>NW_006408692.1:4783932-4792001 GCF_000296735.1 Chrysochloris asiatica
CAGAAAGTGAGATAGTGAGAGAAGATCAAGAATCAAGCTGGGATTTGGAGAAAGAAATTATCGGCTTGGTAAATTTGAATGTTTTTCTCAGAGGAGCAGAGCTATGTGCAGTTGTTGTTAGGTGCCATTGAGTTGGTTCTAATTCATAGGGACCCTATATACAATAGAATGAAAACTGCTTGGTCCCCTGCCATCCTCACAATCATTGCCATATTTTAGTCCATTGTTGCAGCCACTGTGTCGATCTATCTCATTGTGGGCTTTCCTCTTTTTCACTGACCCTCCCCTTTACTTAGCATGATATCCTTCTCCAGGGACTGGTTCCTCCTGATAACAGGTCCAATGTATATGAGACAAAGTCCCACCGTTCTTTCTTCTAAGGAACATCATGGCTGTACTTCTTCCAAAACAGATTTGTTCATTCTTTGGGCAGTCCGTGGTATATTCAATATTCTTTGCCAATAACATAATTCAAAGGCATCAAAACGTCACTGGTTTTCCTTATTCATTGTCCAATTTTCACATGTATGTGAAGTGATTTAAAAGACCATGGCTTGAGTCATGTCTTAGTACTCAAAGTGACATCTTTGCTTTTTAACATTTTAAGGGAGTCTTTTGTAGCAGATGTCTGTGCAGTAGGAGCTTGATTTACGCTATTTAATACTAAAGGGAAGGATAGAGATCTTGGAAGCATTTGGATTACACATACATTTAAAAAGAAGACAAACGGTGCAAGGCAATATATGAGACATGCATAATTAATGAGCAGATATAGATTTGGTAGGAACTCAGAAGAAAGAGAAATCACTGTGGATTGCCATGGTTATGAAAGGTATCACATGACATGAGAAACTTGAATTTGGAGAATTTTTAAGATTCATTTAAGGAAAGACAAGAGAACATTCTAGACAGAGGAAATAATAAGAACAAAGTGGTAGAATCAAGAATATGCAAAAGATACACAACTAACCAGTTGGAGCTATTGCAATGGTCAACGTGTGGATGATAATATCATGAAGCAGGATGGAGAAGGAAAGGAGGCTGCTGACCAAGCAAATTTCCAGTATTGCAATTAATAAAAACATATAACAAATAGAGACTCAAATGCCAAATATCAGTTATTCAATCTGTTAGCTTTTTAAAATGTATACCTCTGACATAAAGTCATAACATTACATAAACAATAATTGACTAGCATGAGAAGAAAATAAAATGGATGTAATTTAAAATAATAATAATTATAGAAGTAATCTAAAAGAATAATATAATTTATTGAATGCTTAAAGTGATTCATTGATACAATCAGTTGGTACTGCCGTGCCATCAATCACTAATCATATTGTTTCTTTTAAAACAGAGAAAGTAAAAGGTAAAGGAACAAGATAAAGAATACGTTTTTGAAGTGTGAAGATGCATGATGGGTTGGAGTGTGGGAGACAAAACAGGAGATCAGTTGGGAAATGTGTAAGATCCAAGCATCCAAGCATGAAGTAATAAGGTCCTGGGCTAAGATGTGCTATGAGAATGAAATACGAAAAGAAGGGGCATGTTTGGGAGATGTTTAAACCTGCACTGATTTTTTAAGCATTACTCCTCCTTCACACAGCCAGGACCACATTAAGGCAGGCCTCCACTTACTCCAGACACCTTCTCCATCCTACACATCCCCCAGTCTGTTTCCCATAGTGCATTCTGACATGCTCTTGGACCCCTTCTCCCAATTACGGCTTCACCTCACTCTTTGCACTTTACGTGGTAGTGATTTCCTGGCTACTTAATTTGGTTTCTATCATATATAGGATGTTTTCAGCTATAAAAAAAACCCAGAAAATTTGACAAATAGTGGCCTACGACCATTGGGATGTGTTTGTTTGCCATCCCATTGCCATGGAATCGGTTCCAACTCATAGTGATCCTATAAGACACAGTAGCACTGCCCCATTGGTTTCCAAGGCTACAATCTTTACGGAAGCAGACTGTCACCTCTTTCTCTCATGGATAGGCAAGATGTTGGCTTGGTAATTCAACAATGTTATCAAGAACACTTAATTTCACCCTGCCTCCTCAGTGAGTCAGCAATGTCATCTCTTGTGATTGTAAGATGGTTGTAACTGATCTAGGAAACACCCCTTAACACAATGGTATTCAAGCTGGAAGTTTTTCTCCTCCCTTTCCTCCTTTTTATCAGAGAATGAAATCTTTTCCTCAGATCTTCAATCAACTTCTTATATAGTACTGGCCATGTCTGGGTCATGTGCCCACTCCTAGCTCAAACACTGGCAAATGAAAATGGGTTAGCCATGATTGGTTCAAACCAATCATCACTCATTCCATGTGCTGAACAAAGTTGGGGTTTGCTTACCAGGCAAGAAGGGAGGGTGTGGCAGTTGAGTAGACAACTCAGAGTACAGTTCCTCAGCGTGTCTTACCCCATCATCCTCAGTCTATCCATCCCCTGCCTTTCCTATCACCCTAGAGGGAAAGGGCAGTTCTTGGACTGGTTTTCCTGGAGTCTTGAAATAAGCAGGATGTAGACAATAAGCCTCACAAAGGAAGAATTGAGTGGACATGGCCATTGCCTGGCATGGAAGAGCCAGCCTGAATTATACTCTAGGGTACTGATTGTTGCTGTTGTTGAGCCGACTCCAACTCGGCTATCCCATTTGTATGAAAGCACAGTTCTGCTCCATAGGCTTTTCAATGGCTGTATTTTGGAAGTATGAAGGGGCTTCAAAATGCTCATGGAAAAATTCCATTGCTTTTTTTTTTTTTTTTTAAGTTTTTATTGTGAATTGAGTGAAAGTTTACAGGGCAGATAATCAGTTTTACATTCAACAAATTGCATACTTTGTTTCATTACAATGATCACAGTCCCCTCCATGTACCATTAGTCAACAGTGTTTCTTTCTCTCTCTTTTTTTTTTTTTTAACACTCAGGCATATATAACAATTCAAGCCATCAAAGGGCACATTCTGCAAGCCTGCCTCCTGGCACCAGCTCTCAGTTCTTCTAATTTCATGAGTCCTCAGCCGCTCCTATTCTCCATGTCCCCATCTCTGCCTCCATCTCTGGCATTGCTGTCTCTCCAGACAGGGTCCCACACTCCACTTGTGCTCCTCTCCCTCTTTTTTTCGTAAGTATTCAAGAATCCAAGCTGTATTATACTCATATAAGTATCCTGAGGGAAAAAAATCATAAAAAGACACAGTACCAGTGCACACAGATTTTCTCTTCATTCTGTAACAATCTGGAAAATGGGTACAAATGAATGAGTATATAACTACATTAAGTAGAGAAATTTGTAAAAAACCTATGTTAGAAAAACAAGTATAATCTATTTTCAAGAATTGTGTTAACCTGGAGACTTGATTGGCTAACATGTTTCATATAATTCAATTTAAATGTTTTGACCAATCCAAGCTCCCTTCATTTCACAACTATTTTCCTCACTCTTTTTTTTTTCCTCTTGAAAACTTGTAAGCCAGTCACTTCATGTTCATTACCTTTTAATTCCATTTTTCCACAAGTCTTTTGAAACATACTCATAGCACTTTCATCTGAGGTACCGCTGTGTGGACTCCACCCTCCATCCTTTCAGGTAACAGTTGAAGGTGTTAGCCATTGCACCACCCAGGGACTTTGTAATTTATTAGTGAGGTTATTTGAACCTCTGTTTTAGTTCTACCTTATATAGAGATTTGAGAACCTGACTCTTTTGTTTTTAATCCTGCTATATGTTACCTTGAATAGATCATATACAAACATCAAGGATAAAGAAAGAACAGTTTGAAGAGGAGCTGGAAGAAAAGAGAGTGACAGAGTGTCTGGGGATGACAGAGCCTTTGTAAGCCTCCCTCTGATGATCTTCTCTTTTCTGCTGTTCATTTCACATTAAAATTTCCTCAGTATTTTGGCATGGGTAAACCTTGGCAATGTCTCTTTGAAAAAATAATTATCATGTATTTTTTTGTTGTTGTTAAATCCAAGCAGATTTTTTAAATGACTATAACTCTGGCGTATTCATTAGTAAAATCTATTGGGCGTTTAGAAAGTGGGTATCATTAGAGCTCTATAATGCAGTGAATTCCAATCTACTGACCTTTCTTTGCATCTATCCTTTTATTGTTCTTTATTCCTACAGCTCTCATTACCATAAATATAAAAGGGGCACACATTTCCTTATTCTTTTTGAAGTTTTTTCTTTATTCCGCCCCGGTGCTGGGTTGCTCTGCCCTTACAACACATAGCTGTTAGACTTCCTGCCCTGGGATTTATTTTTGAGTTGAGAGGAACAAGGGGGCGGGTGACTAAGAGGGCCAGTCCTCTCTGACCCTGTGGGCTTCTCTAGGTATTTACTCCAAAATAAGTTGTTATACATCATCCCAAGTTATATTTATGCCAGGGCTTTGCATTTATGCCAAATAAAATCAGTAAGAAAATTTGAGTTCAACTGAAAACACTCAGGAGGAAAAGCTTTTAATTAAAGAGTGACTTCATTTTCTTTGATTCTGCCCATCTTCCATTTCCCTCACCTACACACACATACACTCTCTGTTCTTTGGATACCATAGATTAGTTATAATTCACAGATAAAATCCTTAAGCCTCAAACCAATTGCTGTCATGGTGACTCTGACTCATGGTGATCTTGTGTGTGTGAGAGTAGAGCTGCGCTCCATACAGTTTTCAATGGCTGCCATTTTTGGAAATCTTTTTTTTATCAGACCTTTCTTCCAAGGTACCCCTGGGTGAATTGAAAACTCCAGCCTTTGAGTGAGCAAGTGAATGTTAACTGTTTGCAACACCCAGGGACTTCCAAGCCTAGATGCCTTTGCTCAATATAGTCCCTGCTTGAAATGATTGTTTCACTTGGTTACTTTGACTTATCTTCCAAGGCCCATTCTAGAAATGATATTATCTTTGTGTGAAACCTTTCTAGAGCTCACTGCCATCTTTCCATGAAAGGAACATGTAGGTAGTTGGCAGTTAGAGTCAAATCTAACTCATGACAACCTATGTACAATTTCACCCTGCCCGGAATGAAACGCTGCCCAGGCCTGCATTAGTCTTAACAATTCCTGGCATGTTTGAATCCATGGTTGTAGCTATCCTGCCTATCCATCTCACTGAGAATCTCGTTCACCCTTGATGGCCCTCCACTTCACCCTGTCCACTGCTGGCTGGAGTCCAGTTTCACCCTGGAGAATGCTTCTTAGAACCAGGATGCTGTTATTCACCTCCCTGTCAGCCCGGATACTGTATAGAGATACCAACGATGGTACCTCCACCAACATCAGTCCTCATCAACCAAGCTTGTCATGCCTCTTTGGGTCTTACAACTGGGACAGCTGATTACCCTTTAGCCTCATTTGCTCCCTTCTCCCACTGTCTTTCTTTACTGCTAGACTGTGAGCTCCTTAAGTGTGGGGACTAGACTTTGCAACTCAGAGATGATATAAATTGCAGGATTTCAAGCCGTGATAGTGAAAGTTGTGCTAATGTCCTCAGTTCAATCTGCTTTGAGTCATGTGCATAGAGTTTTAAAAATAGAGGCTCTTGAGATTGTTCCCTTGGTGAAGATTTCTTCAAAACCAAGTAGCACACAGAAAAGGAAAAACAAATGACTCTTGAACATCTGAAATTATATTTAACCTTGCTCACAATAAGAGAAGCAAAAACTTAATATATGCTGAAATACCATTTTTCACTAACTAAATAAGCAAAAAGCAACAGTTTTAATAGCACATGATTCTGAAGATATGCAACAATGGGCACTCCTACACCATAGATGCACATTGACCTAGTAATATCATTTCCAGAGACGTATCCTACAGACAGGAGCATATGTGCAAAACAACTGACAGCTAATGCTATTACAAATACTGTACATTTCTGTAGTGTTTGTAATAGAATAAGTGAGAATTAACTTAAAAGTTCATTAATGGTTCTTCTTGTTGGGTACCATCAGTCAATTCTGACTTATAGTGCTCCAATGGGATAGAGTAGAACTACCCCATAGGGTTTCCTATGCCAAGAAATTGGAGAGACAGCTATATGGCCAGTGGATCCACATTAGTCCTATTCCAAAGAAAAGTGATTCAAGAGAATGCAGAAAGTATTGAACAACTACGGTGGTTCTGTAACATAAACACTGGACTTCAAATCACAATGTCGGTTGCTCAAATTCGCCAGCTGCTCCATAAGAGAAAGATGAGACTTTCTGTTCCCACAAATATTTACAGCCTCCTAAACCCTGTACAGAATCACTATGAGTTAGCGCCAACTTAATGACATTTAACATCAACAACAATGAGCATTAATACCACACATTACTAAAACTTTGGTGAAGACAATTCAAAAACAATTGCAGCAGTAGATCGACAACAAACTACCAGAAATTCAAACTGGATTCAGAAGAAGGCATGGAATGAGAGATACCATTGCTGACATCAGATGGATCTTGGTTGAAAGCAGAGAATACCAGAAAGATATTTGCCTGTGTTTTATTGACTGTGTAAAGGCATCCAACTGTGTGGATCATAACAAAGAATGGGAGTTCCAGAATACTTAATTGTGCTCGTGAGGAACCTATACAGAGACCAAGAGGCAGTCATTCAAATAGAACAAAGTGATACTGCATGGTTTAAAATCAGGAAAGGTGTATGTCAGGATTGTATCCTGTCACCTTATTTATCCAATCTGTACATTGAACAATAATCTGAGACATTTTACTTTATGAAAAAGAATATGGCATTAGGAGTAGAGGATGGTTCATAAACAGCCTGTAATAAACAGATGACACAGCCTTGCTTGCTGAAAATAAAGATGCTTGGAAGCACTTACTGTTGATCAATATGTCCTGCATTATGGACTAAACCCAAACATGAAGAAAATGAAAATCTTAAACTGGACCATTAAACAGCATTATGATAAATGGTGAAAAAATGAAATTGTCAAGGATTTCATTTTACTTGGATCCTCAACACTCATGGAAGCTATTAGTGTTGAGTGCTGTTGAGTTGGCTCTGACTCATAGTGACCCTATGTACAACAGAACTAAACACCACCTGGTCCTGTGCCAATCTCACAATCGCTGCTATGATTGAGCCATTGCACCAATCCATCTAATTGGGGGTCTCCCTCTTTTTTGCTGTCCCTCCATGTTACCAAGCATACTGTCCTAGTACATACTAAAATATGTACTGGTTCCTCCTGATAATTTGTACAAATTATGAGAGATGAACGCTGGCCATCTTGGCTTCTAAGGAGCACTCTGTTTGTACTTCTTCCAACACAGATTTGTTTTATCTTCTGGCAGTCCATGGTACTGTTGATATTCTTCTTCAACACCATAACTAAAATGCATCAATTCTTCTATGGTCTTCCTTATTCACTGTCCAACTTTCATATGCATACAAGGCTATTGAAAATACCATGGCTTGGTTCAGGCTTGCCTAAGTCCTCAAACTAACATCTTTGTTCTTGAACACTTTCAAGAGGTCTTGGGCAGCAAATTTGCCTAGTGCAATATGTTCTCTAATTACATGACTGCTCCTTCTATGTGCATTGATGGTGGATCCAAGAAAAATGAAGTTATTGACAACTTCAATCTTTTGTCCATTCATCATGATATTATTTATTGGTCCAGTTGTGAAGACTTTGCTCTCTTTATATTGAGGTGCAATCCATAATTGAAGGTTGTGGACTTTGTTGTTGTTGTTGTTAGGTGCCATCAAGTCGGTATCGACTCACAGCAACCCTATGCACAGCAGAATGAAACACTGCCCAATCCTGGGCCAACCTCACTACTGTTGTCACGCTTAAGTCCATTGATGCTGCCACTTGGCCAGTCCATCTCGTTGGGGGTCTTCCTCTCTTTCTCTGACCTTCTACGTTAACACGTATGATGTCCTTCTCTAGTGACTGGTCACTCCTGACAATATGTTCGAAGTATGAGAGACAAAGTTTGTTCATCCTGGCATCCAAAAAGCACTCTGGCTGCACTTGTTCCAAAACAGATCTATTGGTTCTTTTGGCAGCCCATGGCACTTTCAATATTCTCCTCCAAC
>NW_006408692.1:4792914-4793539 GCF_000296735.1 Chrysochloris asiatica
AATGTATGCTTGCAGTCATTTCTGTGTTGCCTTTAGTAAAAGTTTACTTGCAGGGGATATCAAAGATACTGTCCGATGATTTCCACATTCCATTGGGTCACCTCTCTTTGGAATGGGCACAAATATTGATCTCTTCCAATCACTTGGCCAGATAGTTGTCTTCCAAATTTCTTGGCAGAGATGAGTGAGCACCTATTGTGATGCCTCACTTTCTTGAAAGATTTCAATTTTTATTCCCTCAATTCCTGGTGCCTTGTTTTTGCCAATTCCTTCAATGCACCTTGGACTTCCTCCTTCAGTATCATTGGCTCTTGATAATAGGCTACCTCTTGAAACGATTGAACATCAACCATTTCCTTTTGGTACAGTCACTCTGTGTATTACTTCTATCTTCTTTTGATGCTTTCGGCATCATTCAATAATTTGTCCAGAGAATCGTTCAGTAATGAAAGTTGAGGCTTGAGTTTTTTCTTCTGTTCCCCCAGCTTGAGAAATGTTGAGTGTGTTCTTCCTTTTTGGTTTTTTGACTCCAGATCTTTTCACATTTTGTTGTAATATTTGGCTTTATCTTCTCAAGTTGATCTTTGAAAATTTCTGTTTAGCTCTTGGACCTCCTCATTTTTTC
>NW_006408692.1:4798884-4810546 GCF_000296735.1 Chrysochloris asiatica
GTGCTGCCTCACTTTCTTGAAAGATTTCAATTTTTATTCCATCAATTCCTGGTGCCTTGTTCTTTGCCAATTCTTTCAATGCACTTTGAACTTCCTCCCTGAGTATCATTGGCTCTTGTTCATATGGTACCACTTGAAATGGTTGAATATCGAACATTTATTTTTGGTTGAGTGACTCTGTGTAATTCTTCCATCTTCTTTTGATGCTTTCTGTATCGTTGGATATTTTGCCAAAATAATCCTTTGGTATTTCAAGTCAAGGCTTGAATTTTTTCTTCATTTCTTTTGGCTTGAGAAATGTTGAGCATGTTCTTCCCTTTACACATTTCCTTATAATACCTGACTTTATCTTCTTGAGTTGCCCTTTGAAATTTTCTGTTTATAAGCAACAACACTGCACAACAAAACAGCACAAAATGTGCTCCATTAATAAAGTGAGGAAAAGACAAATACTATAACATGTGTGGGCCTTCATTGTATCTGGTATAATCAGGGAAGACTTGATGGAGAGTAGCCACTTGAACTAGACTACATTATACATGCTTTGTGGGTAAAATTATCCTAGAGTCAAAGGGAAGTCATTGGAATTTTTGAGTAGTCAGTTCTCCTATTATTATTTGAGAAGTAGATTCTAAAAACAGTTACCCCTAGAAAACTTGATAATAAATAACTAAAATCCATTTGCCTTTGTGCAACTTTGTGCAAGTCAGAGTAGAATTGTACTCCATAGGATTTTTCAATGACAAATTTTTCTGAAGAGGGCTGCCACCAGGTTTTTCTTCCAAGCAGCTTCAAGTTGGACTTGAAACACCAACTTGAAAACAGTTTTCCTATGGAAACATCTCTGGTAAACTGACCATTTTCTCAAAGAGCTAATTTCTCTGTAAATGGTGGTGATGGTGGTTGATGCGACGTTGGTTCCGACTCATAATGACCTTGTATAGGGTTTCTGAGGCTGTAAATCTTTATGAGAGCAGAAAGTCTCATCTTTCTGCTGCAGAACCTCATAGATCTTGTATGTGTCTAGAACATGGTAGATGACCAAAGGGGTGTTTATAAAGAAAATAGTTTAACTTCTGGATTTCTATATCTTACACAGCATAAGCATTTTAAAGATCTGGGTAGTTAAGGGATTCTTAACTGGCAGGCTTTAAAGCCTGAATTTAGATTAGATCGTTAGAAAGCTGAATCATAAGACTGTAATGAAAGGTGGAGACATTTATCAGCAGCATCTAGGAATCTAAGGCCAGCACCTACAACATCACATCCTCTCCTTTCTGCTATCAGTTGGATGCAACAGGAAACTGACGAGGGTGCTAGGCAGTTTCCTTTCAGCTCAGACCTGACTAGTTTCCTTTGCAGCTTGCTCTCAGCTTATTGTAAAGGAAAATCATGAAATACCAGTCAATTTCCTCCAGTTAGATCAAGCCTATGGCAAGGAAGGAAAAGCAAATTTCTAAGATTAGTCAATTTCCCTCTGCAGCTATAAAGTTGGTTCAGGGCCATAGGCTGAACGCTCTCTTTTAACGTTTCTCTCTTACAGTTCAGCTGTAAGATAAGGACTTTTGGCATAGTGAGTCACACGCATTATGTAATTCTTATAGGAAATCTTCTGATCATTCCTGGGATAACTGCCCAGATACAACAGAAATTGACAAGCTTTTAATTCCCCTTTGACTTTTATTAAGCTTATTAGTTAAAAGGGTAAAAAACTTACTGATAATTCTAATTGATAAACCCAGCAGCCAAGTTCTTTTGCTATGCTCTCAGTATGATTAAGAAGGAACTGTTTCCATGGAGAACATTATGCAAAATCAACAAAAGAATCTAGCTAATTCAGTGGAAGAGATGTCGTAGAGACAAGAGTTGGACTATTCCAAATTGTGCCTGGTGTCCTAGAAATAGAATTAAGGCAATCTGAAATTTCTGGGAAACATCATGACCTGATGAATAATGTAGCTAAATTTCTGATATCCAAGGAATCTAGTTTATTTTATAGAAGTGATTCAACTTGAAAATAGAAGTTACCATTTAAAATATCTTCTCATAAAACTAAACAAAGTCGACTAATAATACTGTATTGGAGTTCACATTGAATGAAAGTATATTAATTTAACAGCTGGACAATTCTTCTTATCACAGTTCATTTCCTGTTATTTTAGTGTACCTGCTTTTAATTTCCTTTTGAAAACCTCTCCATCTTCTGTACTTTATAGTTACTATTCAAATAATACTACCATAGATTTATACAGTTTTATACATTTATGGTTTTAAGTATTCATAGTGTACTAATATAAGGTTGCTCTGAGTCAGAACTGACACAACCCTGTATTAGCACAGTATTAGCACTTAGCAACAATACTGTTGTTGTTGTTAAGTGTTGTCAAGTCAGTTCTAACCCATAGCAACCCTGTATAGGGTTTCCAAGGGGTGGCTGGTAAGCTTGAACTGCCAACCTTGAGGTTCAAGCCAACTATGCAGTCAAACGAATTAATCCATGCCAGGACTCCTTAGCAACAATAGCCATACTAATTCCTCTAGTAAAGTTATTAATTGTGATTGCTGAAATAGATATTATTGTTAGGTGCCATCAAGTCAGTTATGGCTGATAGCAATCCTATATACAACAGAACAAAACACTGCCTGGTCCTGTGCCATCCTCAGAATCTTTGCTATGTTTGAGCCCATCCCTTACTGTACCATTGTGTCACTCCATCACATTGAGAGACTTCTTTTTTGTTGAGCCTCTTTTTTTACCAAGCATGATATTCTTCTTCAGGAATGGGTCTCTCCTGATAACAAGTCCAATTCATGTGAGACAAAGACTCTCCAGCCTCATTTCTAAAAAGCAATCTTACTGTACTTTTTCCAAAACATTCTTCTGGCAGTCCATGATGCATTTAATATTTTCTTCCACTACCACAAAGGAGCTCTGGTAGCGTAGCGGTTACGAATCTGGTTGTGAACCGCAAGGTCAGCAGTTTGAAATTACCAGCTGTTCCTCGGGAGAAAGATGAGGCTTTCTGCTCCTGTAAAGATTTACAGCCTCGGAAACCCTATACCGGGTCACTATGAGTCAAAACCGACTCCACGGCACTTAACAACAACAACAACCACCATAATTCAAAGGAGCTCTGGTAGCGTAGTGGTTACGAATTGGGCCGTGAACAGCAAGGTCATCAGTTGGAAACTATCAGCTGTTCTGCGGGAGAAATATGAGGCGTTCTGCTCCCATAAAGATATACAGCCTCGGAAACCCTGTACAGGGTCACTATGAGTCAGAACCGACTCCACAGCACACCACCACCACCATAATTCAAATGCAGAAATTCTTCTAGGGTCTTTCTTATTCATTGTCTATTTTTTACATGCATATGAGGTGCTTGATAATACCATGGCTTGGTTTAGATACACATTAGCCCTTAAGGTGACACCTTTGCTTTTTAACACTTTAAAGAGATATTTTGCAGCAGAGTTGCCTAATGCAATATGATGTTTCATTTCTTGACTGCTTCTTTCAAGTGTGTTGATTTGGGTCCAAGTAAAATGAAATCTTTTAAAAGTTCAATGTTTTTTCTGTTTATTATGATGTTGTGTATTGGTTCAGTTGAGAGGATTTTTGTTTTTGTTTATGCTGAGGTACAATCCATACTGAAAACTGTAGTTTTTGATCTTCATCAGTAAGTGCTGTAAAACCTCTTTGCTTTCAGCAAGTAAGGTAGTGTCATCTGTACATTATAGGTTAATGCGTCTTCCTCCAATCCTGATGCCACATTCTTTTTTAGATAGTCCAGCTTCTTGGTTTATTTTTTCAACATACAGACTAAATAAGTATGGTGAAAGAATACAACCCTGATGCACACCTTCTCTGATTTTAAGCCGCGGAGTATTTCCATGTTCTGTTTGAATGAGTACTTTTTGGTTTATGTACAGGTTCCATGTGAGTACAATGAGATGCTCTGGAATTCCTATTCTTTGTAATGTTCTTTATAATTTATTATGATCCACATGGTTGAATGCCTTTGCATAGTCAATAAAACACAGGTAAACATCTTTTTGGTATTCTGTTTTCAGCCAAGATACATATGAGGCCAGCAATGGTATCCCACACTCCATAACCTCTTCTGAATTTGGCTTAAATTTTTGGTAGTTTCCTCTTGATGTACTCTTGCAACCATTTCTGAATTGTCCTGTTGTGGTGCTGTAGGATAAGCGCTGGACTGCTAACCACAAAGTTGGAGGTTCAAACCCACCAGTTGCTCCTTAGAAACCTGGCACAGGGGTACTATAAGTAGGAACCAACTCTATGGCACTTAACAACAATAGCAACTTCAAAAAGTTTTGCTTGCATGCGATACTAATGATATTTTTTGATGATTTCTGCGGAAATGAATAGTGTAATAAAAATCACAATACAAATGTGTGAACATTTGATAAATAGCCTGCAAAAATAAATAAGATAAAAATCCACAGTTTAACTTTATAGTTTTTGGATCTGCTTCTTTAATAAGCATCTGAGAAGTGACAGATTTGCGGGGGCTGTGGCATTCCACTGCTTTTTTCCTTAGGAACTAATTATTTATTAGTCTGCAGATTTTTTGAAATACTCTGAATATCTTAAAAACAACTTGGTTGATCAACCACCAGCAGTATCATGAAAGTGGAACGCTAACAGAAGTTTCAGGCAAATAAAGGGACTAGTATTTTTATCAGTTGTTGTTGTTGTTAAGTGCCATCGAGTCAGTTCTGATTCATAGCAACCCTGTGTAGGGTTTCCAAGGAGTGACAGGTGAATTTGAACTGTTGACCTTAGTTCAAACAGACCTTGCAGTCTGGTGCATTATTCCACAATACCATACCATAGACTATAAAATTTTGGTATCTTAATATGTTTGTGGTGAAAGTTTACAGAGCAGCTTTAGGTTCTCATTTGTATAGTGATGTAGGATAAGCACTGGACTGCTAAACACAAGGTCAGCAGTTCAAACCCACTAGCTGCTCCTTGGAAACCCTATACCGGTTCACTATGAGTTAGAACTGATTCAATGGCACTTAACAACAACAACGTACATGTTGCTCAAGGAGCCTTAGTGGCAGAGTAGGTTTAGTGTTGGGCTGTTAACCACAAGATCAACACAGTTCAAACCCACCAGCCACCTCCTGGGAGAAGTATGAAGCTGTCTGGATCCATTATGATTAGTCTGAAAAACCCTAAGAAGCAGGTCTGCTGTGTTCCATAGGGTCACTACGAGTCAGAATCAACTGGATGGCAAGTGGGATTAATTTTAGATACATCTTGCTTAGTTTTGGACACGTGTTTTTCACAGTGTGTTAGCATTCGCATTACTTTTCTACTGGTTTTATTCTCATTATTTCTATACTGTTTGTTCCAGCAATCTAGCTGCCTTTGCCCTCCATAATGGCTCATCTTTGGTCTAGGTTAAATGTTTTCTGTTTGGTTTCATTTAGATGATTATTTAGAGGAGCACAGTGATCTTATTTATTTTATGAGACAAGCTGTCATATTATCTCACCACTTCTCTGGGTCAGGAATCTGGGAACAACTTAGCTGGGCAGTTCTGGCTCAAGGTCTCTCATGAGGTTGCAGTTAAACTGTTGACTGGTCATCTCAGGACTTAGGTTGGGGGTCTAAGAAACAGCTCCTAAGTACCAACTGTCCTTTTTTTACTGTAATTTCATGCTATCTGCATGGAAATGCATTTACATGCTAGTGGCCACTGTACCTTGTGGTCCTGATACTTGGTTGCTGTGGCCCTATTCATGTCTTTGGGGTCTCTGACATGGTTAAGAGCCTGGTCAACTCTGGGAGTGGCTTGAATTCCAAGTTTAAAAGGTATCCAAGGGTGATAGTCTTGAGGCTCATCTATTTTATACTGGTTCAGTAAATCTGGCCTCTTTGAGGCATTTGAGTTTTGTTCTACATTTTTCTTTCATTTTTTCTGGGACCATCTATTGTGTTCCTGGTCAGACCAGTTGCCAGTGGTACTTGGGCACCATTGAGTTCTCATGATCTTAAGGTAGATAAAGCCATGGCTTGTATAGATCATTAGTTCTGTAGACTAGGTCCTTCTTTGTGTCTTTGGTTTCCTTCTTTCACTTTTGTTCCAGATGATTGAAAACCAATGTTATTGTTGTTAAGTGCTGTTGAGTTGGTTCTGACTTATAGTGACTCTGTATAGGGTTTACAAGGAGCATCAGGTGGGTTTGAACGGCTAACCTTACAGCTCAAACTGACCTTGTAGTCTAGTGTTTATCCTGCAATGCCATATCAATAGTTGCATCTTTTTAGTTTTTGGTTGTAACTTAACTATCCATACAGTTTTATCTTAATTCTAAGGACAAATCAAATTTAATGCTGTTTAATTGATTCTAATCCATAGCAATTTTATAGGACAGAGTAGTATTGCCCCATAGGACTTTCAAAGTTATAACTATTTATGGAAACAGACTGGCACATCTTTTTTTGGGAAGCAGTTGATTGGGTTCCTACTGCAGCTGAGTGCTTTAACCACCATGCCATCAGGGCTCCTTTAGTTAATGACACTGTGAATTTGCTTTCACAAGTTGCAGATTTTGTATTTACACTTATAAGAACAATGTACCTTTTATTTTTTAAAAAAATCGTATTTCTGAAGAAGTGAATATACCTAGAATTTCTTTATTTAATTGGTTTTCATTATCATCACTTACAGTAATAATGGATGGTCACAGTGGCAGTAACAATGGGCTCAAACATAGCAGCAATAGTGAGGATGGTGCAGGCCCAGGCAGTATTTCCTCTTGTTGTTTACAGGGTTGCCGTGAGTCAGAAACAACTCAACGGCAGCTAACAACAACATCACTTATAAACAACAAAATGCTACATTTTAATAGTGGGTCTTGGGTGATCAAGCCTAGCTAAAATTTGTGACTTTCCACGGAAGGAAGATGAGACTTTACTTTGTTATTGTTAAGTGCTGTCGAGTCCATTCTGACCCATAGCAACCCTGTATAGGGTTTCCAAGGAGAAGCTGGTGAGCTTGAACTGCTGACCTTGCAGTTCAAATGGCTTTGCAGTCTGATGCATTAACCTACAGTGCCACACCAGGACTCCGACTTTACTTTAGAGTAAAAATAATACTTAGTAGCAGTATTACTGAAGTCCTGGTATAGTACTGTAGGATAAGCACTGGACTGCTAACTGCAAGGTCAGTGGTTCAGATCCATCATTTGCTCATCGGAAACCCTATGTAGGGTCATTATGTATCAATTGCTAATATGCAATTTTAGACTGAAACTGAATAAAATGAAAGCAAGTACATACGAGCCAAAATATGACCTTGAACATATCCCACCTGAATTTAGAGATCGTCTCAAGAACAGATTTGATGCATTAGACATTAATGAACAAAGACCAGCAAAGTTGTGGGTTGACATCAAGAGCACCATATAGGAAGAAAGCAAAAGGTCATTAAGAAGACAAGAAAGAAGAAAAAGACCAAAATGGATGTCAGAATAGACTATGAAATGTATTCTTCAGCATAGAGATGTTAAAGCAAATGGAAGACACGAACAGAAAATTTCAAAGGGCAGTCTAAGAAGACAGAGTAAAATATTATAATGAAATGTGCAAAGACTTGGAATTATAAAACCAAAAGGGAAGAACACACTCAGCAATTCTCAAGTTGAAAAACTGAAGAAAAAATTCAAGTCTCAACTTGAAATATTGAAGAATTCTATGTGGGACTGTGGGATAAAGCACTGGGACTGCAAGGTTGGTTTGAACCACAAGGTTGATAGTTCAAACTCACCAGCCATCCCTTGGAAACCCTATGCAGGGTTGCTGTGAGTTGGAATCAACTTGACAGCACTGTACAACAACAATGGGCAAAATATTGGATGATGCAGAAAACATCAAAAGAAGATGGAAGGAATACATAGTCACTGTACCCAAAGGAAATGGATGGTGTTCAACCATTTCAAGAGATAGCCTTATGATCTGGAGATAAAGATACTGAAGGAAGAAGTCCAAGGTGCACTGAGGACATTGGCAAAGAATAAGGCTCTGGGAATTGATGGAATACAAATTGATATCTTTCAACATACTGATGCGGCACTGAAGGCACTAACTCATCCATGGCAGGAAATTTGGATGACACTACCTAGCCAACTGATGGGAAGATATCCATAGTGGTGCCCATTTCAAAGAGAAGTGACCCAACAGAATGCAAAAATCATAAGAATATATCATTAATATCACATACAAATACAATTTTGTTACAGATAATTAAAGAATGACTACAATAGTACATTGGCAGACAGTATGGCAAGACCTGGGGACTCTTGGTCCCAGAGTCAGTGACATAGCCACAGAGGACTAGAGTGGAGAGTGAAGCGTCCAGCTGATAAGAAGAGAGGGCATGTGTACAAGAACACCCACACTTGCAGATAATACCCACTTGACCTGGCTTCAATGACTAGATGATCACAGCTCAACTAGAAGAAGAAAGAAGAGGAAAAAAAGTAACCTTGACCTACACCTATGGATGCAGTAGCTCTAAAGAGGGAACAAATCTTTACAGCGAGGATCATTCCCACCCCCTCCATACACAGAGTAGACAAGGATGGGCAACTTGGACATTGGCTACCCAAAATGGGGGTAAGGGGGCTACAAAGGCAAGAAGTGACTGGCTTACAAGCTTTCAAGAGGGAGCCTAGATCCAGAAGGCAGAGAGGAAGGTAGAATCTCTGCTAAGTAGTATCCAATTTGTCTGGGCGGGGCTGATGAAATGAAATGTGGATAGGTCTCTTGTGATACAATAGTGAATAATTGCTATCAGGACTGATTGTGAGGGTTGGAAATGTAAAAGTAGATGTTTTGTAGCAAAAGGAGGGGAGTGATTGGCTTTGCAGTTTAGGAGCAGAGGTTTCTGGAACCATAAAGGGAGAAGAGCAGAGAGCGGGACCCTACCCAGAGAAGCAGTGATGCCAGAGATGGAGGCAGAGACAATGATGTGGAGAGATGGAGCGGCTGGGGACTTTAGACCCAGAGAAGGAGAGGGGCTGTGTGTTGGTTACCCGGGGCAGGCTTGCAGGGTATACCCTTTGGTTGGTTGATGATGCATGGAGGTGATTGTAACCATGCAATGAAATGATATACGGTAGGATGAATGTAAAGCTAATGTTCTCCAATGTAAACTATCATATAATTCACAAGAAAACACTAAAACAAACAAAACCAGTACATTGGCAGAGAACTGCCAGAGATTCAAGCAGGACTCAGACAAGGGATATCATTGCTGATGTCAGATAGATCTTGGCTGAAAGCAGAAAATACCAGACAGATGTTTACTTGTATTTCATTGAGTATGAAGAAGCTTTCAACTATATGGATCATGACAAGCTATGTACAACGTTGCAGAGAATTAGTATTCCAAACCACTTAGTTGTGGTCATGAGAAAATTGTAAATAGATGCAGAGGAAGTTGTTCCAACAGAACAAAGGAACACTGAATGGTTTAAAACTAAGAAAGATGTGTGCCAGTGTGGTATTCATTCACCAAACTTATTCAATCTGTATGCTGAGCAAATAATCTCAGAAGCTGGATTATATGAATAAGAATGTGGCATCAGGATTGGAGGAAGACTCATGAACAACCTGCTATTTGCAGATGGTACAACCTTGCTTGCTGAAAACAAAGAAAGGACTAAAAATACTTACTGATGAAGATCAAAGACCACAGCATTCAGTATGGGTTGCACTTCAATACAAAAAAAAACAAAGGTTCTCACCATTGGACCAATAAATAACATCTTGATAAATGGAGAAAACATTGAAGTTATCAAAGACTTCATTTTGCTTGGATCCATTATCAACACTCATGAAAGCAGCAGTCAAGTGATGTATTGCATTAGGCAAATCTACTACACAAGACCTCTTTAAAGGGTTCAGGAGCAAAGATGTCAGTTTGAAGACTAAGGTATGCCTAACCCAAGTCATGGGATTTTTTTCATATGCATGTGGCAGTTGGACAGTGAATAAAGACCCTAGAAGAACTGATGCATTTGAGTTGTGGTGTTGAAGAAGACAGTTAAAAGTACCATGGACTTCCAGAAGAACAAACAAATCTGTGTTCAAAGAAGTACAGCCAGAATGCTCCTTAGAAGCCAGCCTAGTGAGACTTCATCTCTCATACTTTGTACATATTATCCGAAGAGACCAGTTCTTGGAGAAGGAAATCATGCTTGGTAATGTGGAGGGTCAGTGAAAAAGAGGAAGACCCTTAGTGAAATAGATTGTCACAGTGGCAGCAGCAATGGGTTCAAGCAGAGCAACAATGGTGGGGATGGTGCATGACCAGGCAGTGTTTTATTCTGTTGTGCATAAGGTCGCTGTGGATTGGAATTGATTCGACGGCACCTAAGAATAACAACATGAGGTGAAACTGACTGGATGGCACATAACAGTAACAAAAACAACAAAGTTTAGTGGGTTGGACCAGTAGTCCTGGTGCGGCACTGCAAGATAATGTACTGGAACACAAGGTTAGCTTAAAGTGCAAGGTTGGCAGTTCAAACTCACCAGCCACTCCCTGGAAATCCTATACAAGGTTGCTATGATGCAGAACAGACTGAATGGCAACAACAGTAGTACCAAGGAAGAAAGATGTGTCAACCTACTTCTATTAAGATTCCAGTCAAGAAAACCCCACTCTATAACACATGGCGTCACCGTGAGTTAGAACTGACTCATCAACTGTGTTTTCTTTAATCATGAACTATGTTTCTTATGAGCAACAGATTTTTATAACTTAATTCTCAACATGCTTTTAAACAGAGGTTGCTTACTATTTCTCTACTATAACAAGTGATAAAAAATTTATCAGCATATTTTCTCTTTAAAGATTTTTCACCTCTGTACCCATCTGTTTTTGATTTTGGATACGAAGGTCAGTTTTATTTCTTTTAAGAATGTGAAATAGTCATCTCTTGACAAATTATGGTATCCCTCTTATTTCTTTCCTCTTTTCCTTACCTCACACCCCCCTTTTTACAGCCTTTCTAATGTAACACTTTCTAAGGAACTCTGGTAGCGTAGTGGTTACAAATCGGGCTGCTATCCTCAAGGTTGGCAATTCCAAACTACCAGCTGTTTTGTGGGAGAAAAATGAGGCTTTCTGCTCTCGTAAAGATTTGCAGCCTTTGAAACCCTGTGAAGGGTCACTATGAGTCAGAACCGACTCCATGGTACTTAACAACAACAACAAATGTAACAATTTCTAGGACACTTATGTAACCCAGAAAGTCAATTGTTATCTGAAACCTACCCCTTCAAAAAAAACCCTTTCATTTTTAAAAGTTCATTAGTCTGAAAATACAATAATAGTCTTTATTTTATCCAGCAGAGGTGTGGTAAGGGTCACCCCAGGCATTGGCATGAAACCTGCTATTCTTGGCAATTGAGTCACTTGCAGTGAAAATGTTAATATATTTTAATAGACAGATATGAGTCAATGCTATTTTGGGGGTGAAAAGAAGTGTGGTATACCAGGTAATTATACTCATGTACAGCAAAGAGAAAGGATCTCTGGCTGCATAGTGGTTATGAGTCGGACTGCTAATCTCACGGTCAGCAATTCCAAAAGACCAGCATTTCCGCAGG
>NW_006408692.1:4810751-4832184 GCF_000296735.1 Chrysochloris asiatica
ATACGTTCAGTTCTGGCTAAAGCACCTCATGTAGTCACCACTCATCGGCTCATGTGTTTCTTTGATGCTGAACACATTTCAGTGAAGCTTCCAGACCAGGGAAAACTGGTGATTTACTTCCAAAAATCACCTTATGGATCACAACAATCTGATCCCATTTTTATATGTGGTTGCCATGAATCTAGGTGTAATTCAACCATGGCTACCAACAGCAACAATAGCAACAGCAAATCTTTTTTTTTTTTTTTTTTTTTTTACAGAAGTATTTCGCTCAGACTTAAGACAATGAGTTGTTTCTGACTCCTAGCAAATCTGTAAGGGTTTCTGAGGCTATACAGTTTATAGGAGCAGACAGCCTCATCTTTCTCCTTTAGAGAGGATGATTGGGTTTGACCAGTGACCTTTTGGTTAGCAGTCCAGTGCTTATCCTACAGCACAATGTTTGGCAGAGATAGAAGAATCTACTAGTAAGTGTCAGCCTGAAGTGCTTAGTTCCGTGTGGGTCAGCAATCTAGCTCCCCAGACCAATACCTCTGAGTCACCCACTCTGCAAGCAAATCTCCTTCCTGAAGGCACTGAGCTCTCGTGGCTTCGGAGCCTGGGAAGCGCTTGGGGTTCTGCTGCTGCTGCTTCTCAGGCACTTCTAAGCTGTCACTTATCTCTGTCTTCTGGATCTGGGAAGTGCTGCCATGCAGGAATCTTAGGGCTCAATGGATGCACTCCATTCCTGGCTCTTCTTTCTTGTTGGTCGTGTGATCCATCCCTCCTTTTCACTTCTCAGATGTCTCATTTTAATTCTAGCATGGAAAAACTGACCAACCTCCACATTAAAGTTTTAGACAACCTTTATGCATGGTCCCACCCCACAAGGGTGCCATGTGCCTTATTTAGATGATTATAAATAAACTATCATGTACCTTATTTACATTATTAGCAAGCTATCCAGTCCCCTTGGAGTGCCTCATATTTGCATAGTCCTACCTGGTCATTGACAGAATACACATTGAAATCTTTCAACAAACACATACAGCACTTAAGGCGCTCACTCATCTCTGCTAAGAAATTTGGAAGACAACTCATGGAACAAGGTCCATATTTGTTCCCATTCCAAAGAGAGGTGACACAACTGAATGCAGAATCATCAGACAATGTCATTAATACTACAAGCAAGTAAAATGTGCTGATGATAATTTTAAAATGGTTGCAACAGTACATCCACAGAGATCTTCCAGAAATTTAAGCCCAATTCAGAAGAGTATGTGGAGCTAGGAATATCGTTACTGACAGATGGATCTTGGCTGAAAGCAGAGAATACCAGAAAGATGTTTACTTGCGCTTTATTGACTATGCAAAGGCTTCTGACTGTAAGGATCATGACAAGCTATGGATAACATTGTGAAGAATGGGAATTCCAGAACATTTAATTGTGCTCATAAGGAACCTGTACACAGACCAAGAGGCAGTCATTCAAACAGATCAAGTGAATACTGAATGGTTTAAAATCAGGAAAGCTGTGCACCAAGGTTGTATTCTTTCATAATGCTTATTTAATCTATATGCTGAGCAAATAATCTGAAAAGTTGGATTAAATGAAGAAGAACATATCAGGACTGGAGGAAGACTCATGAATAATCTGTGATATGCAGATGATACAACCTTCTTGCTGAAAGCAAAGTGGACTTAAAATGCTATAGAGGAAGATCAAAGACCACAGCCTTCAGTATGGATTACACCTCAATGTAAAGAAAACAGAAATCCTCACAAATGGACCTATAAATCACATCAAGATAAATGGGGGGGAAATTGAAGTTGCCAAAGACTTCCTTTTGCTTGGATCCACAATCAACACTCATGCAAGCAGTAGTCAAGAAATCAAACAACATATGGCATTAGATAAATGTGCTGCACAAGACTTCATGAACGTGTTCAAGAGCAAGGATATCAGTTTGAGAACTAAGGTGTGCCTGACCCAAGTTATGATATTTTCAGTAGCCTTACATGCATGTAAAAGTTGGACGATGATAGGGAAAACTGTGGAAGAATTGGTGCATTTGAGTTGTGGTGTTGGAGAAAAATATTGAAAGTACCATGGACTGACAGAATAACAAACAGATGTGTGTTGGAAGAAGTACAACTGGAGTGCTACTTAGACGCCAGGATGATGAAACTTCGTCTTTCATATTTTAGACATGTTATCAGGAGGAACAAGTATCTGAAATAGGACATCATGCACGGTAAAGTGGAGGGTCTGGGAAAAAGAAGAAGACCCCCAATGAGATGGGTTGGGGTAGTGGCAGTAGCAATGGGCTTAAGCTTAACAACTGTGAGGATGATTCAGGACCATGCAGTGTTTTGTTCTGTTGTGTGTAGGGTTGCTATGAGTTGGAACTGACTCAATGGCATCCATTCATGGAGTCCTGGTGTGTTAAGCACTGGACTGCTAACTGCAAGGTCAGCGGTTCAAACTCATCAGCTGTTCCTTGGAAACCCTATACAGGGTCGCTATGAGCTGGAACTGACTCAGTGGCACTTAACAACAGTCCAGTTGGTGGGAGTTACAAAGACTGATGGAAAAGCCATATCACGTAATTCACTGCACTGTATAAATTCATAGCAACTCTATAGGATGGTGTAGAACTATCCCACCGAGTTTCCAAGATTGTAAAACTACAGAAGCAGACTGGCACATCTTCTTCCTGTGGAACAGCTAGTGGGTTTGAACTACCATACTTTTAGTTAGCAGGCTGGTGCTTATGCACTGTACCACCAGGGACCCACTTTGGTATCAGGATCCTGAAAAAGAAATGTAAGATTCTAGGTAATAACGGCAATGCTAAGGCTGTCAGTAGTATGATTAATTACCGTGCTGTGGAATAACTGTATTGGTCTCTCATTTTCCAAGAGGCAGCTGTAACAGTTGCCCACAGGTTAGAGCCATGAGTTCTGCTTTCCAAGGTAATTGGGATATTTGCTGCCAGACATTCCCAAGGTAGATGCTGGGACAAGAGAGATAAATGGGACAATATCCCAGATAACTTATATTTGTCATCGCACAAAACATGTCATTTCTTATTTAAATTGGGACATTATTTAGAATGAAAGGGAGCATTTTTAATCATTTTTCCTGGACAAAAGTGTAATTTGGGACCATCCTAGGGAAACCAGGACACTGGTTTCCCAGGTCATAAGGGATGAAGAGCATCAACTCCCAGATAGCAAGTTTCCTATGCCCCTCAAAGGAAATGCACCCTGGCCATACAAAGGAGCTTCAAAAAATTCATGGAAAAATCAATTACCTTTTAATTCTACTTTCCACCAATTTTTAGAAGCTCTCTCATACAACCTCTCTCCCCTACCCAGAAATCTCACTGATTACCAACAAAATAAGGAATTTCATGAGGCAAAATGCTCTAGCTACCTAAATGGATTAATCTAAACATGAATTTATGATGATGATGATGTTATGTGCCATGCACAGGGTTTCCGAGGCTGTTAATCTTTACGGGAGCAGAACACCTCATCTTTCTCCCGCGGAGCAGCTGGTAGTTTCGAACTGCTGATCTTGCGGTTCGCAGCCCGATTTGTAACCACTACGCTACCAGAGCTAACCTGAATTTATAAGCATGAGTAAATAACCAAGAATTCCTAATGCTCCAGGAAAATCAATAGCACGAAAGGACAGTACCACTCTGTAGAAACAAGACATTTGCTGTGAGGAAAGTTACTACTGGAAGCAGAGATATACATAAAGATTTATTATATCTACAAAAGGAGAATAGCCTGCTAATTTTTAAAAGAGGCAATCTCAATAAACAATGTGGTATATACATGCAGTGGAATAGTACTTAGCTATAAAGAGAAATAAATTCTGAGACAAGCCACAACAGGAATGGATCCCATAAACATTATACTGAGTGAAATAAGTCAGATGAAAATATTGTATGATCCCACGTACATGAAATGTCTAGAATAGGCAAATGCACAGAGACAAAAGTTTATTACTGATTACCAGGGTGTGGCACTGTGGGTTAATGCACTGGACTGAAGGGTCAGTTTGAACTGCGAGGTAGCCAGTCCAAGCTCACCAGGCACTCCTTGAAAACTCTATACAGGGTCGCTACGACGCAATGGCACTTAACAACAACACCGGGGAATGGTTTTGTTTACTTGTGGTTTATTGAACATGCAAAGGTGTTGGACTGTGTGGATTAAAACAAACTATGGATAATATTGTGAATACTTAATTGTGCTTACAAAGAACCTGTACATAGAACACAAGGCAGTTCAAAACAGAACAAAAGGATAGAGAATGGTTTCAAATCAGGACAGGTATGCACCAGGATTGTATCCTTTCACCATATTTATTCAGTTGTATGCTAAGCAAATAGTCCAAGCAATTGGACTATATGAAGAAGAATGTGGCATGCGGGTTAAGGAAAACTCCTGAACAAACTATGTTATTCAGATGTTACAATCTTACTTGCTGGAAGTGAAGAGGACTTAAAATGCTTTTAACTGAAAATCAAAGATTACAGTCTTCTGCGTGGATTGCATCTCAATGTAAAGAAAATAAAAATCCTCACAACTGGACCAATAAATAACATCTTTACAAATGGGGAAAAGATTGAAGTTGTCAAAGACTTTATTCTACTTGGATCTCACTCATGAAAGCAGCATTCAAGAAATCAAAAGACTTATTGCGTTAGGCATATCTTTTGCAAAACACCTCTTTCAAATGTTAGAGTAAAGATGTCAGTTTGAGGATTAAGGTGGCCCTGACCTAAACCATGGTATTTTCAATAGCTTCATATGTATGTGAAAGTTGGACAATGAATAAGGAAGATCATAGAATAATTGATGCATTTGAATTATGGTATTGGTGAAGAATGTTGAAAGTACCAAAACAAACAAATAAATCTGTATTGGAAGAAGTACAGCCAGAATGCTTCTTAAAAGCGAGGATGGCGATTTCTTCCTCTCTGGTACTTTGGACAGGTTATCAGGAGGGAATCAGTCCGTGGAAAAGTGAAGGATCAGCGAAAAAGAGGAGACCCCCGCCCCCCCAAAGAGATGGATCAGCACAGAGGCAGCACAACGGACTAAAGCATAACAATTGTGAGGATGGCACACACTGGGCAGTGTTATGTTATGCATAAGGTTTTTATGAGTTGGAACCAACTTGATGGCACCTAAAACTGTAGCAACAACAGATAGCAGCAACAATAAATAAGGTTTTTGGAAAACATGGCAATCAGGAATTGATAGGCTTTCAGAAGCAGGCGTGTCAAGGGAGTTTAAAGATTGGTGGTGATTATCTGTGTCCCCGTAACCAGTAAGTTACAGGAATAAGACTGTGTTCACTTGATGACTCCTAAAATATTTTCCCTTCAGAATGCTTTCTAATTGCTCTTTATGATTTACAGTTAGTTGCACATACAATCTCATTTGGTCCACAGAACAGTTCTAAAAGGCCTAAGAAATAGGGGGATTGTTTCCCCTTTCTTTTTAAAAACACAAAACAAAATAAAAACTTTTTATTGTGAATTGAGTGAAGGTTTGCAGAGCAGATAGATGACCAGTTTTCCATTCAACATTTCATTTCAATTACTGCAATCCTGTCTATGTAACATCAGTCACGCCACTTCTTCCCTGTGGATCTTGTTGTCATTCAACCTTCTTTTCCAACTCTTCTGAATTTTGTCCTTAGGCAGACACTGCTCTGCTGATCTTAAATGGTGGACCATTCCATGGTGCACATATCTCCTTAGTGTTGTTGTTCCCCATCTATAGCTATCTACTGCCTGGCCATGGGGTGAGTTCAGTTCCAGACCTGAAGGGTGACCAAGGTCCATAGTCTTGTGGTTCCTCCAGCCTCTCTCTGACCAGTAAATCTGGTCTTTTAAAAATAATTATTAGTTGTGTTCCACATTTTCTCTCACTCTCTCTAAAAGCTTCTAATGTAAACCTATCAGAACAGCTGGTAGTGGTAGTGTGGTGTAGTGGTGGTGGTGTGCCATGGAGTCGGTTACCGACTCATAGCATTTCCGAGGCTGAAAATCTTTATGGGAGCAGAGGGCCTCATCTTTCTCCCGTGGAATGGCTAAGTAGTTTCAAACTGCTGACCCTGAAGTTAGCAGCCTGACTCGTAACCACTAAGCTACCAGAGTTCCTTGGTGGTGTGCTGTAGTGAATTATTTAATATATCTCTTCTAGCATTATTCTTTGTAACTCTAACCAAATAATTCTTTTCCTAATGGGTCTGGGAGAGAGAAAGAGGGAGACAGATTCAGCTATGATGTTAGAGGAAATAATTGGCAATTGCAAAACTTGAAACTCCAGCATGGGTATACAATTAACCAGCTCAGAAGCAGGAGGGTAGATCTCACTACCATTAAGGGAGAAGAGCCAGGAGTGGAACACACCCCTTTGAGCCCTGAGATACCTGTGCATTGAATCTCTTAACTCAGGGACAGAAAGATGTGACACTGGAGAAGTGGCAGAGGGGTGGCAGCAGCAGAGCCAAGAGCCAGAGCACGGGCATGACACAGAGCAGTGAGTTCCCAGCCCACAGAGCAGGTAAAGTTGAATGACTTAGAGCAGGAGCCTAGCTTGTAGTAAAGTTGAATGACTTAGAGCAGGAGCCTAGCTTGTAGAGTGGGGTGACTCCAAGCACTTAAGTGAGGAGTCTTTGTTTGCTGACACACAGAGTCAGAGTCCAGGGCCTTTAGACTGAGACTTATGATACAGTGGCATTTTGCAGCAGCTGATTGGAACAACTAAGCTCTGAGACTTTTCTGATCCTGTATTGTAACCTGTTAGTTTCAGTCTGAAATTGATCAAACATGCAATCAAGGTGACCATTACTGGTAATTGGAATGCGAAGGTTGGGAAAATAGAGGAAGGATCAATAGTTGGAAAATATGGCCTTGGTGATAGAAATGTTGCTAGAAATCACATGATAAAATTTTGCAAGACTAATGAATTATTCATTGCAAATACCTTTTTAAACAGCATAAATGGTGATTATACACATGGACCTCATCTAATGGAATACACAGGAATCAAATTGAGTATATCTGTGGGAAGGTCAAGGGAAGACTGTGGAACACAACATCATTTACTCAAATGTTAGTTCAGGCTGAAGCTGAAATAATTGAACAAGTCCATGAGAGCAAAAATATAACCTTGAACATATCCCGTCTGAATTTAGAGACCATCTCAAGAAGAGATTGGATGCATTAGACACTAATGACCAAAGACCAGAAAAACTGTGGGATGACATCAAGAACATCATACAGAAAGAAAGCTAAAGATCATTGAAAAGAAAGGAAAGAAAGAAAAGACTAAAATGGATGTCAGAAGAGATTCTGAAATTTGCTTTCCAGCATAGAGATGATAAAGCAAATGGAAGAAATGATGAAGTCAAAGAGCTGAACAGAACATTTCAAAGGGTAGCTTGAGATGACAAAGTCAAATATTATAATGAAATGTGCAAAGACCTAGAGTTAGAAAATCAAAAGGGAGAAACATGCTCAGCATTTCTCAAGCTGAAAGAAATGAAGAAAAAAGTTCAAGTCTCAATTTATTCCATCTGTATCCTAAGGAAATAATCCTAGGAGCTGGATTAAGAGGAACATGCCATCAGGATTGCAGGAAGATTCATTATCAACCTGCAATATGCAGATTACATGATTTTGCTAAAAGTGAAGAGGACTTAAAATAATTACTGATGACGATCAAACAACAGTCTTCAGTTTGGGTTGTACCTCAGTGTAAAGAAAACAAAAATCCTCACCACTGGACCAATAAATAACATAATGATAAATGGGGAAAAGATTGAAGTTGTCAAAGACTTCACTTTGCTTGGATACACTATCAACATTCTTGGAAGTGGTAGTCAAGAAATCAAATGGTGTATTGCACTAGGCAAATCTGTTGCACAACACCTCTTTAAAGTATTCAAGAGCAAAGACATCAGTTTGAGCACTAAGATGAGCCTGACCCAACCCAAAGTACTTTCAATGGCCTCATATGCATGTGAAAGTTGGATAATGAGTAAAGAAGACTACAGAACAATTGATGCATTTGAGTTGTGGTGTTGGAGAAGAATACTGAAGGAACCATAGACTACCAGAAGAACAAATAGGTCTGTGTTGGAAGAAGTACAGTTGGAGTGCTCCTTAGAAGCCAGGATGGTGAGAGTTGGTCTCTCATACTTTGGACATGTTTTCAGAAGGGACCAGTCCATGAATGAAGACATCATGCTTGGTAAAGTGGAGGGCCACCAATGAGATGGATTGGCTCAGTGACAACAACAATGAGCTGAAGCATAATAATTGTGAGGATGGCACAGGACCAGGCCGTGTTTTGTTCTGCTATGTAAAGTGTCACTATGAGTCAGAACCAACTTGATGGCACCTAATAGCAACAACAACAATTTACCTAACAAATCATATTGCCTCTGAGTTCTGTGTGGCCATTGCAATGGATTATTAAACTGGCTAAGAATTAGAGAGAGCTGTGGGAGGAATGGTTTGTGCCACGTATTTTTTTCAGTTTGGTGTCATAGCGGGGTTCATTGCAAAGACCCAGACTCATGGAAGTATGGAGTTTTGTATGGAAAAAAAAATGGAGGGATGGTAAGTGAAACTTGTTTCCTGAATGTTTACTTTGCTGATTGTTATGTGATGGCTGAAAGAAATATAAGAAATGTTACGCGGAAGTTGATGGGAGAAAAACTGCTACTGGAGTTTTGTGGGGCAAAAGCCTTTCTGGTTAAATAAGATGACTGATATGTGGCCGGGGCCTACTTGATCCACCTTGCGAGCCAGAGGCCCAAGGCCACATCCACATGGGTGATGGGAATAGTTATTGGGTATCTTTATTACAGAGAGCTTATAAACCTGCCTTCAGCCTGTACTTGATTGGATATGCCAATGGGGGAGTTAGAAATTTTTTGAAAGGAACAGGCTTTATTTTAAACCAGGAGTCTGTGTATAGAGTCAGGGACTTAGGCGGAAGCCTGATCCCTACCTAGAACTGCAGAGAGAACAGATTTACCTTTGAAAGAAAAACCTGCAGAAAGAAAAATGACTGGCATTTTAAATTTTGAGTAAGCAGTTTGTCTTTGGATGCACTGAGGCAAGAAAAGTCTTCAACCACCAGAGAAACCCCATTCTAGGACTGAAAGTTAAAAGAAGCCAGCAAGTAGACAGCCTGGCATGCTCACTGGTGACCACATGAGTCCGCTAGATGAGTGGAAGTGGGGGAGAATGCAGCAATGAAGAAACATGTTGAGAGAGAGGAAAGGAAGACTGGCTGGTCTGAAGTTTAGGGAGTTGTGCAAGCTCCTGAACCTTTGGGCACCAACCTAGCCCACGTGAACCTAGGACTCAAAGAGTGAGTCAGTTAAAGGGCCACTTGGTCTGCAGTGCAGGGGGTAGTGTGTGGACTCCCAAGCTTGCAGGTGGTACCCATTTGACCTAGTAAAAATGACTAGGGCTCAGCTGAATGAAGAAAAAGATGTTTGAGCTAGTGCAAAGTGCTGCAACTTTGATTGCTTGCTGTGGACTGGGCTCGGATTATGAATGCAGATGCGTAAAGCTCCAACAAAAACAGAAGACTCTGTACATCAAGGAACATGCTTGTCTCCTAAGACTACTGGGTTGTTAGGAATGGGCAATTTAGAAATTGTATATCTAAAATGGGGGCAGAATAAAGACAAGGTGATGAGGTGGCTGGCTTTCAAGCTTTCATGGGTGTGCTTACAGTTAAAATATGGGGAAAGTGAATCCATCATGTAAAAAAGGGACAATGGATAGAAGAGCCTAGGGTTGGCCTATGGTATAGTGAATTATTTAATATGTCTCTTCTAGCTTTAGTCTTTGTAACTACCACAAAATGACTATTCCTCATGGGCCTGTATGAGATAAGATGGAAGAAGATACCAATAAGACAACATGATTCAGCTGTGGATGTTAGAAGAAGACTTCATTGTAATTGTAAGTCTAGCATGGGCATAAAATAAACTCTCTCAGAAGCAGGAGTGGGGAATCTCCCTACCAGCAATGAAGAAAAGCCAGTAGCATTTTCTGATCCTATAATGTAATCTGTCAACTTCCTTAACAAGTCCCATAACTGTATTGCCTTTGAGTTCTGTGTGGTCATTGTAATGGATTATTGAATGCTGCTGAGGCCTAGAGAGGGCTGTGAGAGGAATGGTTGGTACCACATATTTTTGCAGGTCGCAAGGCATTATCCTGCAGTGGTCTCAGGGTTGTGGAGACTGTTGTTCATGTGTTCCATTAGTCCATTGGACTAATTGATTGTAAGCATCTTCAATTTTCATTACTCTTCTTTCCTCCACACAGATACAGATCATCAGTTGTGCCTTAGATGGTTGTATATGAGCTTTTAAGATCCCAGTCACTACTCAGAAAAAGGATGTAAAACACTGTCTTTGTAGAGTATGTCATGCCAATTGATTATGGTGTCCTCTAAAGCTATGGTCCTGTGCAAGGCCAAGCAACTTGTTCCCTTAAGGTGTTTGATACTGCCTAAGAAGTTTTCATATTTTTGTCCCCTGTGTTCTACCACATTCGTGGATATATTTGTAACATATGTATTTGTACCAACTTACAAATCTGTCAAACCTCCCGTGCCCATTCAGCCTGTGTTTATGTTTATGTATCTACCTGTTGTGTTGTTGTTAGGTGCCACTGAGTTGGTTCTGACTCATAGCAACCTACTGCACAACGGAATGAAACATTGCCTGGTCCTGCGCCATCCTTACAATCACTGTTACGTTTGAGCCTATTGTTACTATCACTGTTTCAATCCATCTGGTTGGGGGTCTTTCTCTGACCCTCCACCTTACCAAACATGATATCCTTCTCCAGAGACTGGTCCCTCCTGACAATATGTCCAAAGTACGAGAGACAAAGTCATGCTATCTTGCTTCTAAGGAGCCTTCTGGCTGTACTTCTTTCATGACAGATTTGTTTGTTCTTTTGGCAGTCCATGGTATTTTCAATATTCTTCTCCAAAACCATAATTAAAATGCATCAGTTCTTCTGCAGTCTTCCTTATTCATTGTCCAAGTTTCACATGCATATGATGCCTATTTATTTCTTCATATAATCTCCTTTCTAGGATTATTTGTTCAGCATACAGTTTGAATAAGTTTTCTGAAAGAATACGATCCTGGCACGTACCTTTCCTGACTTAAATCATTTAGTATCTCCTTGTTCTGTTTCAACAACTGCCTCTTGGTCTATGTGCAGGTTTCTCATTATTTCAGTAATACATCAAGGCACACTGGAACTACAAACTATTAAAAAGTAGTCCAAGTCAAGTATCAATAAGTCCCTTTCTCTCCCACCTCACAATCCCATCAACAGGTCTTATGAGCTCTACCTTCATAATATATCCAGAGTCCAACCACAATCTTTATCCAACTACAAACCTCAATCAATTCAACTGTAGCCACTAATGATCTTGTGATTGCAAGAGCTTCCTACCTAGCATCCCTATTTACTCTTGCCCATCTATTCTCTTCTCCAAAGATAAAGGGATGAATTTACCATGTAATTAGATCCCATCTCTATCATCTAATAACATCCTATTCCAAGATCCTTCTCAAGAGTTTTCAAGGGTCTACATGACCTAGCCCTGGCTACCTCTTTAATCCTTATTCCTCCATCTTCCCTGTATCCAGTCAGCACCAGCTAATGCAGGTATTCTTGTCATTTCTTTAAAAGGCTATACATGCCTTTTATACCACAGGGACTTTGTCCTTGCTGTTTCTTCTTACTGGAATGTGCATCCTCCAAATAGCCATCTCATTCACTCCCACTTCATTTCTGGTTTCTGTTAACATATCATTTTTTTCTGACAGGGCTTCTTCACCACCTACCTACAATCACACTCTAATTCTTGTCTCCCAACTAGAAAGCGTATTTTATGAAGGCATGGAATTTGTTTTGTTATTGGACAAAGAGACGTAGAGGTATTTTAGTAATTCAGCAAGGTACATTGGAACACCAGTGCTATAGCATTAGCGCCTATCACAGTATACTTGATATACACTGTTGTTATTAAGTGTCATCAAGTTGGTTCTGACTCACAGCAACCTTGTATAGGGTTTCTGAGGAGTGACTGGTGAGTTTGAACTGCCGATGTTGTGGTTCAAACTGACCTTGCAATTATTCCACAGTGTCACAGCAAAACTTCTGATACACATTGTTGTTGTTGTTAAGTGTCATTGAGTCAGTTCCAACCCATAGTGACCCTCTATAGGGTTTCCAAGGAGTGACTGGTGAGCTTGAACCACTGACCTTGTAGTTCAAACGTCTTTGCAGTCTGGCGCATTAACTCACAGTGCCACACCTGGACTCCCTGATACACATTAAGTATACATTAACAAAATTTTTAAATTAAAACTAGTATAAGTCAAAGGGAAGTTTATTGTTATGAGATTATGAGATGAATAGGTCTCACAAACCCTAAAGTTGAGCCTTAATATCCATCTGGATCCAAGAAACCATCGAAATTCTTTTTCTTCCTGTTTGAGATCTCTGTCTCCATGTGCATCTACTTCATTCTTTCTTTTTCTTGGTCAAATTCTTTTACTCTGCTGTTAGCAGTACCTGGACCAATGGCACTTGTGTTTAACACATTGTTGTTAGTGCCTTCAAGTTGGTTGCAACTCATAGCAACCCTGTAGTGTTTCTGAGGCTGTAAAGCTTTGTAGGAACAGAAACCTTTGTCTTTCTCTGGCAGTGGCTTGTGGGTGGTTCCGACTGTCGACCTTGTGGTCCATAGTCCACTGTTTATCCTACAGAGCCACTGCACTCCCCATTTAACATATTGTTGTTGTTGTGAACTGACAGTTAAGTGCTGTCCAGTCAATTCTGACCCATTACATCTTCATTGTTGGCAATTCTTACAGTCCCAGAAGGGATTACTAGTCCAGCTGAAGTAGTGCATACATCCTGGACCCATCAACTGGCTAGGAAGGCTCAGATTTTTACATGACTGCTCCCAATATAAGAGCAGATGGACTACTATCCTAGAGGTTGGTGATGCAAACCCATCTGAAGGTGCCTTGGAAGTCAGACCTGCCTATCTGCTATTATACACATGGTCTTTACCAGCTGGAACACACAGAAATCAAATTGACTACATCTGTGGAAAAGCTCCATATCATCAGCCAAAAGAAGGCCGAGGCAAGTATGTAAGTGCAGGCTGAAGTTGAAGAAAAATTTTAAAAGTCTTGTTGTTGTTAGGTACCATCAAGTCAGCACTGACTCACAGAGACCCTATGCTCAACGGAATGAAACACTGCCCCAATCCAGGGCCAACCTCACAATTGCTCTATGTCTGAGCCCATTGATGCCACCACTGTGCCAATCCATTTTGCTGGGGGTCTTCCTCTTTTTCTTTGACCCTCCACTTTAGCAAACATGGTGTCCTAGTGACTGGTCCATCCTGATAATGTGTCCAAAGTATGAGAGATGAAGTCTGGCTATCCTGGCTTCCAAGGAGCACTCTGGCTGTACGTCTTTCAACTTGTTTGTTCTTTTGGCAGCTCATGGTACTTTCAATATTCTCCTCCAACATCATAACTCAAATGCATCAATTCTTCTATGATCTTGCTTATTCACTATCCAACTTTTGCATGAATATGAGGTTATTGAAAATATCATGGTTTCGGTCAGGCGTACCTTAGTCCTCAAACTGACATCTTTGCTCTTCAACAATTTAAAGAAGTCTTCTGCAGCAGATTTGCCTAATGCAATACATCATTTGATTTCTTAGCTGCTGCTTCCATGACTGTTGATGGTTGATCCAAGAAAAATGAAGTCCTTGAAAACTTCAATCTTTTCTCCATTGAAAGAATGTTGTTTATTGGTTCAGTGGTGAGGATTTTTGTTTTCTTTACATTGAGGTGAAGCCCATACTAAAGGCTGTGATCTTTGATATTTATCAGTAAGTATTTTAAGCTCTCTTTGCTTTCAGCAAGCAAAAGGACATGGAACGAGAGATGTAATTGCTGATGTCACATGGATCTTGGCTGAAGCAGAGAATACCAGACAGATGCTTACCTGTGCTTTATTGGCTATGCAAAGGCTTTTGATTGTGTGGATCATGGCAAACCATGGACAACATTGTGAAGAATGAGTATTCTGGAACCCTGAATTGTGCTCATGAGGAACTGATACATAGACCAAGAGGCAGTTGTTGGAACTGAACAAGGGAACACTGAATTGTTTAAAATTAGGAAAGTTGTGAGTCAGGGTTGTATTCTTTCATAATACTCATTTAATCTGTATGCTGAGCAAGTAATCTGAGTAACTGGATTATGTGAAGAAAAATGTGACATCAGGATTGGAGGAAGACTCACTAATAACCTGCGATATGCAGATGATTCAACCCTGCTTGCTGAAGGGAAAGAGGACTTAAAATACTTACTGATGCACATCAAAGACCACAGCCTTCTGAAAGGTCACAGCCTAGAAAACTCAATGAAGTGCACTTCTATTTTGCACATACAGAGCCAACTTGCCAGAAACTAACAACAACAAAGGTCCTATTGTAAAAAGTATTCATGAATCAAAGAACATTTTAGGGAGATAACTAGAGGTTCAAGACCACCGAAAACTGCCTTGGAAGAAAGGCCTGGCTACCTACTTCTGAAATTCAGTTATTAGATCACTTAGTCTTGACGATCCTATACAGCACCCTTCCTTTTGACACACATGGCATCTTCATGAGTCAATGTTGACTAGAAGCCAACTGGTTTTTACTTTGTTTTTTTTTGTTTTTAAAACATTTTGTTGTTGTTGTTAGGTGACATCGAGTTGGTACCAACCCATAGCGACCTTATGCACAGTAGAATCAAACATTGCCAGATCCTGGGCCAACCTCACAATTGTTGCCACGCTTGAGTCCATCGATGCTGCCACTTTGCCAATTCATCTCGTTGGGGGTCTTTCTCTTTTCCTCTGACCCTCCACCTTACCAAACATGGTATTATTCTCCAGAGATGGTTCCTCCTGACAGTATGTCCGAAGTATGAGAGACATAAAGAAGCACACACACAGAATAAAGAAAAAGGCCACTCATATATATTCTAATGGGCATACAAATTGACACATTTTGGAAGGGAAATTCAGAAATATCTGTACTATATGTTAAAATACATACCACTTTTGACTTGTCATTTATTTTTAGTTAGGATAAGCACTGGACTGCTAACCACAATGTTCATGGTTCAAAACCACTGGACATTCTTTATAAACCCTATACAGAGTCACTATGAGTCAGACTTCACTTAACAACAACACATCAAGAAATATCCAAGTAAGGGCATGGATACATAATCTGTAGCATTCTTTGTGAATATACTGTGTGTATATTAACAGGCATCAGAATTGGAGGAAGACTATTAACAACCTGCAATATGCACATGATACAACCTTGCTTGCTGAAAGTGAAGAAGACTTAAAATATTTGATGAAGATCAAAGAGCACAGCCTTTGTATGGATTGCATCTCAATGTAAAGAAAACAAAAAGTCTCACCACTGGACCAAAAAATAACAATCTGATCAACGGAGAAAAGATTGAAGTTGTCAAGGACTTCATTCTTCTTGGATCAAGTATCAACACTCACAGAAGCAGCAGTCAAGAAATCAGACGACATAGTGCATTAGGCAAATCTGCTGCACAAGACCTTTTTTAAAGTGTTGAAGAGTGAAGATGTCAGCTTGAGGACTCAGGTGCACCTGACCCAAGCCATGGTATTTTCAATAATTTCATATGCATGTGAAAGCTGGACAGTGAATAAGGAAGACCGTAGAAGAATTGATGCTTTTGAGTTATGGTGTTGGAGGAGAATATTGAAAGTGCCATGGGCTGCCAAAAGAAGCAACATATCTGTGTTGGAAGAAGTGCAGCCAGAGTGCTCCTGGGAGACCAAGATGGCCAAACTTCGTCTCTCATACTTTGGACATATTGTCAGGAGGGACCAGTCTCATACTTTGGACATATTGTCAGGAGGGACCAGTCGCTGGAGAAAGATACCATGTTTGGAAGGGAGAGGATCAGAGAAAAAGAGGAAGACCCCCAACGAGGTGGATTGACCAAGTGGCAGCATCAATGGGCTCAAGCGTGACAGCAGTAGTGAGGTTGGCCCAAGATCGGGCAGTGTTTTGTTCTGCTGTGTATAAGGTCGCTATGAGTTGGTACCAACTTGATGGCCCGTAACAACAAGAACAACAACATATTAACGGGGGGAGCGCGGTGGCTCCCTACAGTAAGCACTGGACTGCAAACCACAAGGCCCACTGTTTGAGCCTGCCAGCTACTCCGTGGGAGAAAGAGGAGGCTTTCTGATACCTTGAAGATGTAAAGCCTAGGAAACCCTATACAGGGTTGCTATGAATTGGAACTGATTTAATGACAGTTAACACCAACAAATATTAACAAGGGAGTGTATTACATGAATTTTGGTAAATCAATGTCATGGAATATTACTCAGTCATTGAAAAAAATGAAGTGAGTTTGTATGTGTTATTAGGATGAAGGTTGGTAATATAACATCGAGTGAAATAACACAAGTTGTATCATAATAATAAAAAATCAAAGCAAGCCTTTCAGTTTGAGTTGATTCGGACTCTTGGCACCCTCACATGCTATACAGTAGAAGTGTTTCCCAGGGTTTTCTTGACTAATCTTTACAGAAGTAGATAGCCAGGCCTTTCCCTGCAGCAATGCTGGGAGGGTTCAAACCTCTAACCTTTAGGTCAATAGTTAAATACAATGGTTTGCTCCATCCAGGAAACTTACATAATCATCACTACCATTATTGAGCCCTTACTGTGTGCCATGTTCTGTTTGAAGCAATTATGTGTGTTAATTTTCATAACCATGCTATGATATAGACACTAATATTATTCCCATCATACTGGTTAGGAAATATTGGCACTGAGGTGGAACAGAAGTTTGAACCGAGGTGCTTTTGGTACCATATGACATCAGTTTTTGTTTTTAAAGAAATATTTATTTAATTGCTTATTTAAGATGTGTTGAAAACATACCCAACAAGATAATTGTGGTTGCTCCATCTAGTGGTGGTATTCGGATGAGTCTTCCATTTTTGGTTCTCTATGGCTTGATGATTTCCTTGTAAAATGATACATTTTGAAGTACAAGCTTAGAAGTTTGATGACATGCTTAAGTGATCCAAAGCCATAATGCAACCATTAAGCTTTAATAGCCAACAAAGCACTTTGTTTATGGTGAATACCAGATGAAATCTTGAACAAATGAATAAGTGAATGAATGAATCAATGGATGAATAGCTGGGCTGTCAACTTCAGGTACATAAACTGCAGTTTAGATCTCATTTGTCCCTACAGTGTTGTAGTTCTCTTGCTCAGGAAGCATTTCTTGAGTGTTTGCTTGCAAGTACATGCGGGCTTGGGGGACGGATTCCAAAAAGTTCATGAAAAAATGGAATGAAAAGATGTGTTGCTGCTATAGGATAAGCACTAGATTGCTAACTACAAAGTAGGCAGTTCAAACCCACTAAATGCTCCTCAGAAACCCTATACAGGATCACTGTGAGTTGGCACCAACTAAAAGGCACTTAACAACAAGACCAATTTTAGGGAAAAAGGTCTGGGAATCGACTTCCACAAAGCCTGCATTCAAAAGCTCTATGGAGTAATTCTGACACACACAGGGTCACCATGAGTCAGAATTGTCATCAAGATTACTTTCTGTAGTCCTCCCTGACTCAACTCCTTTGGCACAACTCCTCCCAGGGCATTGGAATCATTTCTGTGGTAAAAGGAACTTATGTATAGTCATCAGTATCTACATTTTGTGGCTAAAAATCTTTTTTTTTTTTTAAATAAAAGGTAATCATTTTCCATGAACTTTTTGAATCCCCCTCATAGTCAAAAGCATAGTGGTTACGAATCGGGCTGCGAACCTTAAGGTAAGCAGTTTGAAACTACCAGCTGTTGGGCAGGAGAAAAATGAGGCTTTCTGCTCCTGTAAAGATTTACAGCCTTGGAAACCCTGTACAGGGTTGCTATGAGTCGGTTCCAACTCCATGGCACATAACCACAAACCACCATATTAAATCTAAATGTTCTTACAAATTTCTTAATATAGTTTTATTTCCCTCTTTTTATAACTTAATTCTCCCCCCCCCCCAAATTTGGCTTATGTTATTGATTTAGAAAACTCAAAGCTTCTTGCAATGTACCTCTTCAAGAGCTAATTAATTATTAGTGCTTATCAGGACTAATTCAGTGCTTATCAGTGACTAAAGATTTGGAAGTAGATCATTACTATTTATTCCTAGTCTGTCTTTGTCTGGAAGCTCATCTGAAACCTGTCCACCATGGGTGAACCTGCTGGTTATTTAAAATACCGAGAAGCTGGGTTCTATGAAGAAAAACGTGGCATCAGGATTGGAGGGAGACTCATTAACAACTTGCGATATGCAGATGATACAACCTTGCTTGCTGAAAGTGAAGAGGACTTAAAACATTTACTGATGAAGATCAAAGAACACAGCCTTCAGTATGGATTACATCTCAATGTCAAGAAAACAAAAATCCTCACCACTGGACCAATAAATAACATTCTTATCAATGGAGAAAAGATTGACGTTGTCAAGGACTTCATTCTTCTTGGATCAACTATCAACACTCACAGAAGCAGCAGTTGAGATCAAGCGATTTGCATTAAGCAAATCTGCTGCACAAGACCTTTTTAAAGTGTTGAAGAGCAAAGATGTCAGCTTGAGGACTAAGGTGTGCCTGACCCAAGCCAGAACGTTTTCAATAACCTCATATGCAAGTGAAAGCTGGACAGTGAGTAAGGAAGACCATATAAGAATTGATGCCTTTGAGTTATGGTGTTGGAGGAGAAATTGAAAGTGCCATGGGCTGCCAAAAGAACCAATAGATCTGTTTTGGAAGAAGTGCAGCCAGAATGCTCCTTAGAGGCCAAGATGGCCAAATTTCGTCTCTCATACTTTGGACATATTGTCAGGAGGGAGCAGTTGCTGGAGAAAGAGATCATGTTTGGTAAGGTGGAGGTTCAGAGAAAAAGAGGAAGACCCCCAGTGAGATGGATTGGCCAAGTGGCAGCATCAGTGGACTCAAGTGTGGCAACAGTTGTGAGGTTGGTCCAGGATCTGGCAATGTTTGGTTCTACTGTGCATAAGGTCGCTATGGGTTGGTACCAACTCGATGGCACCTGACAGCAACATCAAGAATAAAGAATTTTAGTGGCACACTATGATTTTAGTTCCTAATGAAGTGAAGCTAGTAATAAAACACAAATATGTAAATCCTCTTTAGGTTTCAACCTGTAAAAGCATCTTATTGAATTTTAGAGTTCAGAAACTTTACCTTGGTTTGGGAAATCAGTTTTAATTGGAACTGTTTTAAAATCGACTGGGGTGGAGGGGATGTTTCTTTGCTTTTAGAGAATACTATATTTGCAAGACAAGGATTATGCTTTCAATTAGAAGCACATCTTTCACATTTGGGAGAGATCTGGAGCCTCTGGAACATACTGTGACAATCCAGTGCACTTAGCAACTGAAAGAGCGTGGGCTGTTAGTATGCTAAGCCTAGTGACATTAAAAAATCAATTTGCAAAGAGGTGGTTTGAAATTTGCAGACTTTTTTTCCCCCCCTCAAGGTATGTGAAGAGGTGTTGAAGCCACGAAGTGATTCAACAGTGACATGTATTTCATTGCTTGTATAATGTTCTGTAGCTCTCCTTTTCCTGCTTTGTACCTACGTTTCCCTCTTATGTTCCAAGAGAATTCATCTTGCTTGTTGGAAACATCTACAAGAGTCTGCGATCATCATATACTCTTGGAGCAGTCCCTTCTTTCTGGACCTGTAGTTAGTAGAACCACTACGCATCTGTCAGTCTGTTGAACTGTGATGGCTTTTGTGTTTTATGATGCTGAAAGTTCAACCTCTGAAATATCCCCCAATGAGATGGATCGGCCAGGTGGCATCATTGATGGCGTCAAGTGTGGCAGCGGTAGTGAGGTTGGCCCAGGATCAGACATTGTTTCGTTCTGCTGTGCATGGGGTCGCTATGAGTCGGTTCCAACTCGATGGCATTTGACAACACAATTAGAATGCAAGGAGTCCTGGCGTTGCAATGGTTAAGCACTCATCTGTAAACCAAAAGGTTGACTGCTTGGTCCCTCCCATTCCTCTGTGGGAGAAAGACCTGGTGATCTGCTTCCTAAAATGACAACCACAAAAACCACATAGGGCAGTTGTACTCTGTAACACATGTGGTTTCTGAGTTGGAATCAACTGGATGACGCCCAATAACACCAAATTAGAATATAGGATTAGTTACTCTTACAAAGACCCGTCATACTAGTACTGTAGGCAAAATGGAATATTATTTCTCTCTCACATAGTTATCTGGATGTCCGTGGTCCAGGACTAGTATTGTGGTTTTAAAGTGCTAGGGATCCAGCCTCTTTTTGTCTTGTTCTGCCTTCTTTTGTGTACTGCTGACATTAGTCTGCAAGAGGACTTGTGTAATGGAAACACCTTATGGATTGTCTCGGATAGCCTGTCTTCACTTGTCTACTGGGCCCTCAATCATTTGCTCCATTCCCAAAGCAGCTGCTGTGGTGAGTGACTCCATACCAGTCTGCTTTGTTCCACCACCTGAGGCCACTGTCTGGAGTGTTTGGCTCCTTCTACCACTTGTGAACTGGGAGGAAATGCTGTATTACAAAGTATGGGATTTGGCATCTTCAACAGCTGCCTAAGCAATCCAACCAGAAATGCAAGGGTGAACCTTAACCAATGTGAGAAAGAAGTCTGAAGAAAGACAGCAGGTGTATATATATTTTTCACTACCCCTCCCTCTTATGAACGACTCTAATATCATGTATAGTCTGCTGGGAGGCATCCCACGCTGCAGTTTCTTCATATTGCATTAGCCAGCATTGTATTTGCTTTCTACTCTTTTCTGCAATCCTTCCCCTTTCCCTCATTCTTGATGAATGGAAATTTCACTGCAAAATAAAGTCTTTAGCACTTAGACCTTTGCCTCAAATGCTATTTTCAATAGAACGCAGGTGATGACAGCAGGAGTGAGGTATAGAAAGTAGATCTTTAGGATGGAATTTTAGAGTTGGCAGTTGGCAAAAAGCAACAGGGATCTTTTGCTGGAGAAAAGTGGGGTGGCAATATCTCAACACTCAGTGAGTTCACCTATGGTTTAATTGTGATGAAGCAGAGGCAGACAGCAAGGTGCTAGAAGATCAAGTAGTTATGGTGCTTAATCAGTAGGAGCCAACACTAATTAAAGGGGTTATGGTATGGGGATGACTTCTTTGGAAGGCACTAGAAAGCCTGCAAA
>NW_006408692.1:4832284-4833813 GCF_000296735.1 Chrysochloris asiatica
ATATATAGCTAATTGACAACTTAAGTCATGCCCTGAAAGCCAGAGTGCCTGTGTTACAGCTTAGGGGAACTGCAAGGCAGACAGCTGAACAGCAAGCTCAGCCTCTGATTTTAAAGATGAGTTGATATCCCAAGAAAAAATGGTGGCCAGACCCTTGAAATGGAGACATGTAGATGGACAAGCATAAAAACTTTGAATTCCTAAATTCTTCTGATCCTTCCAGGCTGGAAGAAGTAGTCCCTAGCCACCTGCCAGAGAAAAACAGCCTCTGCTTGCCTGGAGTAACATACAATGATCTAATCTGAAGCAGGTACTCTCCAAGATGGTACTTGTTTTGCTCAAAATATGCCCCCAACACGCTTCATTGCCTCCTGGCTGAAAACTGAAGTTAGGTTTCAGCACAGCCAGAGCAGGAAAGTGCAAGCTTAACCCACATGCCTAAGGAATTTCAGGATCTGGCTAATAGGTATTGGCTCAAGTTGGAGGGACCACATGTAGGAAGAGTATCTTGAGTATGTTAGACCAGAGGGGACAGAATGCAAGGCTGGATAGGGATGAATTAATGATCACAGGAATACTTACCACGAGTAATGATTCCTAATAACAGAATGGGTCCCTGCAGCATGAGCCTGATGATGTCTTTGCTATAGACTGAATTGTACCTTTCCTCCCAAAATATATATGGAAATCCTGAATCCTATACCTGTGCACATGATCCCTTGGAAATAGAGTTAGTTAAGCCATATGCAATTAAGATGAGTTCTAAATTAAATCCCTTCTGGGTTACTGGTGTGTTGGGAGCCATTGAGTCAGTTCCAACTCATAGTGAACCTATGCATGATAGAATGAAGCACTGCTTGATCCTGTGTCATCCTCACAATCATTGTGACACCTGAGCCCATTGCTGCTGCACTGGGCCAATCCATCTTGTTAGGGGGTCTCCCTCTTTTTTGCTGACCTTCCACTTTACCAAGCATGATGTCCTTCTCCAGGGACTGGCCCCTCCTGATAATGTGTTCAAAGTATGAAGATCAACACTAGACTGTGAACCACAAGGTCAGCAGTTCAAACTCACCAGCTGCTCCTCTGACACCCTATACAGGGTCACTATGAGTTAGAACTGACTCAGCGGCACTTAACAATAATAATAATATCATGGGGATTATGAGATTCCAGAAAGGCAGGGGCCAGATGGTAGCATTTAATAAAGGCTGACTGCTTTAAATATCATAATGGACAGCCAGACATGAGTGGCAAACAAAGGTGCCTTTACCAGTAAAGATCTCTGGTGTTGAATAATGGATGATAGTATTTTTGTTGTTGTTGTTGTTGTCAGGTGCCATCGAGTCAGAACCAACGCATAGCGACCCCATACACAGCAGAATGAAACAATGTCCGATCCTGGGCCAACCTCACTACCACTGCCACACTTGAGTCCATCAATGATGCCACCTGGCTAATCCATCTCGTTAGGGGTCTTCCTCTTTTTCTCTGACCCTCCACCTTACCCAGCATGACATCCTTCTCCA
>NW_006408692.1:4835506-4837268 GCF_000296735.1 Chrysochloris asiatica
GTTTTGACCTTTTCCTTCTTTCTTGTCTTCTTAATGACTTTTTGCTCTCTTCATGTATGATGTTCTTGATGTCATCCCACAACTCTTCTGGTCTTCGATCTTTAGTGTTTAATGCATCAAATTTGTTCTTCAAATGATCTCTAAATTCAGGTGGGAGGATGATAGTGTTATCAGGGGCAAAATGGATGGGCAGATAACCAAGATGTCTGTCAAATCAGAAACCCCAACCACTGGTCAGCAAAAGTTTGCTATTGCTGCAATGGAAAATCAGGTTCCTCACCTTGTTTCTGCATCTCCCCCTTTAATCAAGGGATGTGGTCACAGACCCACATCCCTTGATTAAAGGGGGAAAAATATTTAGTAGAGTCCGTACATGGATTCCGGCCAGAGTCATGGCTGTATTATGTTGCATAAGAGCCACTATGGGTGGGAGAGCTAAGTGGAAGTACCTGAAACTGCCCACCCCCAAATAATAATTTAGAAGCAAGATTTCACTTCAAAAATCATTGCAGATATCTGTGTCACTAACAAAGCCTGAAAGATGCAGGGACACTGTCATTCACAGCTATTGTACCCCTGGAGAATCAGGCTTTGGAAGTGTATCTGTCCTGACTAATGTTGCTGATGTCTTTGGGTGATACTGACTGTACTCATTTCCACTGACATCCTACAGATCCATATGTTATTGTTAAGTGCTGTAGAGTTGGCTTCAACTCACAATGACCTTGTGTAGGATTTCCGAGGAGTAGCTGGTGGGTTTGAACCAATGACCTTGCACTTAGCAAACCAGTGCTTTTCCTACAGCATCACTCCAAGACTCCATAGATACATATAAACCTATTTAGTGTCTTTGGTGTGGCATTGTGGGTTAATGCGCTGAACTGCAAAGTCAGTTTGAATCTCAAGATTGGCGGTTCAAGCTCACCAGCTGCTCCTAGGAAACCCTATACAGGGTTGTTATGGGTCGGAACTGACTTGACGTTACTTAACAACAACAAGCAGTGTCTTTATCGGATCTTTCCATCAGTCTGAGTCTCCTATTTATATTTGTTGGTTTGATATTCATACCATAGTTTATCTATTGTAAATACCTGAGTGTGTGGCTTCTTTTTCCACTTTCATTATGGTGTATTTTTCATCATTGCCAAGGTTTATTTTAATGCACTTAAGTTGAACAGTATTTTCCTTTTGTCTTTTACTTTTTGTTAATTTTAGGAAAGCCTTTACTTCAAGGTCCTAAGTAAATTCTGCTAGAATTTCTCCTACTATTTTTACACACCCACATGCACACAGTTATTTATACATGTAAATTGCACATTGCTCCCTGGCTTTCCCTTAGCTTTATTGGCTTCCTGCCGATTCTGCATCATGTCTGCCTGTGGTTTTAGCTTGGTGCCTCTGTTGTTGACTGCAGGCAATTGGTGTGATGACCTCTGAAGCTAAGACTGGATATAACCTTCTTCTCTCAGATCCTGCTTTCATTCGGCTGTAATGCCTTCCTTTCTGGAAAAAAAGCTGGATCTTTTTCTCTTCTCTGCTTAGGAACATTCAGCGGTTATCAACCAAAGGGTTATATTAAGAAACATTTATATAGTACGTGCTATGTGCCAGGTGGAGTCCTGGTGTGACGCTGTGGGTTACTGCACTGGATGGTAAAGTTGATTTGAACTGCAAGGTCAGTGTAGTATAAGAAACCCTATACTACAGGGTCACTCTGGGTTGGAACCAACACGATGGCATTTAACAACAACAACATGTTCCA
>NW_006408692.1:4838323-4839358 GCF_000296735.1 Chrysochloris asiatica
GTAAATCTTTACAGGAGCAGAAAGCCTCATCTTTCTCCCGCAGAACAGCTGGTAGTTTACAACTGTAGTTCGCAGCCCGATTCATAACCACTACGCTACCAGAGCTCCTTACTGAAGACTAAGTAATTAATACCTCAAATAATACTAAAACTTCAAATAATTGATCTGATTTTGCACATCCTTGCCATTCTTTTTCAAATTATTTAGGTTTTTCAGTTCCTAAATAGATTGTGTTTTTATTGGTCTGGGGGAGGGGCTATGCATTTAATATTTCAAAATATATGTGCAGTAATAATTTATATAAATATTTGCTGCTACAACAAAATAATTTTCATAATTTTTAAAGGCTATGTACATTTGTGACCTTCAAGATATTTTTCCAGGGAAAGGAAACTTTAAGAACTCACTTTTGTAGCACATTTAAAAACTGTTGACTTGAATTGTGTCATGCAAAGGGCTTATACAACTCACTCCAGCTAACATTGTATAGATAAAAAGGAAATATTTTTAGACACCCCCTAAGTGTGAAATCAAGATAGAGGTCACAGCTTCTTTTGTGATATAATTTCTTTTTCTATTTTCCATTCTTTTTTTTGAGATATGGTGTTGGAGGAGAATATTAAAAGTACCATGGACTATCAAGAGAACAACAAATCTGTGTTGGAAAAGTGCTCCTTAGAAGCCAGGATGGCCAGATTTCGTGTCTCATACTTTGGACATATTGCCAGGAGGGACTAGCCCCTGAAGAAGGACATCATGCTTGGTAAAGTGGAGGACTGCAATAAAGAGGAAGATCCCAGCGAGATGGACTGGCACAGTGGCAGCAGTAATAGGGTCAAGCGTTAGCAACTTTTGTGAGGCTGGTGCACCATTGAGCAGTGTTTCATTTAGTTGTGCCTAAGGAGCTCTGGTAGTGTAGTGGTTACGAATTGGGCTGCGAGCCACAAGGTCATCAGTTTGAAACTACCAGCTGTTCTGCGGGAGAAAGATGAGGCTTTCTGCTCCCGTAAAGATTTACAGCCTTGGAAACTCTGT
>NW_006408692.1:4840303-4860125 GCF_000296735.1 Chrysochloris asiatica
GAAACCCTGTACAAGGTCACTCTTAGGTACAGGTCACTCTTAGTCGGAACCGACTCCACAGCATACCACCACCACCACCAGGTCATTATGAATCGGTACCGCCTTGATGGCAACTAATGGCTATAACGACTAACGGGAGTCCTGGTGTGGTGCTATAAGATCAGCACTTGACTGCGAACCAAAAGGTCAGCAGTTCAAACCCACAGTGGCTCCTGAGAAACGCTTACAGGGTTGCTATGAGTTGGAACCAACTTGACAGTACTCAACAACAACAACAAAACTCTGTGCCAAGGGGCCCTTCTGGCACTATAGGTTAAGCACTGCACAGCTAACTACAAGGTCGGTAGTTTAAACCTACCAGCTACTCCTTGGGAGAAAGATGAGACTTTTTTCACCCATAAAGATTTACAGCCTTAGAAACCTTATACAGGGTTACTATTGAGTGGAATGCCCTTGGTTTGGTTTATTCTGTGTCAAAAAAGCACTTATATTACTTTTACATACACACACTGGACTATTAACTTAATGGTTGGTGGTTCAAGCCCACCACCTGTTCCACAGGAGAAAGAAAGAGAAGGCAATCTGTTTCTATATAGATGTGCAACTTGGAAACCACATGAGGCAGTTCTATTCTATAAATTTGCTATGAGTTGGGATTGATTTGATGGCAGTGTTGTTCTTGTTATGTGCTGAGGAGTCGGTTCCGACTCATAGCCACCCTGAAGAGGGTTTCCAAGGCTGTAAATCTTTACAGGAGCAGAAAGCCTCATCTTGCTCAAACGGAACAGCTGGAAGTTTCCAACTGCTGACCATGAGATTAGCAGCCCATAACCACTACGTTTCCTGGTATTTTGTGCCAGGCACTGGGCTTGGGTGCTAGGTTACCACAGTAAATAGGCAAGTCTGTGACTCAGGAGTCTTTCTGTTAATGTGGGGGTAGTTACAACCTAGTACTAAAACATCACCTCCTCTGTTTTTTCCCATCCCAAACTTCTTGGGATTTCTATAACATTTTAAAAACCTTTATCGCAGCATATTTCATAGCATGTCTTTTTTTATCATAGTTAACTCTATAGTGTCATCTGTTTCTTGCAGGAGATTGTGAGTTCTTTGATACCTTGTAAGGAGCTCTGGTAGCGTAGTGGCTACGAATTGGGCTGCGAACCTTAAGGTCAGCGGTTCGAAACTACCAGCCGCTCCGCTGGAGAAAGATGAGGCTTTCTACTCCTGTTAAGATTTACACCCTCAGAAACCCTGTACAGGGTCGCTATGGGTCGGAACCGACTCGACGGCACTTAACAACAACAACAACATGGACAAATAAAAGAAATGTCTGAATTTAACTGGTGACAGAATAAAGACATAATTTTTTTCTTTAAGGCAAAATGTTAAGTTGAGAAATGGGAAGGGGAGATCTTTGTTTTTTTTTTAAAGACTGCATATATGTGTATATTTAGGTCAGTCCAAATGATTCACAACTAAATTAGGCATAGAAAGAGCATTAACCTCATTTATTCTTTGACAGTAGCTTCAGATGGTAAAGACTCTTTTTAGAATGGGCAAAAACCATCCCTGCTGCCTGAAAAGACACTAATTATAAGGAAACAGCAATTTACATTATTTATAAGGAAGCTATTTGCATTATTTAGCCCTGTCAGACACAATTGTTGCAGACTCCACTCTCTACTGCAATGAAAAGAATAAAGCAAAATGAAAATAGGAAAGATAGTATAATAGATGCATTTCATTATAAGGAAGATAACATTTCAAGAATTTTTTTTAAAAAATGCCCCAAATATAACTTAATGGAAACTTCCATTTCATCCCAGTGATGATTCAAAGTACAGCACTCATTTACATATTCACACAAGCCTCCCTAAACTACTGAAAGTCAAGCATTGCTAGCTTCAGTATGTGCAAGAAGGAATGTGCAAGAAGGAATGTGCAAGATGCAATGTTTCGTAATTCAAGTACTTGAATTTAATTAGTCACATTTTTTTTTTTACCAGTGACTTTGAAATTCAAGCATCTGCATGATGGGAAAGTTGGTTTATGGGAGCAGCTAGTTAGGGGTATAAAAACTTTATCTGCCTCTTTTTTATTTTCTTTACTCCTTTCTGGCCATTTTCATTTAATTTTATCCTGCTGTTTCACTTTCATCATTATCAGAGACAGTACTTGGTGGCAAATGACAGCAGCTTTGGATCTGAAGTGCACAAGTCAGCTGTATGTATGAGAACAAAGGGAAGGTGAGAAGGAAGAGAATTTACTAAGCTGACTTTCTGTTCTCTATTAATATTTTCTAGAAACGCCCCCAAGAATGAATTATTTCTTTAGGTCTAAATTCTGTAAAATTTAAAACAAATTTTCATTGTTCTCTTAGAGACAAGTTACAAGGTCTGTGGATCACAGGGTAATTTCTACATTCTAATTGGAGAAATGATGTTCTACAGCGAGGTGCCAGAGCATCTTGCTCCTTGCAGGAAGGTTTTCTGGCTATAATCACACCATTGAGCAAAATCACTATCATATTTCCTAAAAAAAAAGGAAAAAATTACAGTACAGTATCTACAATGTATTAGGCTAGCCTGACAAATTAGTACAGGCCCACAGAGCCTGCAAGAAATTAGGTCTCGTCTGAAAGAAATCAGACTGTGGGCCAATAAATTGCTTAATCTTAAATGGGAAATTGGGCTCACAGAGTGTTAGGTTCACTGTCTATTTATTTGTAAGTGTGACAGAACTAGTAGCAGGGGTCAGTATTATAAGATCTATTTTTTCTAAACCATCAAATATTTCTGGTTCTTCTAGAAGATTCTTTTTGGCATTGCATTTATAATGAAAACAGGGTATCCGAAACTAGTGCTTTAATAAATTTTACTCTCACTATTGACCAAAATAAGGAGCTCTGGTAGCGTAGTGGTTACGAATCGGGCTGCGAACCTTAAGGTCAGTGGTTCGAAACTACCAGCCGCTCCGCGGGAGAAAGATGAGGCTTTCTACTCCCGTAAAGATTTACACCCTCGGAAACCCTGTACAGGGTCGCTATGGGTCGGAACCGACTCGATGGCATTTAACAACAACAACAATTGACCAAAATATGCAGAGAAAGATGGACTTTCTTTGTCCCCAAGTACTTCCCATTAAGACATAAAGTTTCCCCTTCAGAAGCAAAATCTCCTAAAATCCCTGTTTAATCCCCATTTAAGATGAAAAAAAAAGTATATATATAGAGAGATCTATAGATATACTTCTATATATATATCTGTAGATCTCTATCTCTATCTATCTATCTATCTATCTATCTATCTATCTATCTATCTCTATAAGAATCAACACTTTAAGCCATTAGCTTGCTTGCAGTGGTTAAGGTTGAGTAAATTGTCATTAATGTAAAGTATAGTGATAATTAGGATCAGGCTGTAATGCAGATGAATAAATCTAATGTAACCATAATTATTAGGCACAATCATCATTTCTACAACCAGAGAACCACAAATCGAAGCAGAGGAATGGACCCTGTACTTAATTCTTAAATTGCTTGTCAGCTAATTTTCTTGTTTTCTCATGTATTATCTGTCTTTCTCATTAGAACATAGTTCTGAGCATGTGGTCCTGCCTACCTCTGTCTTCTTAAATTGCTTACCAATTTAATTTGGATTAGTAAGCTTCCTTGTTGTTTTTGTTGTTAGGTATCATGGAGTCAGTTTCAACTCATAGTGACCCTATGCACAACAGAACGAAACAGTTTGTCCTGTGCCATCCTTATAATTGCTGTTAATGTTGAATTCGTTGTTGCTGCCACTATGTCAGTCCATCTCCTTGTGGAGTCTTCCTCATTTTCACTGGTCCTCCACTTTACCACACATGATGTCCTTCTCCAGGGACTGGGCCCTCCTGACAACATGTCTAAAGTATGAAGGATGAAGTCTTACCTTCCTTGTTTCTAAGGAACATTCTGGCTGTACTTCTTCCAACACAAACTTGCTTGCTCTTCTGCCAGTCTATGGTACATTTAATATTCTTTGCCAAAACCATAATCCATATGCGTCAATTCTTCTAGGGTCTTTCTTATTCATTGTCCAACTTTCACATGCATGTGAGGTGATAGAAAATACTGTGACTTGGATCAGGCACACCTTAGTCCTCAGACAGACATCCTGGTTCTTGAGCAATTGAAAGAGATCTTGCACAACAGATGTGTCTAATGCAATGTGTTGTTTTAATTCTTGACTGTTGCTTCTCTGAGCATTGCTTGTGGATCCAAGCAAAATGGAATCATAACGCTTTCAGTGGCTAACCATTCAGAAGTGGTCCACCTCTCCTTCCTTAAAGCATTAGTATGGCCTGTTCATTTTGATCTCAAGCTAAGGACTGGGTCCTTGACGCTATAGTTCTAACTCTGGTGAAATGACTTAACCTTCCTAAGATTGGTTTCTTAAAATACGAAGTGGAAGGCATAAAGCTTTTGTGATAATTATATGAGATTTTTAAGATTTTATGTTTCAAGTGTGTTTGGTGATTTTGTGCCATTGACTTGGTTCCAATTCATAGGGATCTTCCATAGGATTTCTGAGGGGGTAGCAGGAAGCTTGATTTTTTAATGCGGAGTGGTTGGTAGAATCAAAGTGTAGACCTTGAAGTTGGTAGATTCGAACAACTGACTTTGAGGTTGGAAGCCCAACTCACAACACTATGCTACTAGGGCTCCTTGAACTAATGTGTGTCGGTCACATGTTAGTAACCATCATGCTCATCAACCTTATTATTTCTAAGTGGTCAAACTAAAAAAAGAAAAAGAATATATATAGTTTGGATTTGTGATCGTAAATTGTTTGCTTTAGTATTCACTGGCTTTCTGCCCAGAACCTTCTTTCTATTCTCATCTCATATAGCCATCCAGTGGACAAACCGGCAAAAACCGCTCAAGAGCAACATTCCTTTTGGACCGGCGAATTCCTCCTGTGACCTCTAGGGGCCGCTGTGTTTCCCGGAAAGTGCGCGCGACGTCTGGTTGCCGCGAGACCGTCGCCAGGCAACCGCGTGTACCCCAGCTTCTCTAGGGTAGCGTCAATATGGCAGCGTCGGCCGCCTCCTCGGTTCATATATCCAACATGTCTCCCACGTCGGTGTCGCCTCCGGTACCGCCGCCGACTCCGATATCGACCTTGACCGCGCTCTCGAAATCGCCCCAGGAGTCGAAGGCAAGCTCTCCGATCCTGCTGCCACGCTCCTCCTGCTCGGAGGACACATTGCCCCTCGCCGTGTTTTATGGGCCGCTGGACGCTAAAAACCCGCTCCTGGCCTCTTGTGAAAAGGAGATCCGGGAGTTGCTAGGTTTTATGAAAAGAAAGGAGACTATAGCGACCACGGAGGACCAGGAGTATGAATTCCACCGGCGCTGGTAAGGAGGCAGGGCCCTGGAGAGGGCGTTGGACGGAAAAGGGTGACTCTTGGGGCCCTAGGAGATGATGGGTGGCCCTTGAGAATGCAGGCAGTGGCCACAGAGCTAGGTCCGCCTTGCGACGCCGGTCCTGGTTCCAGGGCCCTGGAGATGTGAACAAAATTCAAGAAGTGGAAATGCATTACTGTCTGTCCTTAATTCCTTGTGAATTTTATATCTTGGCTTCCTGCTCCGGGCGAAGTAAAAATCACAAAATCATTTGAGTGTTGTCTATTTGCTACCAGTAACTTCGTGGCTCACTAAGGGATGTTTCACCACTTGCCATGTATACAGAGAAAGAAGTACAACTTTGAGCTAAGTCACGTAGGTTCTTGAAGAAGTTCTTGATGCTGTGAAGTGTGTCATCCTTCGAACATGCGCATGTTCATCCTGTGTTAGATTATTATTCGGGCCACAGTAACTTCTTCTGGATTCATGGCTCACTTTGAACTTTTACCTTTTTTTTTTTTTTTCATGTTCGATCACCATAATGTTAATATTACAAACTGCAACGTCATTATAAGTTTCTTTTCGGTTTCCATTTTTCTTTCCCAATTAAAAACATTGCAAACCGAACAGTTATAAAAGTAGATAAGTAGGTATAAAAGAAAATCCACACCAGAATAATGAATAGTTTTAACTTTTATTTTTAATTCATGCACTTAATACAGAGACATAGTTTTGATATATTTATTTTTCATCATGCATGTAACAACTATTGAGAAATATATTTCTCCCTAGTGGCACAATGGTTAAGTGCTGGACTGTAGAAGGAAAGGATGCCAGTTCAAACCCACCCATTAGTTCCCTGGAGAAACACCTAGTTGTCTGCTCCCATATATACTATATCCTAGGAATAGGAACTCCGGCTGTGCTGTTGTAGGATCAGCACTGGACTGTGAACCACAAGGTCAGCTGCTCAAACCCACCAGTTGCTCCTCGGAAATCCTATACAGAGTCGCTATGAGTCAGAACCGACTCAACAGCACTTAACAACCACAGGAAATCCTAGAGGGCAGTTCTACTCTATGTATGGTGTTGCTATGCATCAAAACCAGCTCAACACCACCTAATAACAGCAAGTCTGTCTTGGAAGAAGTACAGTTAGAATGTTCTTTAGAAGTGAGGGTGGCGAGACTTTGCCTCCTGTTCTTTGGACATATTTTTTGGAGGCACCAGTCCTTGGAGAAAGACATAATGCAGGCAAAATAGAGGGTTAGTGAAAGAGATTTGTTATTATGTGCCGTTGAGTCGGTTTTGACTCATAGTGACCCTGTACAGGGTTTCCGAGGCTGTAAATATTTATGGGAGCAGAAAGCCTCATCTTTCTCCCATGGAACAGCTGGTAGTTTTGAACTGTTGACCCTGAGGTTAGCAGCCCCATTTGTAACCACTATTATACCAGAGGAAGACTCTTAATGAGTTGGATTGACACAGTGAGTGCAGCAATGGCTCAAAGTGACAATGGTGATGATGTCACAGGCTCATGCAGTTTTTGTTGTACCTAGAGTCACAAACAACAGCTGCATATGTAGAGACACACACACACACACACACAAGCACAGCAGATACTATTCTAAGAACTGGGAAAACATCAAGTTAGCAAAAGATATAAAAATCCTACTCTCATGGGGGTTATATTTTTGAGTGTTGTTGTTGTTGTTGCTAAGTACCATCAAGACGGTTCTGACACATAGCGACCCTGTATAGGGTTTCTAAAGAGCAGCTGGTGGGCTTGAACCACTGACCTTGCAGCCACTATGTAAGGAGTTCTGGTGTGGTGCTGTGGGTTAATGTGCTGGATTGCAAAGTTGGTTTGAACAACAAGGTCGCTGGTTCAAGCTCACCACCTACTCCTTGGAAACCCTATACAGGGTCACTGTGAGGCGGAACTGACTTGACGGCACTTAACAACAACAACAATTCAAGGAGATAAGTGCTAGGGAAAAAATAGGGCAGGGCATGGGCTGGAGGATGTGGGACTGGTGTTGCAATTTAAAATGGAGGCATGAGGAGCATGGTCAGGGAAGGTCAGGAAGAATGGCCTTTGAGAAAGATGAGAAGGAGCAAGTAATGAGGATTTCTAGTATGCCACACAGGGCGCATGAAAGTGTTAAGGTCATAGGATTGTGACTTAGGATGAGAAGGTGTCAGGCAGGAATTTGGAGACCAACAATTTACTTTTAGTTATAATAAGGAGTCCTGGTGTGGCACTGTGTGCTGGACTGCAAGGTCGTTTAAACCACAAGGTTGGCAGTTCAAGCTCACCAGCCAGTCTATGAAAAGCCTATACAGGGTCCCTATTAGTCAGAACTGACTTGACGGCACTTGACAAAAAGATGTTAAGATTGACATGTAATCCAATATCCAGGCAGAGCTGCTCTACAGGTGACTAGGTATTGAGTCTGACAGTCAGGGGAAATATATGTTTGGGATTTGCCAACATGGTTTTATTACTGGAACTTAAATGATAACATTTGGTGGAATAGCTAAGGTGGTGAGAGTAGGTGAAGAAGAAGAGAGCCCAAGAACTGAGTCCTGGAATGCTCCAGCATTGAGAAGTGGGAGAAAAGAAACCAGTAAAGACTTAAGACCAAGGAGGTAGGAGAAAAGTTAGTTGTTTGGTGTACTGGAGGCCAGATAGAGAAAAGTTTCAAGGAGGAGGGCAAGGGTGACCCACTGTGGCAAATCCTGCAGATGGGTCTTATAAAATGAGAACCAAGAATTGACCAAGGACTGCATATTACAAACATAATCTCTACATGTTGTTGTTAAGTGCTGTCTCATCGTTCCTGATGTATAGCAGCCCTGTTGTTGTTGTGATGTGCCGTGGAGTTGGTTCCGACACATAGTGACCCTGTACAGGGTTTCCAAGGCTGTAAATCTTTACGGGAGCAGAAAGGCTCATCCTCTTCTCCCGCGGAGCAGCTGGTAGTATCGAACTGCTGACCGTGAGGTTCGCAGCCCAATTCGTAACCACAACACTACCAGAGCTCTTTATAGCAGCCCTGTACAGGCTTTAAATCTTTGCCGGAACAGAAAACCTCATTTTTTCTCTAGTGGAGCAGCTCATGAGCTGTAACTGTAGTTCGTGGGATAGTGTGGAACTACCACATTCCCCATAATCTCTATATATTTATAGTTTAAAAGATTTATTTTTTATTCCTTTTGACCCTATAGAACAGAAAAGAGCTTGCCTTGCCCCATAGTATTTCCTGGGCTGTAATCTTTATGGAAGCAGACTGACATATCTTTTTCCCAGTAAGCAGCTGATGGGTTCAAACCACTGATCTCTCAGCAGCTGAGTGCTTAAGCACTGCACCATTAGGACTCCTCCTATGGTAACCTTGCAGTGCCATGAACTAGCCATAGTCTTTGTAACTCCCACAAAACTACTTATCCTTGATGGTTCTGGGTCTGAGTAGGTAAGGGAATGCTGGTGGATTATATGATTCAGTTAATGGTGCTAATTGTGATTGGACAGTGTAACAGGGTTTTGTGTCAACTTGACTAGGCTAAGATTTCCAGAGTTTAAGTAGTTGGAATGTGCTTATTCCCATGGGATGAAACCTAATGCATAGTCAGCTCTATGATGAGCCAATCAATTGAAGGAATGCTTCTTTGGGGGTGTGGCCTGCTCCCAATATAATGAACACCCTGGAGGAATTCCCACTCTCTTTGTTACTAGGGGCCTGGGACTCTACAATTGCAAGATAGTAAACTTCTCTCTCTCTGTATATAAACATGTTTTCACTGGTTTTGCTTCTTTAAAAAACATGGCCTAAGACATGTGGTACCAGGAGTGGGGTTCTAAAGAAACAAAATCATAAGGATGAGTTTTCTAAATTGGTTCTCAAGTTTGACTAACTTTTAAGACCCCAATATGGGGTGGAAGCATGTATGACCTCCACTTCATAGGAATCCGTCTTGGATTGATTTGAGTTTGGTCCTCTTTCCTTGTGGAATCACAGGAAGTCAGACAGGGTCCCCACTTGATTTAAACAGTTGGCACTGTGAGCAGGATTCATTGCAACGGCTCCAGACCTATGAAATTGTGAGGTTTTGTGGGAGAAATAATGAAGGGGTCTGGGATAACATATTTCAGCGGAGGGGAGAATAGTGGTTTCTGGGGTTGCCTGGAGCTGATGACACTCTGATGAAAAAGGATGGCTAATGCTGGGCCTGCTGGAATGCATCCTGCCAGATGCCCAAGCCATATACGTATGAATGAGGTTAGTCTAAAGGGAGAAGAAAAGATTGGACTTGAGTGTTTTAAAAGGTTTATGTGTTTGACTGCCTTATGGATATTGGTTTCTCCTTCCTATTATTGTTAAACAGACACACATGTATATTAGGAATATTGGAAATTATGATTACAGAGAGCTTGTAAACCCATCTTCAGCCTATACTTGATTGGATTTGCTGAAAGGGAAATTAGAATTTGCCTGGAAAAAATAATCATTTTACTTTAAGCCTTTGTAGAGTAAGGCCTTAGGTGGAATCCTAAGCCCTACTGTTAATCTTAAGGTCAACAGTTTGAAACTGCCAGTTACTCAGTGGGAGAATGATAAAGCATTCTGCTCCCATAAAGATTTACAGCCCTGGAAACCCTAAACGGGGTCGCTATAAGTTGGAACCGACTCCATGACGCACAACTACCACCACCCAGAACCTTCAGAGTTGGCACATTTGCAATTGGAAAGACATGCAGACCAACCCAGAACTGCTGGGAGAACAGGAGATTCAAGCAGAGAAAAAAGTGAATAGTTTGGCGTTTTGAGTTTAGAAGGCATCAGCGAAAACCCCCTTGGAGTCCTGCTGAGGCGCTGTGGGTTAATGCGCTGGACTGCAAAGTCTGTTTGAACCACAAGGACGGTGGTTCAAGCTCACCAGCTGCTCCTTAGAAACCCTATACAGGGTCGCTATGGGTGACCACCTGGATGTATATGTGAGTGGAATTGGGGGAAATGCAGCAATGAAGATATGGACTGAGTTTGGACATGTTCTGTTGCACCCATTGACCTTGAGATAAGACGAATGGGAAGGCTGGCTGGGTGGAAGTTTAGGGAGTTGTGTGATCTCCTGAGCCCACGGGCACTGACTTAGCCTATGGGAACTAGGGCTCAGATTGAAGGTGTCAGCTGGTTTGAAGTGAAAGGAGGTATGTGTGAACTCCCAAACTTGTAGCTGGTACCCATTTGACCAAGTTTAGATAGCTAGGGTCAAGCTGACCAGAACCTGACAAGATAGACAATAAAGATGTTTGATACTGTGAGCAAGTGTCAGTTGCTATAATGTGTTGGACTGGACTTTTGTTTATGGATGCAGTTGCTCAAAATTCCAACCAGAATGGAAAATTCTTCATATGCTTGTCTCCTCAGTTTACAGGGTTGATGTTGTTGTTGTTGTTATGTGCTGTTGAGTTGGTTCTGACTCATGGAGACCCTGTATAGAGTTTCCAAAGAGTAGCTGAGGAGCTTGAAACACCAACCTATCACTGGGTTGATAGGAATGGGCAATTTAGACACTGACTATCAAAAATAGGGGGGCTATAAAGGCAGGAAGTGTCTGGCTTACAAGATTTTATAGGTGTGCTTAGTTTTAGAATGAGTGGACAAAGGAGAATCCCCACTGAGTAGTTTTCCTTTTTTTCAGCTGTGTCTGGTGAAAGGGGGGTGGGTGGGAAACAATGCTGATAGGATTTGATGATTTCAGCTGTAATTGTTAGTAGGATTAATTGTGATTGCCAAAACTGTAATTGTAGAAGATGTGTAACTAAAAGGAGGAAGTAGTTCTCTTTCATTTCAGGAACCGATGATCCTGGGACCATCATTATGGGAGAAGATGAGTGAAGCTTGAGATCCCTGCTGGCAGAGGCGCTGGCATGGAAGGACAGAGCAGCAGTGGAGTCTAGGCCATGGACTGAGTAACGCTGTGTGACTCTACACAGGAGGCAGGCTTGCAGAATGTGGCCTTTGGACATTTAAATGACTATATATTTTTTGTTTTGTATGTATGCATCAACTTCTTTTGCTTTGTTGATATGTGACATTTAAGATGAAAATGGAACCAGTGCGTATTTGGTTGTACATGTTTTATTGGAGTCCTGGTGTGGCGCTGTGGGTTAATGCGCCAGACTGCAAAGCCATTTGAACTGCAAGGTCAGTGGTTCAAGCTCACCAGCTGCTCCTTGGAAACCCTATACAGGGTTGCTATGGGTAGGAATGAACTTGACGGCACTTCACAACAACAAGTTGCAAATATGACCCTGCAGTTTTCTTTATTTACAGATTATACATATAGTTTATAGGTGTCAAGTTGACAAGGATGGAATGTAATGGTTAGGGTTTTGTGTCAATTTGTCTAGGCTGGGATTTCCAGAGGTTTGATAGTTGGGATATGCTGATTCCCATAGTGGTAAAACCTAATACAGGCATAGTTAGCTCTATGATGAGCAGCTAAAAGCATCCAATCAATTGAAGGGATGCTTCCTTGTGGGTTTGCCCTACTCCCAGTATAAAGGACACACGGGGGCGGGATGGACTCGCTTTCTCTTCTGCTGGAGACCTGAGACTCTACAATGTACAATAATAAACTTCTTTCTCTCTCTGTATACATAAATATATGTCACTGGTTTTGCTTTGCTAGCAAACCCATCCTGACACAGTCAGTTTTGCCACCTCACCTTTCTGAGCTACCTCAGAAGCAGGATTGGGGGATTTTGCTACCACTGGAGAAGAAGAGCCAGGAGTGGATGTGTCCTTTGGGCCTAAAGACCCCTATGCATTGATCTTTCCTGACCTAAGGACAGAAAGCTGTGACACCGGAGGAGTGGCAGAGGAGCAGCAACAACAGAACCAAGAACCATAGGACGAGCCCGAGTGGTGGACTTTCCAACCCACAGATCAAGTACAGCGGAGTGCCTTTGGGCCGGAGACTCACTTGTGGAGTGGGGTACCTGTAGGCATTTAATTGGGTTTGCTGATCCACTGAGCCTAGTGCCTTCAGTTTGAGGCTTATGATGGAGTGGTGTGCCTTGTGAGTGTTTATTAGCAACCCTAAAAGAGTTTTGTAACATTGTTGGAGCAGGGCAGAGGCTCGGTTAAGGGCCAGGGAAGTCTGCATGGGGAGAGGCTGTCTGAGGTGACTAGAAGAACATGTGTCCTGACCATGTCTAACCCTGAATTCTAATCTGTTAGCTTCTATAATCAATTATTAACTGCAGTCAATAATGGCAACAAATTATTGAACCTGAGTAGAGGGTACTGGGGGAGGAATGATTTAGTTATCAATTTTTGCAAATCTAGAAAGTGAAAAATTATTAACTAGAGAAGTAAAGAAGGCAAAGGGCTGTAGGGAATGGAAGGTTTCAGTTTTCAGTAGGGTGGTCAGAGTAGATGACACTTGAGTAAAGATTTAAAGAGAACACAGTGGGGTCCTGTAGTAAAATAAATGGTCATGATAAAAAAGCCCAGGCTTACTGGTTTGATAGAGACTCGTGGAAGCCCTGAGACTGTGGCCCTTAGACATGCCTCAAGTCTGGAAAGGAACTCACTCCCATGGTTCAGTTTACAAACAGGACACAGGCCTGTGAGGTGCACAGTAACCCCAGGGAGCTAGACACTCCTTAGAACAATCAACCCTTTGTGATACAAAGGGCAGCATTAGTCCAGGGAAACAGTTCAGAAGGCAGGAGGAAAGGAACGAGTGGAGACAGTGAAGCCAGGAAGGGAGTGGGAAGAGTGCGGTTACAGTGTGGGGACCATGTCAGTGTCATGAAACAAAATGATACTACCTGGTGATTGAGAGTCCCATATTCTCTGTAAACTTTCACTCAAATCCCAATATAAAGTTCAACAGTAAATAAAATGGGTGGTCAAGGAGGTAGTATTATGTTGAGATAAGAATAATTGCAGTAGAGGTAAAAGAAAAAGCCAGACAGAAGGTAAGCACAAGGATCATGGCAAGACCACGTGTGCAGAGGAGACATTTTCAAGGTGCTGCTGTAGGGTAAACACTGCACTGCTAACCACAGGTCTGAAGTTCAAACCCACTAGCTGTTTCTGCTCCTGTGATGATGTACAGCCTCAGAAAGCCTATACAGGGTCCTTTTTAAAGCATTGAAGAGCAAAGATGTCAGCTTGAGGACTAAGGTGCGCCTGACTCAAGCCATGGTATTTTCCATAACCTCATATGGATGCGAAAGCTGGCCAGTGAATAAGGAAGATTGTAGAAGAATTGATACTTTTGAGCTATGGTGTTGGAGGAGAATATTGAAAGAGTCATGGGCTGCCAAAAGAACCAATAGATCTGTTTTGGAAGAAGTGCAGCCAGAGTGCTCCTTAGAGGCCAAGATGGCCAAACTTAGTCTCTCATACTTCGGACATATTGTCAGGAGGGACCAGTCACTGGAGAAGGATATCATGTTTGATAAGGTGGAGGGTCAGAGAAAAAGAGGAAGACCCCCAGTGAGATGGATTGGCAAAGTGGCAGCATCAATGGGTTCAAGCTTGGCAACAATTGTGAGGTTAGCCCAGGACCAGGCAGTGTTTTGTTCTGTTGTGCATAGGGTCGCTATGAGTTGGCACAGACTTGATGGCACCTAACAAAACAAACCAATGCAAGACGCTACTAATAGAGACTTTACTTTCAGGATCTGGGAGGGAGGGAAGAGAGGATCTGTGGGATATCTCTGTACTTTTCTGCATGATTTAATGTAAACCTGAACCTGCTCTAAAAAAAAAGTCTTATTAGTTTGAAAAAATGTATTATTTTGGTGATCTTGTTCAAGTGGAGCAAGAGTGGCAATGGGGAGATCAGTTAAGATCAGCACTTATGATTTACTTATATTTTATAAAAATATGATTATTTTTTAAATCAAAATTTGTTTTTTCTCATAAATAGTCCTGGTGTAGTGCTGTGGGTTAATATGCTAAGTCAGTTTGAACCACAAGGTCGATGGTTCAAGCTCACCAGCCACTTCTCGGACACCTTACACAGGGTCATTATGGGTTGAAACTGACTCTATGGCACATAACAACAACAACAATAACAACAAATGATAGATTGTGATAATGCCAGCAATGATTTATAGATATGTTTTTTAAAGCATACTTTTCTTAAATGCTCATAAGATTTAGTCAGTGTGCTTATACAATTAAGGTTTTCTATTTAGAACACTCTAAGTGCCTAGCATCACATGTAATCACTCAGCAATCCCAGTACATCAGCATTCTCTTCTTAGGTGATGTGCATTGTGGGTGTAGACTACATGGTATAGTATTCTCATTTGATCGTTATGTAAGCCATTCCCCATGAGTACTTAATCTGAATTTAAGGTTCACTAAAGAAAAAACAAATTTCTTATTATATAATTTTGATTGATTTAATGAAGCTGATCATTTTCTTTTAAGAGTAATAATCCTAGTCATCATCTCATCGGTAAGGTTTGGAAGAATTAACTATTTCATCTGCATGAGAGAAGAATTCTAGCATGGTGAATTTCGTGGATACTCATTTATACTAATACTGTGTCATTTCATAGAGTGACAAATAAAAGTGGTAAAGGTAAAAAAATAAAAAGACATTTTGAGATACTATGGCTGCGTTTGCTACCCTATTTATATGCATTGATATTTGCTCCTTAGTAAATGTATCTATTTTCCTTCCCAAATAAATTCTTAATCAGTCCAAAAAGACTGGAAAGCCTTACTCCATTCAGCATCATTCAATTAATACCATTTCATTATTTGAATAAACATTTCTCTTGAGATTATTTCATTAGTATTCCAATATGTATGTTGGAGCTATATTTGCCCCTGCATTTATCTCCTTGTCCTTATTTAGACATGTGTGAGATAGGACTGAGCAACTGTTAAGGGAAATTTGGATTTTTTTTCTATGTTGATGTTGTTCCAACTCATAGCAACCCTCTATAGGATTTCTGAGGAGCGGCTGGTGGATTTTAACTGCCGAACTTTTAGTTAGCATTCCAGTGCTTAGTAAATGTTCACTGAAGATTAGATAAAATAAGCAGTGATCTACTACCATTTGAAACTCTGATTAGGAACTATTTTACAAGTATTGTATATTCTTCTCACATTACTGTTGGGGCTGGGACATAACAGTGAATAATAGAGTCGAGGTTCTTGCCCTCAGGAAGCTTACTTTCTAGAGAACTGAGAGGCACAGTAATAGAGTGGTTAAGTGCATGGAGGAATTGATATTACCCATCTCAGGGGGTTGTTGTGAAAACCAAATGAAAACAAAACACATAAGTATTTTAATCGGTACTTGGCACATAGAAGAAAATAATTGTAACCATCATAATATTTATTACTAATAGGCATTAATGATAGAGCACAAGATCAGTTTTGAAGGGTTGCTTGCTAATGAATAGAGCTAGCCTGCTGACTTTGAAGATGCTATTTTATTTTGTGATTCTTACAGTGCCGCCTCTTTGTTTAATATTTGGACCAAATACGCCCCCCGGCTGCCAGCTGCCTATTACAACGAAAAACTTCTGAAGGTTGGAGATAGCCTTTGTCAAATGAAAGTAAGTACCTCTGAAGGAAAAAGAGCCAAAATGGGGAATTCTTTTATTTTTGTTTGGTTCATTACCATTTGTCTTGGTTAGCTTATGTTGCTATCACAGAAATACAATAGATGAATAGCTTTAACAAAGAGGAGTTAATTTTCTCACAGATTAGGAGTCTAGAAGCCTAAATCAGGAAGGTAGCTTTAGGGAAAGGTTTTCTGTCTCTTGGGTCTAGAGAAATGTCCTTGCCTCTTATCCTTATCTGCTTCTGCTCCTTGCTTGGCATCTCTCTTTCCCCATTTCAGGTCTGCTTGGTTGTTGAATCTCTTTTACATCTCAACAGAGATTGACTCAAGATGCATTCTGCACTAATCCTGCCTCATTAATTTAACTAAGACAACCCATTCCCAAATGGAATTGTAACTAGAAGTATAGAGGTTAGGATTTATGATGCATATTTCTCGGGGACCTAACGCAATCCATAACATGCCATCCTTTAGCCCCCCCAAATTTTTGTCCTTACCACATGCAAAACATTCACCTTATCACATCATCTCAAATGTCTTAAATCTATTCCAAGTTCTAAAGTCTCATCTAAATCAAATATGGGTGATACTTTAGGCCTGTTCCATCATGGTGAAAAGCTCCTTTTCATCTGTGAACCTGTGAATCTAGAGCACAAGTCATCTGCTTCCGTAGTACAATGGTGAAACAGGTGTAAGATACACATTTCTGTCCTAAATGGGAGAAAAGGATAAAAGGGAAAGAAGGGATAAAAGACACCTAGCAAGGCCAAACCACAGTAGAATAAATTACATTAGCTCTCAAGGGGTGACTATAATCCTTTGTTCTCTGAGATCATTTGGGCAATGGCCCTGCCCTCGAGATTCTTGGTGTTGGCTATGGAGGCTCCCTGGCTTTGTATTCAAGACCCATAGAGATAACAGCTTTGGGTGACTCTATTCTCTTAGTCCATTAGAGTGGTGTTTCCATCTCCTCAGATCTGGAGGGCCCCATTCTTCTGCCCCTTGAGCATGATTGGGGGTGGATTACCCAAAAAGCAAGGTCAGCACATGCTGTTGTTGTTATGTGCCATTGAGTCGGTTCCAACCCATAGCGACTCTGTATAGGGTTTCCAAGGAGCAGCTGGTAAGCTTGAACCGCTGGCCCTGCGCTTCAAACCGACTTTGCAGTCCAGCGCATTAACCCACAGCAAGGACCTATATGGTACCAAACAGACACACGGAAAAGTGCGCATCTCACTGGCAGTGAACTGGCAGAGCACTAAATGACAACGATATCAGCTCCAGTGCAGGAAAGGAGCCCTGGTGGTGTTGTGGGGTAAGCATTGGTCTGCAAACGTCATGATCGGCAGTTCAAACTGACCACCTACTTGGCAGGAGAAAGATGAGACTGTTTCCATAAAGATAACTCAGTTTTGGAAACCCCACAAAGCAGTTCTACTTTGTCTTAAAGGGTCACTCTGTGTCAGAATCAACTTGATGGCCATGGGGTTGGTTTTGGTTTCCGCTGTAGGAGAATGTGCTGACTAGAAATAAAGTTCACTCAGGGTCATGACGATGCCTACGCTGTGCGGTTCCTACCACTTCAACACATTTGTTGACGACTGTCTCCTTTGGTCCCCTTCTGGGTAATTCAAACTCCGCATCTTGGTGGTGTGGTTGTCAAGTGCCATTGAGTCGTTGCCGACCCATAGTGACTCTGTATAAGGTTTCCAAGGATCAGCTTGAACCTCTGACCTTGTGGTTCAAACTGACCTTGCAGTCCAGCTCAGTAACCAACAGCACCTAGGAGTATACTCTTTCTTACAGACTGGAGATGAGGGTGGGCTGTCAAATCTAACTTTTTCTATATTCACCCAATACGTACTGGATTCAGCATGAGCACTTATTGGGTAAAGACACATTATACTAATAGAAAACAGTTCTCTGATCCTTTTTGAGAGAATTGTCTTCTTGTACATTCACATCTGCTGATCCAGCATCTCCAGCCAAGAGGGCAATGCTCTTTGCCATGATACAAACACAAAGGTATGATTTTGTGCACATCCGGGTAAGTAACCCATGAGAACTCCAGTCCTAGATGACCCACAAAAGTGAGGAAACTTGTCTTAGGCTGGGTTCTCTAGAGAAGCAAAACCAGCGAAGCTTATATATGTATATATAGAGAGGTTTATGACCCTGCTGGTATTTGAAATACTGGTGGCATAGCTTCTAGCATCACAGTAACACGCAAGGTACAGCAAACTTACAGATGAGTGGTGGATTCAGTCAAGGAAGTGAAACAAGGATTATCATTGCTGACACCAGATGGATCTTGGCTGGAAGCAGAAAATGTTTACCTGTGTGCTTTATTGGCTATGCAAAGGCTTTGTCAATGATGAACGACTGTGTGGATCATGACAAACTATGGATAACATTGTGAAGAATGGGTATTCCAGAATGCTTACTTTTTGCTTATGAGGAACCTGTACATAGGCCACAAGGCAGTTGTTTGAAGAGAACAAAGGGGCACTCAATCAGGAAAGATGTGCTTTAGGGTTGTATTGTTTCACCGTACTTATTCAATGTGTATGCTGATCAAATAATCCTAGAAGTTGGGTTATATGGAGAAGAATGTGGCATTAGGAATGGAGGAAAACTTATTAGCAACCTGTGATATGCAGATGATACAACCTTGCTTGCTGATAGTGGAGAGTTAAAATACTTACCGATGAAGATCAAAGACCACAGCCTTCGGTATGGATTACATCTCAATGTAAAGAAAACAAAAATCCTCATCATGGGACCAGTAAATAATATCATGATAAATGGAGAAATTATTGAAGTTGTCAAAGACTTGTCTTGCTTGGATTCACTATGAACACTCATGGAAGCAGCAGTCAAGAAATCAAGCGACGTAGTACATTAGGCAAATCTGCTGTACAAGACCTCTTTGAAGTGTTCAAGAGCAAGGATGTCAGTTTAAGGAACTGAGGTGTGCCTGACTCAAGCCATGATATTTTCAGTAGCCTTGTATGCATGTCAAAGCTGATCAAGGAATAAGGAAGACCTTAGAAGAATTGATGCATTTAGGTTATGGTGTTGGAGAAGAATATTAAAAATACCATGGACGACCAGAAGAACAATTTGTATCAGAAGAAGTACAGCCAGAATGCTATAGAAGTCAGGGTGGTGAAACTTCGTCTTTCATACATTGAGCATATTATGAAGAGGGACCAGTTCCTGGAAAAGGACATCATGCTTGGTAATGTGGAAATCAGTGTAAAAGAGGAAGACCCTAATGAAATTAGTTGGCACAGTGGTAGCAGTAATGGGCTCAAATGTAACAACAATTCTGAGGATGGCACAGGGAGTGGGCAGTTTTTTGTTCTGTTGTGTATAGGGTCGCTATGACTTGTAATTGACTCAACAGCACTTATCAACAACAAAATACGTACTTATGTATATGTGTGTGTGTATATATTTTTGTATGTACATATGCATATAGAGTCCTGATGTGGCACTCTGGGTTAATGTGCTGAACTGCGAGGTCGGCAGTCAAGGTCAACAGCTGCTCCTCGGAAACCCTATTCAGGGTTGCTATGGGTTGGAATCGACTCGTCAGCACTTAGCAACAACAACAATATGTGTTTATATATATATATTTGTTGTTGTTAAGTGCCTTTGAGTAGGTTCTGACCCATAGTGACCCTGTATAGGGTTTCCGAGGAGTGACTGATAAGCTTGAACTGCCAACCTTGCAGTTCAAATGGCTTTGCAGTCTGGCGCATTAATCCACAGCACCACACCAGGACTCACTCTCTCTCTCTCTCTCTCTCT
>NW_006408692.1:4860274-4865117 GCF_000296735.1 Chrysochloris asiatica
GGAGAAAGATGAGGCTTTCTGCCCCCATAAAGATTTACAGCCTTGGAAACCCTATTCAGGGTCACTTTGAGTCAGAACCGACTCCACAGCACACCACCACCACCACATACGTGTAGGGCCTGTGTTTCAAAGGATAGTGCCTATTTGAAATTGAGGCCCTGTCTTCCTGCACTTCCTGCAACAATTCTGCTGCTCTGTGAGCTGCCCCTAGGATGCTATTTTTTCTTTTCTTGGAGGACAACAGATAGAGCTCCTTTGGCCTATTTCATGCCTATGGAATTCCAGAGTGGGGGGAGGAGTTGTTTGTATTGTGGTAGTTGGTTAGATCCATATCCTTGGTGAACATTCTAGGACACATCCGTAGTTTGTATAAACAATAGAACTTTTAAAATCTTTAAGTAAGTTTCTATTTTCATTTTGCTCAGCTCATTTTTAAGTCCATCTCTTTCCTCTTGCATTTTACTACAAATGTGTTCCCCTTAAGGTCATGGTTAGAAATCTCCTCAGTCAAATTCCAAGTTTATCCAAGTTCATACACTTCCATAATACATTTGAAACTCAATGTTTGAGTTCATACACTTGCACCATACATTTGAAAATAATTTAGACAAGTTCTTTGCCACTGTGTAGAAAACTGCACCCTTTCTCCATCGTCCAATTACATGTTCATTATTTTCTTCTGAAGCACATTTAATGCCCTCACTTCTAGCACATTTTGTTGCTGACATCATATGTATTCTCTAAGACAATAAAGACTTTATAGCTTTCCTCACTTCCTCTAAACCCTCGCCAGAAGTGCCTTTGACGTCCATAGTTCTACGAACAATCTTTTCACGGAAATCTAACCATTTACTATTGTTTGCCATCGAGTTTGGACTCATAACAATTCTATGTAGGCCTTCCAAGGCCATAAATCTTTATGGGAACAGAAAGCCTCACATCTTTCTCCCAAGGAGCAGCTAGTAGGCTTGAACCACTGACCTTTTGGTTAGCAGTTCAGTGCTTAACCTACAGCACCTTAAAACTCTTTTAGCCTCCCATTGCTCAATTCTCAAACCACTTCCACATTGTAAGCATTTGTTAGGACAGTCCTTCACTCTTTCAGTATCAAATTCTGTCTTAATTATCTAGTGCTGCTATAGTAGATGGTTGGTACAAACAGAATTCTATTTCTAGTTTAGTTAGAATGCTAGAAAGCCCTAAATCGGGGTCCCAGCTCTAGGGTAAAGTCCTTGTCTCTCCTCAGCTTGTGCTCCTGGCCAGTCTTCATATGGTTTGGCACCTCTCTTCCCCCACCTCTGCTCTGCTTGCTTGTTTAATCCCCCTTCTATCTCAAAAGTGATTGACTCAAAGTATATCCTACACTGATTCTGCCTCAAACAAAAGGAGCTCTGGTAATGCAGTGGTTATGAGTCTGGCTGCTTACCTCAAGGTCAGCAGTTTAAAACTACCAGCTGTTCCACAGGAGAAAGATGAGGCTTTCTGTACACGTAAAGATTTACAGCTTCGGAAACCCTGTACAGGATTGCTATGAGTGGGAACCGACTCCACGGCACGCAGCCACCACCACCAACAGCAACTGTATTACAGGATAGATCTTAAAATGTTCTTTTGGAGTCCTGGTGTGGTGCTATGGGTTAATGCATTGGACTGCAAAGTCAATTAGAACCTCAAGGTCAGTGGTTCAAGCTCACTAGCTGCACCTCGGAAACCCTATACAGGGCTGCTATGGGTTGGAACCGACTTGAGAGCTCTTAACAACAACAGAACAAAGACATCCTGTTGTTCAATGGGATTATATCCACAGGCATAGAGGTTAAGATTTACAACAAATATTCTGAGGGATGTATTTCAAATCATAACACCATTCCCATTTTGTATGTTTTGATTTTTATTTTCCTTAGGAAAAAAAAAAAGAATAATGAAAAAGTCTATTGAGGCCCAATAATGGGAGGTGAGAGATTCCTGAGCAGGAGACAGCTGGCTGGGATGGGCAGTAGGGCAGGCCCGGGTGCACACCAGGAAATGCTGAGTCATCCTGTTCCTACCTTAGACAAAGGAGCCCAGGCACCACTTCCTGTTGTTTTTCACATAGCTGGCTTTGCCCAGCGCTCAGCCTTCGTGGCTTCTGGCCTTGCTCCTCTGTTGTCTGGTTCCTAGCGCCCTGTTTTAATGACTTTCAACAACTCATGCTTTGCTGCATAGGATTGCAGCCATCATTGCATAGATGTCCTGCTTCTCCCTCAGTATTGTGTTCCAGATGGAGTTGGAGTCCTACTTTTAGTTTCATAGCAATGCCCAGGTCTTTAGACTGCTGTGGACTTCTCAACTTGGTTTGATAGGATCATACCATGACTGGGTTTTCAGTTAATCATAGCGTGGATTTTACACTTTAGCTCTGGCATTGTTGTTAAGTGCCATCAAGTCAGTTCTGACTCATAGCAACCCTGTATAGGGTTTCTAGGTGCGGCTGGTAGGTTTGAACTACTGTCCTTATGATTAGCAGTTCAATGCTTACCATAAAGTGTCACAGTAGGACTGCTCTGACATAGTTCCCAAATATTCCAACTTCAATGTGAATGTATGGCACATCTAGGGCCTTTGGGTAGTACTAAAAAAAAATTAAGGGAGTTTTAGGCCAGACATGAGCAGTATTCAATGTTGTCTCAACATTTAATTTCTCTGCTGCAGTTTCCTCCTTCATTTCTGTTTTTCTGGGCCTTCATCCTTCTAGTCTGGGAGGGAAATTTACCAAGTAAAATGTGAGAAGTGGAAGAACTTTCATAATGAAGAACTAAAATCTATTTATCTGCTGCCAAAATTAGAGAATCACCTCATATAATTGAGTTATGGTTCACAGAAACATGAATATACAGAGAATCTGGAAAACTGCAGGAAAAATAAAATCAGGTGAGATCCAATTTGTAAGCTCTATTTATGTGAAATGGAATGGCAGCATTGATGGGAATTGAAAGAGAATTGTGTTTCTGTCTTTATTCTTGTCAATAAGAAGCTGGTGATACACGGCATGGTTTGTGGTTGTGTGAGGAGTAGCCAGTGGGTAGAAGAGATACTGGTGGAGGGAAGAGAAAGGTAGAAACATGTAAGAAGTTGATAAAGGGTAATGGCCAAGACTTCAGAATGTTTCGGATGGAAAGGTCAATACTAGTATACTTCAATATCTACCTAAGAGGCACAAAGAAAAGTTTTGTCTGCTTTTCACTGATGGAAAAGGGGGGTGGGAAGCACTAAATGTGTTTATAATCCTAACAATAAAATTGAGTATTACTATTTTTAGAGTCTGCAAACCATATTCATGTGAAAGCTGGACTGTGAATGTGAAGGACCCGTGGAAGAATTGATGCATTTGAGTTATGGTGTTGGAGGAGAATATTGAGAGTACCATACATAGACCGCCAGGAGAACAAACAAATCTGTGTTGGAAGAAGTACAACCAGAGTGCTCCTTAGAGGCCAGGATGGCCCAAATCCCTCTCTCATGCTTCGGACATATTATCAGGAGGGATTCGTTCCTGGAGAAGGACATCATGCTTGGTAAAGTGGAGGGTCAGCGAAAAAGAGGAAGTACCCCAATAGATGGATTGGCACAGTGACAGCAACAATGAGCTCGAGTGTAGCAACAATTGTGAGATTGGTGAAGGACCGGGCCGTGTTTTGTTCTGTTATAAAGTTGCTATGAGTTGGTAAGAACTCGATGGCACCTAACAACAACAACAACAACAAAGGTCAACTTGTGGAGTAGTTTTATTTTGAACCTAGATTTGACTTCATTATACGAATCAAGTGAAACTAGAAAAGATTTGGAATTAACTTGTGAGCAAGCAAAGTCAATAGAAATACAGCATTTGACTGTGAATGCCGCCCCTCCCAATAGGCTGGCTCCTGGGACAAGCCATTCACACCAGGGCAGCTGCTTTCCCTGGAGACAGCTAAGAGATGAGCCTGAGGAAGGAAGGGGTTTGAGCTGACTCAGCTTCAGGACCCTGCTCACATCCACCTCCCTGGAACTCTCTAGGCCAACTGTGCCCTTGGGGTTACAGAAAAGATACAGCAGACTGTAGTGGGACTGTAAGTAGGAACTAGCAGTGCTAAGAACCCTATTGCTCAGACTTCTTAGACTTGACCTGCTGCTGCTTCGGAGAGCATTTACCTGTGAAAGAGAAAAAGGCAGATTTCTTTTGTTGTTTCTCTCTCTTTAAGCTTAGGAGGTGTCAGAGAAGGAAAGCCTGTGATGCAGCTCATGTATAGGCAGCTGGCTGATCGGGTGGAAAAGAGCCTCAGTGGATTAAGCGTTGTACTGCTAACTGAAAGGTTTGGTGGTTTGAAGCCACCAGTTTCTCCCTGGATGAAAGATGAAGCTTTACAGCTTTGGAAACCCTCTAGAGCAGTTCTCCTCTGCCCTCTAGGGTTGCTGTGAAGTTCAACCAACTCAATGGCAATGGCTTTTGGTTTGGTGAAGGTGGATTACCAGGAGGAGTTGGCGTTGCTGAACATGGATCTTGACTTTTGAATATGACCACACTCAGTGCCCTAGAGACTATTCATAGCTTTGGGATCATGGGATGCATCTTGGATTGAGGAGAATTTAATGAAATAATGCACTCCAACTTCAACACTCTGTGCTTGGAAAATGGTGGTAGTAATAATGACAATAGTAATAATCAACAATGATGCTGTCAAAAATAACATGAATACTGTTGTGTTGTTTGGTGTCATCAAGTCAGCTCTGATTCATAGTGACACTATCACAACAGAGCAAAACACTGCCCCATCCTTCCTGCCCCATCCTTCCTGCACCATCCTTCCTGCAGCATCCTTCCTGC
>NW_006408692.1:4865217-4888564 GCF_000296735.1 Chrysochloris asiatica
TCCTTCCTGCCCCATCCTTCCTGCACCATCCTTCCTGCAGCATCCTTCCTGCACCATCCTTCCTGCAGCATCCTTCCTGCAGCATCCTTCCTGCATCATCCTTCCTGCACCATCCTAACAATTTTTGTTTCACTTGAGTCCATTGTTGCTGTCATTTCGCCAGTCCATCTCATTGAGGGTCTTCCTCTTCTTCCTGACCCTACACTTTACCAAGCATGACGTCCTTCTCCAGGGTCTGATTCCTCCTGATAATGTGTTTGAAGTATGAGTGACGAAGTCTTATCATGTTGGCTTCTAAGGAGCATTCTGGTTGTACCTTTTCCAACACCATTTTGTTTGTTCTTCTGGCAGTCCATGGTATTTCAGTATTATTCTTTAACACCATAACTCAGATATAAATACAATATAATCTTAATTTGTTGTTGTTAAGTGCCGTCAAAGGAGCTCTGGTAGCGTAGTGGTTACGAATCGGGCTGCTAATCTCATGGTCAGCAGTTTGAAACTACCAGCTGTTCCGCAGGAGAAAAATGAGGCATTCTGCTCCTATAAAGATTTACAGCCTCAGAAACCCTGTACAGGGTTGCTATGAGTCAGACCTGACTCCATGGCACATAACAACAACAACAAGTGCCATTAAGTCGGTTCCAACTCATAGTGACTCTATATAGCGTTTCTGAGGAGCATCTGGTGAGTTTGAACCACCAGCCTTGTGGTTCGAAGCAACCTTGTGGCCCAGTGCATATCCTATAGTGCCACATGAGGACTCCGTAATAATGATAAGCAAATGAATGAACCAAGCTCTCTTTTTATTTCAGGAATACAAATTGGCCCTTTTACAGTGCTATGGGAGATATCTGCAGCAGTTCAGCACCAACTTGGATGAGACCAAAGCAGATGTGACTCAATTCAAAACCGTGTTTTTTCCAAATGGCTTTGGAGATGAAACAGCTGGGCTTACAGTAAGATGAAAGAAACAGCAAAGCTATGCATTCAATGATTAGTTATGCAATGTTGCCTTTAGTTGACAACTTGTAGAATGTCTTATTTGCTTTGTAAAGCATCTAGCATCTAGCTGTGTTTATAAGTTGCTTAATATTAAGAGAATTGCTGCCATTGATTCACTGAACAGTTACCATGTGCTAGATACTATTCTGAAGGCCTTGTAATTATCATCTCTCAGTCTCACTACAGTTCTAGAGATGGGTACATTTATGTTTGCTTTACAAATGTGGAAATTGAAGCTTATTAGAATTTAAGAAACTAACCTTCTAAAGCCAAGGGGCTGGCCTGGCGTTTGAACCCTGATCATGCATGGGTTATTCCAAACTTGATCATTACTCAAGGCCTCAGAAGCAGCATGTGGTTTCATAAGCAGAAAATCTCAAAATATATTTGGGGGCAGTTGAACAGTTTTACTTTGGATGTACCATAAATGAATGAATGAGATTGTTGTTGTTGTGAAGTGCCGTCAAGTTGGTTCCGACCCATAGCGACCCTGCATAGGGTTTCCAAGGAGCAACTGGTGAGCTTGAACTGCTGACCTTGCAGTTCAAATGGCTTTGCAGTCTGGCGCATTAACCCACAGAGCCACACCAGGACTCCTACTACTAGGCAATAAATTAAGAAATGTAGTTTAGAGCCCCATTGGAAAGTATACTGCATAAAAATGTAGGCCAGTGCACTGTGGAACCCCTCTGTTTGGAAATCTTTTACCCTGGACATATTTGGTTCTCATTCTTTCTTCCTGCAGGTCTCTTGCACATGCTGCTTTATTTTTCTGTCTTGCATTCATTATCACCTGTTAGATTATTTCTATGATCTGCTTCCCCCTCTAGAATGTGGACTTCATAAAGAGGGGGATCTCTGTATCTAATGCCTAGGACAGTGCCAGGCATGTAAGAGATGTTCAATAAGTATTGAATGAATGAATAAGTGAAGTGATATAGTCAGAAGTTTTAATCCAGAAGTAGTATGCAGGCTAGATTAAAAGAAAAAAGACTGGAGGTAGAAGGTAAGAAGCAAGGAAGCCTAGCTAAAACTGCATCAACAGGTCTGTGTGTTGAGGATGGAAAGATAGGAAGAATTCTGTTGCCAACCTGCTAGATTTTTGGTACTGACAAGATACCGATGCTGCTGTAGTCTTCTATAAATATTTACAAGTGCTAAACTATTGTTGTTGTTGTTAGGTGCCATTAAGTCAGTTCCAACTCATAGCAACCCTGTGCACAACAGAACAAAATACTGCCTGGTCCTGGGCCAGCCTCATATTTGTTGTTATGTTTGAATCCATTGTTGTCAGTATGTCAATCCATCTCCTTGAGAGTCTTCTTCTTTTTCACTAACCCTCCACTTTTCTAATCATCATAATCTGCTCCAGGGACTCGTCTTTCCTGAACACATGTACAAAGTAGGAGAGACAAAGTCTCACTAGTCTCAAGTCTAAGGAGCATTCTGTTTGTACTTCCAAGACAGATTTGTTTGTTCTTCTGATGGTTCCATGGTATTTTCAATATTCTCCAGCACCACAATTCAAATGCATTGATTCTTTTATGCTCTTCCTTATTCATTGTCCAACTTTCACATGCATATGAGGTGACTGAAAATACCATAGCTCAGGTCAGGTGCACCTTAGTCCTCTTTGCTCTATAAAACTTTAAAGAGGTGTTTTTCTAATGCAGTCTTTTGATCTGTTGACTGCAACTTCCATGAGTGTTGATTGTGGATCCAAGAAAAATGAAGTTTTTGACAACTTCAATCTTTTCTCTGTTTATCATGATATCATTTATTGATCCAGAGGTAAGGGTTTTCATTTTCTTTACATTAAGGTATAATAATATGAAGGCTCTATTCTTTGATCTTCATCAGTAAATATTTTAAGTCCTCTTCACTTTCAGCAATCAATGTCATGTTATCTACGTATCGCAGGTTGTTAATAAGTCTTCCTCCAATCCTGATGCCATGTTCTTCTTATGTAATCCAGTTTCTCAGTTTATTTAATCAGCATACAGGTTGATTAAGTAAAGTGAAAGAATACAACCCTGGTACACACCTTTGCTGACTTTAGATCATTCATTGTCCTCTTATTCTATTTGAACGATTGCTTCTTGGTCTATGTACAGGTTCCTTATGAGCACAATTTTGTGTTCTTGAGTATCCATTTTTGGCAATGGTTGTTGTTTTTGTTGTTAAGTGCCATTGAGTTGGTTCCGACACATAGCAACCCTGAATAGGGTTTCCGAGGAGCAGCTGATGAGCTTGAACTGCTGACCTTGCAGTTCAAATGGCTTTGCAGTCTGACGCATTAACCCACAGCACCACACCAGGACTCCTTTGGCAATGGTATCCATAATTGATTATGATCCCCACAGTTTAATGTCTTTGTGTAGTCCGTCCATAAAGCACAAGTAATCATCTGGTATTCTCGGCTTTTAGTCAAGAGCCATCTGATGTTAGCGGTGATACTTCTGCTGGGTCCATGTCCTCTTCTGAATCCAACTTAAATATCTGGAAGCTCCCTGTCATTGTACTGCTGTAACTATTTTTGAATTATCTTCAGCAAAATTGTACTTGTATGTGATGTTGTTCCATGATTTCCCCATTGTATTAGTTCACTTTTTTTTTTTTTTTTTTTTTTAGAATGGACACAAATATGGATCTTTTCCAACCATTGGCTAGGTAACTGTCTTCTAAATTTCTTGGCAGAAGTGAGTTGAAGAAGCATTTCAATTTGTATTCCATCAATTCCTAGAGCCTTATTTTTCACCAAAAAGCTTGGACTTCTTTCAATACTGTTGGCTCTTGATCGTAGGGTTCCTCTTGAAATGACTGAACTCCAATCAATTATTTTTGATATAGTAATTGTATATTTTTTCTATCTTCTTTTGACATTTCCTATCTCATTCAATATTTTGCCCTTAGAATCAATCCTTTAATATTTCAACACTAGACTTGAATTTTTTTCTTCAGTTCTTTCAGGTTGAGAAATACTTTTTGGTTTTCTAACTCCAGGTGTTTGTACATTTCATTATATAGTACTTTGTCTTCTCAAGCTGCCCTTTAAAAGTTACTGTTCAGCTTTTTTACTTCTTCATTTCTTTCAGCTGCTTTAGCATCTCCACATCCAAGATCCAGTTTTAGAGTCTCGTTTGACATCCAGTTAGTCTTTTCAAAGACTATTTGCTTCCTTTGTGTATGATGTTCTTGAAGTCATGCCACAATTCCTCTGGTCCTTAGCGTCTAATGCATCAGATCTGTTCTTGAGATGGTCTCTATTCAGGTGGGATATGTTCAGTGTCATACTTTGGCTTATATTGAGTTGTTTTTATTTTCTTCAGCTTCAGCTTCTTAAATTGCAATGAGCACTTGGTGGTCTGTTTCACAGTTGGCCTGTGGTCTTGTTTTGCCTGATGGTGGTGAGCTTCTCCATGATCTCTTCTTGCAAATTGTAGTCAGTTTGATTCCTGTGTATTCATTTGGTGAGGCCCACATGCATAGTCACTAGTTATATTCTTGAAAAAAAGATATTTGCAATGAATTGTTGTTGTTGTTGTTGTCAGGTGCCATCGAGTCAGAACCAACTCATAGCGACCCCATGCACAGCAGAACGAAACAATGTCCGATCCTGGGCCAACCTCACTACCGCTGCCACACTTGAGTCCATCAATAATGCCACCTGGCCAATCTATCTCGTTAGGGGTCTTCCTCTTTTTCTCTGACCCTCCACCTTACCCAGCATGATATCCTTCTCCAACGACTGTTTCCTCCGGACAATATGTCCAAAGTAGGAGAGCTTAGCCATCCTGGCCTCCAAGGAGCACTCTGGCTGCACTTCTTCCAAAACAGATCGATTGATTCTTTTGGCAGTCCATGGCACTTTCAGTATTCTCCTCCAACACCACAACTCAAAGGCATCAATTCTTCTACGATCTTCCTTATTCACTGTCCATTGCAATGAATAACTCGATGATATTATAAAAGTCGATCGTGCGATAGCCATAATTTTTCTGTCACCAAGGCCGTATTTCCCAACTTCAGATCCTTCTTTGTTTCCAACCTTTACATTCCAATCACCTGTAATTATCAATGCGTCTTGATTACATGTTTGTTGAATTTCAGACTGAAGGAGTTGGTATAATTCTTCGATTTCATATTTACTGATATTAGTGGTTGATGAGTAAATTTGAATAATAGTGGTATTATCCAGTCTTCCTTGTATGTATATGGATATTATCTTATCACAAACAGCTTTATACTTAAAGTTAGATCTTGAAATGCTCTTTTGGATGACGAATGTGACAACATTCCTCTTCAATTTGTTTTTTCCAGCATAGTAAACCATATTATCATCAGATTCAGAATGGCCAATACCAGTCCATTTCAGCCCACTGGTGGTGGTGGTGGTGGTTATGTACTACCGAGCTGGTTCTGACTCATAATGATCCTGTGTGGGGTTTCTGAGGCTGTTAATCTTTACAGGCCCAGAAAGCCTCATCTTTCTCCTGCGGAGCAACTGGCAGATTTGAACTGCAGACCTTGTGATTAGCAGCCCAGCTCATAGCTAAGCTTACTAATACCTAGGATATTGTTCTTTATGTGTTCCTTTTACTTTTGATGATTTACAGAAACATTATTAATGGATGTGTGCAGGTATTTCTTCTCATTTTTAATTGTGCCCAGTCAGCAACTGAAGGTCTTGAAAGCTTTACTCTTATTAATGTCATTGAGGTTAACTGACTCTACTTTGAGAAAGCAGCTCTTTCCCAGTTATATTTTGAGTGCTTTCCAACCTGGGGGGGGGGGGGTTCATCTTCTGGCACTGTTTTGCTGCTAATAACAAGATTTTCAGTGGCTAGCCTTGAGCAGGCTGCCTCTCTTCCCTCTCAGTCTGTCTTAGTCTAGAAGCTCTGCTGACACCTGTCCACGATGGATGACCCTGCTGGTATTTAAAACACTACTGCCATAGCTGCCAGCATCCCAGCAACACACACCATGACAAACTGACAGACGATTTATAGTTCCATACTATTGTTCTTGGCATATGTGTTGAATATATGGGAGGCTGAAGGAGTGAGTGATAGAAAGAATGTATTAGACATTTAGCCCTGTAGTAACTTGACAGATCAAAAGACCTTCAGAAAATTTTTGTAAGAGAAACAGATTTGAGATTTAAATGCTTAAGGATCATAACTGGAGCAGTTTTGATCATTATGCATTATAAATGATTAAAAAATTGCTATAAAAATACTGACAATGAATTTTGTGCAGATACTTGACAGATGTTATTTAACATCTCCATTGTATTCATCGGGAAAGTCATTTTGTCACAGTCCTTTTGGTATGAATTTGGTCTCAAGAGCAGGCCTTTCTGGATTTGATGACCGGTTCTACTACTTTCTAATTCTGTTGTCTTGCGCAAGTTACGTAATTTCTTTGTACCTCCGTTTCTTAATCTATAAAGTAGAAGTAGCAATGAGTCCTACCTCATAAGGTTGGCTTTGGATTGATGAGATGGTAAAAGGTTTAGAACAGTACCTAATACTAAAAAATATTAGGTATCATCATCCGTTTCCAAAAGAGCTCATCCAGTTTTTAAGTCTCAAATCTATTTCTCTAACAAATGTTTTCCTAAGTCACACAAAACGTATTTGGAATCTTCTATTTTCTCATGTGTTCCAGTTTCATGCTTTAAACAGCAGGAATATTTGCAGCTACCAGCTGGTCTGTGAGAGTGATGAAAACCTGCAGAATAAGGAATCTGTGGTCCAGTGTCTGCACATCTTGTCCTCCCTGAGGCTCATCATGCAGGTGGCTCTGCCACACGAGCACTTCTGCTGGATCATCTTCAATGGTATACACCAGTGGATTCCATTTTTCACTGTTTTTTTTTTTTTTTTCCCAGAAGACTATTTAAATGCTAAGTTTTGACAGTAACTTGAGTACTTTATAGTGTTTTTTTTTTTTTTTTTTTTGAGTAGACCATTGTTTATAATTAGAAATTAAAAGCATTTCTACCCCCCAACATTTGAGGTCAAGATAGCTTCACTAGTGAATTCTGTGAAAAATTTAAGCAAGGAATCATGCAAAGTCTCTATAAAGTCTTACAGAAGATAGGTCAGAAAGAAGTACTTCAATTTAACGCAGACCCAGAATACTCCATTACATTGCATTGCACTGCAGTCAGCCTTCAGACTTCGTCAGCACAGGAAGGGCTCAACCCATCTGTGCAACTTTACATTCAAGAGTCAGTGTATTTCACAGCTTTAACAGAACAAGGTAAAAATGTGGCGCACCTTGTGATTTAAATCATAGCTATTCCATAATAGGATGACTACATTTTCCAATTTTTTTACTGCATTTTAGTTTGCCTTCACAAGCAGTGACCCAGTTTCCTACTGCCGCTGTAGCAGAAACACCACCGGTGGGCTGTGGCTTTAAAGAACAAAACCGTACTCTTTTCATAGTTCGGGAGACTAGATGTCCAAATTCACAGGGTGGCTCTTGGGGAAGAGCCTTTGTTTATTTCAGCTTCTAGTAGCCAGGGTCCTTGGAGATCCTGGGCTCGTAGATTCATCCTCCTCCATTGTCCTCAGGCAGCATTGGTCTCCCCTGTTTGTGGATGCATGTCTCTGGGTCTAAATTGTGCTATACACAACACAGAAGTGATTAGCCTTTAACAGATTGATTACGTTACTTTAGATTGCATTATAGGAAGTGATTGCTTTACATTAAATTAGATCACACCCACCGGTATTTAGGATTCCAACATATGTTGTGGGTTGAGGGCATAATTCTGATGGGGATTTACAAAACATGCCTGAGTTTTACTCTTAAAGAAGGGTCAGAGCCTCTGGGGATAATCAGCTTGAGATGTTTAAAAAACAGCAGCTATAGCACCAGCTGCCCCTAAGGAGTTCTGGTAGTGTAGTGGTTACGAATTGGGCTGCAAACCTTAAGGTCAGCAGTTCAAAACTACCATCTGTTCTGTAGGAGAAAGGTGAGGCTTTCTGCTCCTGTAAAGATTTACAGCGTCGGAAACCCTGTACAGGGTTGCTATGGGTCGGTTCCAACTCCATGGCACTTAACCACCACCACCACAGCACCTACCGCCCCTAGGAAACCCTATACAGAGTTACTATGGGTCAGAACTGACTCGACGGCACTTAACAACAACAACAGTGAACAAGCAAGTAGAAGTGGGAGGGTTAAAAAACTGTTGCTGGATATATCGATTCTAAGCATCATTCATGTATAGATTAGTTTTTTTCTCAATCAGCTTAACTTTCTACATATCAACCTTTTCCTCCTACTCAGAGCTGGAATAGACTTGTTTTTGAGTGAGGAGTTCTGAGAATGTATCATTTAATGATTTTTTTTTAATAGTCTCATAAGAAATGAATCATAGTTATCAAAATGCAGCATTTGATTTTCTTTATTTTAAAGTTAAAATGAATTGCTTACTGTATTATATATTCTTAAAAGACAAGTAACAAGTGTGTTTAATATGCATAAGACCATGATAACCTGAAGTGAAAGAAAACGTATTAGATTTCCCATTGCCCACTTTTAGCCATTCCTTTTTTGCCTATTCCAAATAATTTTTTAATGCTTGATTTAAATTTGATTTTATATCGTTTGTTTGTTTGACTTTTGTTGAGATTTTCAGTCTGGTGATTTCAGCCCATTGACCCTTTGTGCCTGATCACCTCTCAAGAAGGATGCATGATTCCCTGAGCGGCCAAGACTCTCGCGCCACCTCTGTTGCTCATGCATTTTGGCAAGGGCAAAGGCAGAGATTCTATGCCCTAAGGCGGCATAGGGCTGGAGAGTTGTGCTTGTAGGTACAAAGGATGCAGTCCAACTCTTTGTATTTTAGCTTTTCTTTCATTTGATTTATCTGTTGTTGTTGAGAGTATGTATAGCAAAACATACACAACACAATCAACCGTTTCTCCAGCTCAGTGACACTGATTACAGTCTGCAAATTATGTAACCACATTCACCCTCCTTCTGAGTTCTTCTTCCCCCATTAACCTAAAACTACTAGATGGCACTTAACGACAACTGCCCTCTACGTTTACTATCTAATCTTTTGAGTTGCTGTTGTCACTTTGATCCCATAGAGATAATTCCTTAGATTGCAAAAATTTTAAAATAATTTTTTGATACTATTTTTTAAAATTCTGTATCTCTTTCTTTCCTTGATGTGTGTGCTTTTTATTTATCCACATGGTCTTGTGCTCCAGGTTGCATTCTTTTTCTTAAATACCTTTTCACTCATTACCATGGCTTGAGAATCTAGCCAGGTTCCTGTATGTAGCTCTAGTTCTTTAACTCAATCTGCTGAATTAAAGTATAGATACTTCTAGGTGTCTGTATTCCCATGGTGATGAGTACCTGGTTTGCCTTTCTTCTGTAACTGCACAGAATGTTTGCAGTGGATATCCTTGTACATGCCCTTTTATGGCCCTGTGTGAGAGCTTTCTGGGATCTGTGCCTAGGAGCGGGATTGCTGGGTTGTGGGAAATACAGACAATTTAACTACTGTTTCTGTTTTCATGTTAAATTTATCAAGTGTCTAGATGCATCAGGTTTTAGGGACACAGACAAAACACCCTGTTCTCACTGGGTCAGGAGATGATTAAAATTGTAAATTGAAATCTCAAATTGCAACTAGATAATGTGTTTGATGGTGATTAGAATTGTGGAGAAAAGTAAAGTCATGGAGGAGATAGGCAGAGCAGGGACCGGGCTCAGCGCGGGCTGCAATTGTAAATAGAATGGTCATTGAAGGCCCTGTTGAGATGACACTTGATCCAAGACCTGAAGAGGTGAGGAGTGAGAGAGTATCTGGGTGAAGGATTTTCCAACTCGGGGAATGGCAAACGCAAAGACCCTGCAGTTTTAAAACTGGAATTTACGTAGTCAACAATGTTATGTTGAACTGGCTCACAGTTTATCCAGTTAGCTCTTAGTACTCTGTTTCACAGTAATTGACTGTTACACGTTAATTATACATGCAAAACCTTGGAGCTCATGATAGCCAGCTTGTCTTGATTCTTTTATACAATCTAACTAGGTGTATGGATATTGGATAGCACCTTATTTTGCAACTAAATGCAACTCTATTCACATGTTGTTATTGTTAGGTGCCATTGAGTCAGCAACCCTGTGCACAACAGAGCAAAATACTGCCCGGTCCTTTGCCAACCTCACAACTGTTGCTATGCTGCTGCCACGGTGCCAATCCATTTTGCTGGGGGTCTTCCTCTTTTTCTCCAACCATCCACTTTACAAAACATGATCTCCTTCCCCAGTGACTGATTCCTCCTGACAATATGTCCAAAGTATGAGAAACGAAGTCTGGCCATCCTGGAGCACCGTGGCTGTACTTCTTCCAACACAGATCCTCCAATCATTTAGACCCTCAAATAGGTTGTTTTTGTGGTGGCCATCTTTGAGGACTAGGAGTCACATGGTCAGGCCATAAAGTCATATTAGGGACTGGGATCAAATCAAAAGAAATTCTATAGGTATCCTGAGACCATAAAGATTCAGGCAGTTTTCCATTCTATACCATTTACTTTCTCTGCCAGGTTTCGGCAATGGGCATTCATAAGCCATGCCAAGATCCTGAACCACCAAAGAAGGATTCAGTTATATTCAGGATTAACTCGAGTTGGAAAGGGTAAAGGCACATTTTAAAAATACAGAGGGCCCTTGTCATGTTTGAAAGCAGTCTCCTGAAGCCTTTTAAAATTGCCCAGCTCCCCATTACTGACATGTTTATACAGGCTTCTGGCTTATACCTGAATCACATGTTTTGTGGAGAGCCCTGTGTTTCCTGTGCATAGCCCAACTTGATGATTATGATTATTTCTAACAAAGAAACACAGTTACACACGTTTTTTTCTGAGATTAAGAGCAGAAGTCAACAAAAGCCAGTTGAGTTGTGGCTAGCTGAGTGCTCTCTCCTGCAGTGGATGTTAAGTGAAACGAATAAGGGCACGTTACAGGCTTGACTGCATCCTCTATGAAGTTCACAGTGCTGTCAGGGTTTCAGGTTTCAGTCAAGGTGCTTTGTCTCTGCATCATGTGATTAATGTTCACTATGTGTGCAGGGGCATTTTAACCAACAAGTTTTTTCAGCAGCTTCTCTAGTGGAAACGCAAACATAGGATTCATCTTTGTTGAATTTTGATGGTTATGGATTTTAGAACAGATATTTTGTAATCAATGTTTGGATGACTTGTCATTACAATTGCATCCCTTTTTAGAGCACCAGTTTTTTTGAGTGTGCCCATAATCTCAAGATCAGCAGTTTGAATCAACTAGTTGTTCTGTGGGAGAAAGATGATTTACAGTCAGTCTCAGAAGCCCTAGGGAGCAGTTCTGCTCTGTCCTGACTTTGAGTCAGAATTGACTCCATGGTAATGTTGTTTTGTGTGTGGATGTTTAGCAGCATAGTCATGTCCTTTGCATATAGAGAGCTGCCTGGTGTTGGTATCCCATTTCTCCCCCAACCTTGCATCCTTGTTTATTATTGTCCTGACATAAAATCATATTGAGATCTTAAGGAGGTGTTGGGAATCCTGTTTCTCATTGAAGTGTTTATAAGCTATACCTTAATAATAGTATAAATGTTGCTTGAGACTGCGAATGAATATAATGTAACTGATGTGTGTTATGATTTTTAAATGATTACAAATTTGCTTGTTTCATGTTGATTAAATATGCTTTACAATCTTAGTTGGAGACAGAGCTTTAGTTTTTCAGTTACAAGGAAGCCATGGGGAGCACTAACAATTTATATAAATCGGTAGAACCACAGGCTACATAAATTAGACCAGTAAACTATTCTTTTGTTGGGACTATTTCAAAAACTGTTACTGTGTTTAAAATGAGGCTAGAAGTTCCTTGTGCATGCCAATCAGCATATTTAAAATATGGTCACATTAGTTTTTCTTAATGGGTTTCACTAAGTTACAAAAAAAATTACAAGGGTTATAAATCTCCAACATTAACAGACTTCCTCAATAGGTGACGTGTTTTAGGACTTGTAGACTTAAACCATAGGGATTGAAATGTTTGACTATAACACATGTATATTAAATAATCTTTTTCTTTATGCAGGTACCATTTACATTTACACCATTTGCAGAAAACTGATGATGATAGGTCAGTCTTCAAAGGTATGCAATGTACCAACAAAATATTTTCCCCTGTATTCCTTATTTCTCATAAGGATTTACACAGAACATTTAATGTTAATGAAAACAAGAACATTTAGTGAATTCTCTGAACAGTTTTTTTGTTCTTAGCTTTACTTTAAGAATGATTGTATGCCAAAAAAACTGCAGACAGTGAAGTATTAATGAAAAAGGGAATTCCTAACATTGATGAAATTGATACTGAACATCCATCTGGTTACTGATCCTTACATAGGGTGACAGTGCATCCCAATTTGTCCAGGACAGTCCTGGTTTCTGCTTCTTGTCCTGACTTAATTCTTAATAACACCCATGTGTGTTTTCAGAACTGTCCAGATCTGGACATTGAATGATTGGCTACCTTGTTTAAGTCATGCTAAGGAACTTGGATTTCACTGTGCTTGCAGTACTTGGATTTTACTGATGGTCCACATGCTAGTTGGGTTAATGAAAACCTCGACTCAGTCACAGCCTGAGGGCAGGAGCCTTTTAAAAAAGAATTTTAAAAAACAAGATTCTCACTTACTGGCACCACAGCTTAGTTTAAACTTGAAGAGGTTGTTGGCACTTCTACTGACTTCCCTACAATATTGACTGTCTCTGTGTTTGCAGGAGACGTAGTTATTCCCAAGATCTACTGTTCAGTCATTGGAATGAATGTGGGCCAAGAAGGGTGACTATACTCCCATTGAGACCATGCTCAAGTTGTTGCTGGCATCTTAAGATTGCTGCTTTATTTTTGTTTACTGCATGTAAACCTGAACATGAGCATTTTAACCCCTAGGAGAGATACTTTTGGACCTTCATTTCTTCAAAAGATGTCCAATTACATTAAACATGACAACTCTTAAAAATAAAAATGGAAGCAAAGATATTGGCAGGCTCAATGGATAACATCAATTATGTGTTCACTTCCTGCTTTGTCCCTCTAAATAAGCTCTGTTACTGACAACGACGAACTAGCTTCGTGCCAGCTTCTTAAGTGTGAATTGAAGTGAGAGAGAGACTGTCCCATGTATGATGTAAATTTGGCCTACAGACTACTCTAAGGAGTAAACATTCAGTTCCAGATGATTTCCTAAAAAGAAGTTGTGTACTCTTGTTGCACTAGCTGTAGTGACACACACTGCTTACAGAACCATGAGAGTTTGGTCTGCTACAGCGTTTGCCTGCCAATGCTTAGAAAGGGAGAGATGTCTGTGCCAACATCTGATTGTTAGCGTTTGTACTTGCTAATGCCAGGAGAATTTTAATTTAATGTGCTAGTCATCTTAAAATAATTTATTTATAGCTTATATAAAACGTCTCCCCTATCCCAGGCAACTTTAATTTCTCTGAAAAAATAAGGGATAAAGACAGATACTTCTCTGGTCCTGGTCTTCTGAGATACAAGTAGGGGGTAGTGAGGATTGTGAAGTTTGAGGTGGAGGCGGGTGGTTCTAACCTTGGCAATGGAAGATCAGGATGAACTTCTTTCAATTGGTTCAGTATAATAACAACTAAAACCAAACCAAGGCCATTGAGTCGATTCTGACTCAGCGACTTGTATAGGGTTTCTGTATAGGCTGTAAATCTTTACAGGAGCAGATAGCTTCATGTTTATCCCGAGGAGTGATTGGTGGGTTTGAACCACTGACCTTACAGTTAACAGTCTAACTCACAGCACAACCAAGGTATCAGGGAAATTAATAAATTTCATTCAGAAAGTCCCAAACACCCAGCTAGTAAATTGATTTTTGAGCTGAGGCTATAGGTCTAAATGGACTTCATAGGTCCATTTAATAGAGGAGTCCTTAGAGGTCCAGGCATGTCTTGAGTCCCTTTGGATCTGAAGGATTCTGACTCTGTTGCTGCCTGAGAGCTTGAATATGGTCTAGCATCAACCAGAAGTAGAAGACGACATAGTATCTTCAGTGATTTCCTTGTGTCACTTCAGAGCAATCCAAACTTCTATTGATAAAAGGTCTAGACATTATAGTTACCATTTGTTATTATGACTGAATCCTTACTGTGTACCCAGGCACTATGCAAAGAGCTTTGCAGATACAGTAATAATCACCGTAGTCTTAAGAGTTTGGTACAACCACCATCATCATTAATTAATATTTATTTGATGCACTGATGACATTGGCAAAGAACAAAGTACTGGGAATTGATGGAATACAAATTGAAATCTTTCAACAAACTAATGCCACACTCATCTATGCCAAGAAAATTGGAAGACAGCTACCTGGCCAATTAATTAGAAGAGATCTATACTTGTGCCCATTCCAAAGAGAGGTGCAGGACCAGGCAGTGTTTCCTTCTGTTGTACATAGCGTCACTATGAGTCGGAACTGACTCAGTGGCAACCATAGCAACATAGTCTCTCAGGTGTGCTTCTAAGCTTTGCCATGTATTATCCTATTGAATCCTCACCCGGCCACTTTCAGGAAGATACGGTTATTGACCCATCTTACAGATAGGGAAGCTGAGGCTCAGAAAGATCAATCTGCTCAAGATTGCACATCTAGTTAAAGGTGCAGCTGTGGCTTGGACTGACACTACACTGAACTGCCAATCAGCACCATTAACCCCTGTCTGTAGACTTACCGACTCCATGGCAGTGGGTGGGAGTTGACTAAATTGAATCCTGTAGTGGAAACCCATCCCATTTTTCTTCACTTCACAAACGGAGGAGTAGTATGGAGCAGTAAGGAGGTCTTGGTCTTTTTTGACATGATCCTGCATTCCTAAAGAGATCCAGGTGACCAACACTGCACAGAGGCTCTTCCTGGGTAGGAAGCACTTTGTACACTACTTAGGCAGGTCTTCAGCCTGTGTTGAGGGAAGGTCAGATTTCAGAGTCCTCTTTCTCTAAAGACATAAGGCAGACAGCTTTGCTTTTGATAATGGTTTAGTGTATCCTTTCTTTGGTGGCATTTAGAGCTACATTTAGAGCTTGTTGTGTTAGATACTGCTGGGTTGATTCATAATCAGCCTATGTACAACAGAACAAAACACTGCCTGGTCCTATGCCATCCTCACACTTGTTGAGCCCATTGTTCCACCCCCCAAGTCAGTCTATCTCCTTGAAGGCCTTCATTTCACTGCTTTTTGTTGTTGTTAAGTGCTGTCGAGTCAGTTCTGACCCGTTGTGACCTTGTATAGTGTTCCTGAGGAGCAGCTGGTGAGCTTGAACTGACTTTGCAGTCCAGTGCAGTAACCCACAGTGTCACACCAGGACTAAAGATCAAAGACAGTAAACTCTATTTATTCTAAGAAACCATTGATTTCTGTTTTGTTTTGCTATAAAACTGAATTGTTTGGTAAAACATAACTTGGACGCATTGTCAAATTATTCTACATACCTCTGTCCAAACCCACTTCCATTGAGTCAGTTCTGATTCATAGTGAGCCCATAGGACCGAGCTGTCAGTCTGCATGGAAGCGTAACCCAGTGTCTTACCAGAGCTCCTCCACTGCATCATATAAACCTTAAATCCAAGTCTTGTAGTGCTTTTTCGTGGCATTTCCCTCAATGATATGTTGTTGTTAGGTGCCATGGAGTCAGCTCTGACTCATAGCGACCCTTCAACAGAACAAAATGTTGCCCAGTCGTGGATTATCCGTACACCTGTAGCTGTGTTTGAGTCCATTGCTGCGGCTGCTTTGTCAGTCCATCTCGTTGGTGGTCTTCCTCTTTTTCACAGATCCTCAACTTTACCAAGCATGATGCCCTTCTCCAGTGACTGATCCTTCTTGATCACATACTCAAAGTATACGAGAGAAAATCTTGGCATTCTCTCTTCTAAGGAACATGCTTGACGATAATAACTTCTAATACAGATTTCCTTGTTCTTTCGGTAGTCTCATGTATTCAGCATTTTTCACAGATCCATAATTCCAAGGAATGATTTCATTTTTGGGCTTCCTTATTCATGATCTAGATTTTGCAATGCTATAAGCTGTTATAAATGATGCTACAGTGCCACCTTCTGGCTGATCTGATTAATAACGAATTGGCAGATAATGTCCTTTTCCTCATTGACACCATAACCACGCTCTTGCTGGGCCTATATATTGACTATGGACATAACTTACGTTTTCAATGATTTTTTTTTTTAATGCAAAGAACAATGCTGTGCATCAATGTATATATATTTTTTATTAATGAGATTTTTTTTTTTTCATTTTGAGGGGCAAGGAAAAAATGCTATAAATTGATAGCTAAGTTTTGTAAGTGGCTTTTCATTTTAAAGTCTGATTAATGATTTTCAGAACAATAAGCAGTTTTTAAAGAGTCCTGGTAATGTAGTGGATTACGAGCTGGGCTGCTAACTGAAAGGTCAGTAGTTTGGATCTACCAGCAGTTCTGTTGGAAAAAGATGAGCCTTTCTGCTCCGGTAAACCCTACTATACAGGGTCGCTATGAGTTGAAACCGACTTCATGGCACACAGCTCCCAAGCAAACTTCTCCTGTTTGTCAAGGCCACACCATGTAGCAAAAAGAGCACTTGGAGTCTAAAGACCTGAATTCCAGCTCCAACTCTATCATCTTCTAACAGCTATGCCTCTTGGAGCCAGATTAGGTGTCCCTCCTGACTCTGAAATCACATTTTAGCACTTTGGTTCCATATCTAAAGCTCAAACCGAAAATGAAATGAACAACCTTTACCTGAAGCTATATATACTTTGAAATGTGACATTGTGAATACCAGGAGTTCTGAAGGCTTCTGGAAAGAACATTTTAATTTAAAGAAATATTTAGACACAGCCCAATTCCACATCCCCCAAACCACAACAACTCAAATGCAAAAACCCAAAATAAAGGCTGTTAGGGAACAGTATGCAGATGTGAGAAGTATCCATGAGGTTTTGCTGACTGTAACTCTGTACTGGCTAAAAGTGTGACAAGGTTAGCAAGCAACAACTACAACAGCAACAATGAAAACGGCAACAAAGCAGCCTCAGGTCACTTAGGATAGGGGTAGACCAGGGACTGGAAGTTTCAATGCACTGTTGCCGCCATACATTCTTAAAGGGACATTGGCAACATGGAGGAAAGCCATGAGGACCACTCACAGTGGAGGAGAAGGGGAGGCCTGGAGGTACCTAGAGCTATTTATCCTGCAGAGAGAGGTGGATGGGAGCAGGCTGCAACAGGCGTGTTCAGATTCTTGGTGGTGGTAGTTATGTGCAGTGGAGTCAGTTCTGACTCATAGCGACCCTGTACAGGGCTTCCGAGGCTGTAACTCTTTACGGGAGCAGAAAGCCTCATCTGTCTCCCACGGAACAGCTGGTAGTTTCGAACTGCTGACCCTGACGTTAGCAACCCGATTCGTAACCACTACACTATGAGAGCTTAGAAAGCTGCGTTTTAGAAATAAGCTTGAAGGCATAACTTTTTTGTTGTTGTTAAGTGTCAGTTCCACTCATAGCCACCCTGTGTAGGATTTCTGAGAAACAGGCTGTTGAGTTTGAACCACTGATCTTGAGTTTCAAACCGACTTTGTAGCATAACTAGGCATAACTTGGAATGGCAAACTGATGATGTGTTCCTATATCATCAAAGTGGTTTTCATTTCAGGCTAAGGCAGTCCTTTTCATGGCTAGAATTGTCTTTTAGTGTTTCTTAGTTATAGGGTTTATGGGAAGACTATGTCTCAAAAGAATTGTCAATAATTTTGCAGGGGAAAGTTATTCAGCTAGGCTAGTATAGAGGCTGTGTTATATGGAATCTCACAGCTAGATCAATAGCAGTGATGATAATATTCCCACCATTGTGTTTCAGATCACACCTTAGAAATAACAGCAGTGGCAGGGAGTCACACCATTTATGGAGCCATAGTGGTTAAGTGCTTAGCTGCTCAGTGAAAGATCAGCAGTTAGAACCTGCCGGCTGCTCTGTAGGAGAAAGCTGTGGCAGTTGACTTCCATACAGAGTTGTTGTTGTGAAGTGCTGTCGAGTCGATTCCGACCCATAGCGACCCTGTATGGGGTTTCCAAGGAGCAGCTGGTGAGCTTGAACCACTGACCTTGCAGTTCACACGACTTTGCAGTCTGACGCATTAGCCCCACAGCGCCACCCCAGGACTGCTTCCATACAGAATTACAGCCTTGGAAACCTATGAGGCCGTTCGATTCTGCCTCATTGGATTGCTGTGAGTTGGAGTCAACTCTCTGGCAGTAGTTTTGTTTTTGTTTTTCATAGTGTGTTTACAGTGTGCCACACAGTGTCCTAGCTCATCATGTGTCCTGCCCCTTTCTCCATTACTGCACTGCTAGGATGTGATAAAGTACCCATTTTACAGATGAGAAAATTGTGGTCCAGGGAGGTTAAAGTCACACAGCTTCTAGATGGTAAAATTGGAACCAAAACTTGTCTCTATTGATTCCAATCTGGGACTATTTTCACTAACATCATAGGCTCCAGGCTGCAAGACTTTTCAATTTTCCTCTCCCTCCTATACCAGTTTCTTTTCAGACTAATACAGTGGTTCCAGGCTCTCCAAATAATGATTGTATTATTTGAAATTGACTCCTAGACCATTGTTGACTCTGAATAAATATTAATAACAGTGGGCTGAGTTCATAGGGTGGTAACCTTAGAGCTTAGAAGAAAAACATTCTAATACCAATCCTATTAATTTGAGAGTTTGAGTCCTCTAAACTTGTCATTTTTAAATGCTTGTGTTTTCTTGATTCATTGTGTCTCTGTAATAGTTTTTTAAGTGAGAAGTTTGTGTTTGCAAATTTTAATTCTATTATATTAAAGAAAATTCTTATGTATTACTGCATTTTTGAAATGAGCATAAATGCAGTGGTGCCCCTTCCTTCTCAGGCCTTAGAATATCTGCTGTGGGCCAGTATGTGCATGGAGTCCTCGGTGCCCCTCCTGTCTGCCAGGCACTTGACGTGGAGAGCCACACTCTACACCGCTGTCTGCCAGTGCTACTACGACTGCCAGTGTGGTATTCATGGCGAGGTAAGTCACGTTGTCACTCTGAGAACTACGCTGTTTTAAAATGCAACTTAGGGAGCACATTCACCCTTAAAAATAAAACGAAGACAAAAGGTCAAGGCTTCATTTGCAGAAATATTCTTGGCTTCGCCCTTTGTTGATTTCTGTCCATAGTTTCTTCTCTCCTTTATTCTCGATTAGCTTCCAATTTCTTGGCTTCTTTTCTTTTCTGAATAAGGTTTTCTTTATTTTTCCTTCTTCATGATATTCTCATATGCACGCCTATTCCTTCTCTGTTTCAGTTTGTATTCTATACCACCTACTCTCCATTTACGTTGCTTTTCTCTCCTTTCAGTCACCATTTAATATATTTTATTTCTTGTTTTTCCTCTTTTTCTGTATACCTTTTACAGTGAGTACTTGAAATGTGGTTAATTAGTTAGGTGACTGTTGGTCTATACAGAGCCTCTGGATAAAGCTGAAGGGGTTTTATCTCTGTAGGGATGCTACATGTTGGTAAATGGCTTGGTTAGTGGTTAGGGCCTTGGAGAGAATTAGAAAAATGTACCCTTTCCTTTGAGACCGGAAGAGCCGTGGTGGTATAGTGGTTACAGTGCTCATCTGTTAACCAAAAGGTTGGTGGTTCGAATCCACCAGCTGCTTTGTGGGAGATCGATGTGGCAGTCTGCTTCCATACAGATTTACAGTCTTAGAAACCCTATGGGCAGTTCCACTCTGTCCTAAAGGGTCACTATGAGTCCGAAGGTACCAGATAGTCATGGACTTTGAGTTTTTGTCCTTTGGACCGCAAACAACCTTATACCAGTGATGCATGGTTTGGTGAATAGAATGCAGGTTGGATTTCAGCCTCACCCAGCCCCTTGGTGGGAAGCACATAACCTTCACAATTATACAAATAATCTGGTTTGTGACAATTAATAGCACAATTGGCATGCTAAAGGTTTCCTTTACATAAAATTCAACTGTTCAAACTAGTTCTGAAAGTTTGAGTGGTAGCGGCCCATAGACAGGGTAATAGCCTAACTAAGCCATTGTGAGGTACTGTTCTAACTCCAGGTACATTCTCGAGACTTCTCTCTTTCTCTCTTCACACATGCACGCAGACAGAGCACACACACACTTGTTTATATACGTATGCCTATATAGTTAATTTTATTGTACTGTTAGGTGCCGTTCAGTTGGTTCTCACTCATACCGACCCTGTGGACCACAGAATAAAACACTACCCGATCTTGCAGCAGCCTCACAGCTGTGGACCACAGAATAAAACACTACCCGATCTTGCAGCAGCCTCACAGCTGTGGCTATGTTTGAGCCCATTATTATAACCTCTGTATTAATCCATCTTACTGAGGGTCTTCATCTGTCTTACAGACACTCAACTTTACCAAGCATGATGCCTTTTTCCAGAGACTGGTGACTCCTGATAAAACATCCAAAATATGTGAAACAAAGTCTCACCATCCTCTATTCTAAGGAGTATTCTGGTTGTACTTCTTCCAAGACAAGAGTTTTTAGTTTTTCTGAGAGTCACCAACACCATAACTCAAAGGCTGCAGTTACTCTTGAGTCTTCTTTATTCATTTTCCAGCTTTCACATGCAGATGAGATGATTGAAAATACCATGGATCGTGTACACCTTAGTCCTCAAGGTGACCTCTCTCTCTCTTTTTAAAAAACACTTTAAAAGGTCCTTTGCAGTAGATTTGCTCAATGCAATAATATGGCATTTGATTTCTTGACTGCTGCTTTTATGCCATTGATTGCAAATCGAGTAAAATGAAATCCTTGACAATGTCAACCTTTTCTCTGTTTATCATAATTATCATGATGCTGTTTGTTGGTGTATTTGTGAGGATTTTTACTTTCTTTGTTTTGAGGTGTATTTAAGGTTGTAATTAGCCTTTGGTCTTCATCTGTAAGGGCTCCAATTCTTGTTCACTTTCTTCAAGCAAGGTATGTCATTTGTCACACTCCATCTAGAACCTTCCTCCAATCTTAATGTTGTATTTTTTTAAAAAAATGTTTTATTGTGAATTATGTGATAGTTTACATGGGAGAACATTAGTTTTACATTCATCCTATTGTATATTGTTTCACTGCCATGGTTACAATACCCTCCATGCATCATCAACCAACCAGAGGGTATACACTACAAGCCCGCCCCCTGGTTGTCAATACACAGCCCCTCTCCCTCTCTTTGTCCAGAGTCCCCAACTGCTCCATCTCTGTATGTCATTGTCTCTGCCTCCATCTCAGGCATCACTGCTTCTCTGGGCAGGGTCCCGCTCTCTACTCTTCTCCCTTGATGGTCCCAGGGACCTCCGCTCCTAGGCTGAAAAATTAATCACTCCCCTCCTTGCTACAAAATGTCTACCTTTACATTTCCAACCCTCACAAGCAGACCTGATAACAATTATTCACTATTGTATCACAAGAGACCCATCCGCATTTCATTTCATCAGTCCCGCCTAGACAGATTGGATACCACTCAGTGGAGATTCTGCCTTCTTTCACACCCTCTGAATCTAGGTTCCCTCTTGAAAGCTTGTAAGCCAGTCACTTTTTGCCTTTGTAATACTCCCCCCAACCCCCCACCCCCATTTTGGGTAGCCAATGTCCAGGTTGCCCATCCTTGTCTACTCTGTGTATGGAGGGGGTGGGAATGATCCTTGCTGTAAGGATTTGTTCCCTCTTTTGAGCTACTGCATCCATAAGTGTAGGTCACATTCATCAAATTGTATCAGATTACTCTTTTTTTCCTCTTCTTTCTTCTTCTAGTTGAGCTCTGATCATCCAGTCATTGAAGCCAGGTCAAATGGGTATTATCTGCAAGTGTGGGTGTTCTTGTGCATATGCCCTCACTTCTTATCAGCTGGACGCTTCAGTCTCCACTCTAGTCCTCTGTGGCTATGTCACTGACTCTGGGCCCAAGAGTCCCCAGGTCTTGCCACACTGCTGGCCAAACAGGTCTCTACCAGGGTTCACAGTAGTCTATTGAACATTGTAGGGCTTAGCTCGCAGCTTCATTGCTGTTTTTCCATCACTTCCCCTTATCGGTGATGAGCGTGGTCACCAATCAGAGAGTGTATTGGGAGGAGGTTTACAGTGAGGGGACCCGACCACTTGCCTTGATGTCTCCTGGGAAAGCAACTTGCTTGTTCTTGTAGTAACAGTCGGTCTGCCTATGTTGTTTTGCATTTTTCCTGTAGGTCTTTCTTTCAAGGAATATCTTCTGTTCTTCTAGCCACTCCGTGCTGGTCTGCTGCATTCTTCTTTATATGATCCAGTTTCTCAGATTATTTGCTCAGTATGCCTATTGAATGAGTATGGTGAAAAGATACAACCTTGAAACACACCTTTCCGGATTTTAAAGCTTACAATATCCCCTTTGTTCTGTTCAAGCAACTGCCTTTTAGTCTATGTACAAGTTTTGTATGAGCACAGTGAAGGGTTCTGGAAATCCCATTCTTTGAAAAGTTATCCATAATTTGTTACAATCCATAATGTCAAATGTTTTTAGTCAGGCATCTTTCTGTATTCTATTTTCAGCCAAGATCCATCTGATGTAAGCAGTGATATCCTTCACTATACAACCTCTTCTGAATTTGGCTTTAATTCCTGGTAGTTCCTTGTTGATGTACTGCTGTACTGGTTTTTCAGTTATTTTCCACAAAATTTTACTAGAGTTTGATATTAATGCTATTTGATGATTTCCACATTCTGTTGATTCACTTTTCTTTGGAATGGACATGAATAAGGCTCTTTTCTAGTTGGTAAGCCAGGTAGTTGTCTTCCAAATCTCTTGGCATAGATGAATGTGCACTTTTAGCATTGCACCCATTTGTTAAAACATCTCAATTGGTATGCCATCCATTCCTGGAGCCTTGTTTTTACCAGTACCTTTAGTGCAGTTTGGATTTGTTTCCTTCAGTATCATCAGTTCTTCTTAATCATTTGCTATCTCTTGAAATGGATGGATATTAATCAGTCTTTTTTTGGTACAATAACTCTGTACAATAATTTTTGCTACAATAACTTTGGTACAATAATTCCTTCACTTGATGCTTCCTACATTGGTTCCTTCCACCCCCACTTTAACCAGTTTTTGAAAACATTTTATTGTGAATAGAGTGAAGGCTTGCAGAGAAGGTCATTAGTTTTACACTCAACAAAT
>NW_006408692.1:4894574-4913646 GCF_000296735.1 Chrysochloris asiatica
CCCATCTTTCTCTTGTGGAACAGCTGGTAGTTTTGACTGCTGACCTTGTGGTTTGCAGCCCAGTTGGTGGTTTAATGGGTAGTAATATAGTAATGTATAATAAGGCCTTTGTGGAACCTCACAGTTTAGCAGACAATATGAACAAAAGAAAGTTTAGCAAACATCTTATTTATTAAGGTACTATTTCACCCAGAACTCTGATTTCCTTGCATTTTTTGAATTTCTAAAGTCACTGAGTTGGCATTGTTGTTGTTGTGAAGTGCCATCGAGTTGGTTCTGACTCATAGTGACCCTGTATAGGGTTTCCAAAGAGCAGCTGGTAGGTTTGAACCACCAACTTTGTGGTTCACAGTCCAGCTGACAGATTATTAACTAGCTGTGCAGAATGTACTAGCGCTCATAAGAAATGACACACTGGATAGCTACTGTGCTCCAAGCAGTTAATATCAGCCGAGAGTCTCATTTACTGATTAAATCAAATGTCTGGGTGGATAAAACATACTGTCTTTATATATTTTTAATTACTATTCTCTAACTTATTATGAATTAAATTGATTTTAATCCCATTTAGTCATTTGCTCGGCGTGCCTTAGCTAAAATTGATGAGTTAAGACAACTGGAGTTAATGAGTTCCTTACAATCACAGGAGGAATCTACAAGATCTTATAGAGAGGCCACGATAAAGGTATAAAAATTTCATGACATAAATTTACAGCACTCTGTAGTTGATTAAGTACTTAATATTAGTTCTTGGGAAGTGCATGCCATTGTTTCTTTATATATAACTCTTCTTTCCGAGGCAGATGGCAGTGATGATCTTCAAAAGAGGAGTATTTGAATCTAGAAGAAAAAACAAGGTTTTCTTTAGACCAAAGCAAAGAGTTAACCTAAGGGAAGCACAAACTGTAAGTCTAAGAGTGTTTCTGTTTAAGCTTCTTTCTACCTCTGCATCTCTGAAATATCATCTCTAAATGTTAAATTTGACCTCGGTTCTTGGTACCAACGGGCACATGCAGAGGAGAATGTTTACCCCAGTTTAGACATGGTCTCACTTCATCCCTTTCTCAAAGTTTTTATGCCTTAATACAGTTCCAGTTTTGTAATTTTGAAAGGATAAGGGATTGAAGAACAGCCTGAAAAGTTAGAAATGAACCAGCCTCTGAATAGTTATGCATAGACATTTTGTCTGTTTCAAGTTAGCTTAGAAGACTTTGAGGTTGAAAAGAAGGTGGAGGCACATTTTCTTATTAGCTTCAGGTCTTCCCTTTGGGTGTGTTGAGGAACTTAGTTAGACCACAGCAGCAAACAAACGTCTTGGTAGCTTAAGCAACGGTTTGTTTTCCTCTTGAGCTATATGCCATTGTTGTTGTCAGGGAGGCTTGGCTATGATAGTGATCCATTTAGAAAATTGCTGGTTGTTCTGCCAGAGGAGAAAAAATGGGAGCTCTGCAGAATCTTTACAGGACAGTAATTCTCAGCGTGGAAGTGACATTAAGTCTCTCCTCATGTCAAAGAGTAGTCCTGGTGTGGTGCTGTGGGTTAATGCGCTGGACTGCAAATTTGGTTTAAACCGCAAGGATGGTAGTTCAAGCTCACCAGTCACTCCTTGGAAACCCTAGACAGGGTCGCTATGGTTGCACCTGATGAAGATCAAAGAGCACAGCCTTCGGTATGGATTGCATCTCAATGTCAAGGAAACAAAAATCCTCACCACTGGACCAATAAACAACATTCTGATCAACGGAGAAAAGATTGAAGTTGTTAAGGACTTCATTCTTTTTTTTTTTTTTCACCATGAAATGCCCAACCTTTGTTCAAGATTAAAAGAGCAAGAAGTACCTAAGGATAAAGTCAGAAGGGTTGGGAAGGAGCATGAAATAGAAATTAGAACCACAGGAAGGAAGGATAGCTGTTGTTGCATGAAGGGGATTGCAATCATTGTGATGAAAAGAAGTTTATGATTTGATGAACCTTCTTCACTAATTCACAATAAAAAGTTAAAAAAAAATGTACACTTATGTTTTCAGCCAATAATTTTATAGTTTAGCTCTTGAATTTAGGTCATTGATTGATTGTAAATTAATTTTTAATATAGTATGAGGTAGGGGTCCAATTTTATTCTTTTGCATGTAGATATCCAGTTGCCCAAGTACCCTTTGTCGAAGAGACTGTTCTTTCCTTATTGAATATCTTGGCACTACTGTTGAAGATCAATTGACCATTGATGTATGGGTTTATTTCTAGCATTTCTGATCTATGATCTTTAAAACACAATTCCTATGTTGAATCATTAGTCAATTCCATTGAGTTTCTGTTTCTTTCTTTTTTTTTTTTTTAATGTTTTATTGTGAATTATATGATAGTTTACATGGGGGAACTTTAGTTTTACATTCATTCCATCATATATCATCTCATTGCCATGGTTCCAATCCCCTCCATGCATCATCAACCACCTAAAGGGTATATCCCAGAAACCTGCCCCCTACACTTCCCCCTCCTCCCCCCAGTTTTCGTCCCACAGTCCCTTTCCTTCTCTGGGTCCAAAGTCCCCAGTCGCTTCATCACTCTGCGTCATCATCTCTGCCTCCATCTTAGGCATCTCTGTTTCTCTGGGTAGGGTCCCGCTCTCGGCTCTTCTCTGTTGATGGTCCCAGAGGTCTCCGCTCCTATCCTGGAGAATTAATCACTCCCTTCCTTGTTACAAAACTTCTACCTTTGCATTTCCAACCCTCATAGTCAAGGACTTCATTCTTCTTGGATCAACTGTCAACACTCAAGGAAGCAGCACTCAAGAAATCAAACGATGTATTGCATTAGGCAAATCTGCTGCACAAGACCTTTTTAAAGTGTTGAAGAGTAAAGATGTCAGCTTGAAGACTAAGGTGCGCCTGACCCAAGCCATGGTGTTTTCAATAACCTCATATGCGTATGAAAGCTGGACAGTGAATAAGGAAGACCATAGAGGAATTGATGCTTTTGAGTTTTGGTGTTGGAGGAGATTATTGAAATTTGCCATGGGTTGTCAAAAGAACCAATAGATATGTTTTGGAAGAAGTGCAGCCAGAGTGCTCCTTGGAGGCCAAGATGGCCTAACTTTGTCTCCTCATAGTTTGGACATATTGTCAAGAGGGACCAGTTGCTTGAGAACGATATCCTGTTTGGTAAGGTGGAGGGTCAGAGAAAAAGAGGAAGACCCCCAACGAGATGGATTGGCCAGGTGGGCGGCATTGATGGACTCAAGTTGGCAACAGTAGTGAGGTTGACCCAGGATCGGGTAGTGTTTCGTTCTGCTGTACATAAGGTCGCTATGAGTCGGTACCGACTTGATGGCACCTAATAACAATGACAACAACATGGTTGCAACTGACTCCACTACACTTAACAACCAGCTGGTTACATGGCCCCTCCTAACCACAAGGGGGCATTAGTTTTCAGACAGCAAGGACTGCCCCAAGGAGGGAGTGGGAAATAGATTTACTTAATTGAGCACGATTCTCCACACCCCCACCCCCACTTCCTCTCTCTCGCCTACCTTTCTTCTTCTCCCACTGTCTTCCCCTTTGCCTTTCTGAGTTTCAGTATCCTTTCAGGTCCAGTTCCATATCTCTCTGAAGCTTTCCTGGCTGTTCTGGATGGCCATGATCACTTCTCTCAGTTTCTATGTTGGCACTAAAACTGAAAGCGAGGGGGAAGAAGATGAGCAGTTTCTGACGGAAGAGTTGTAGAACCTCAGAAGCTGGAGAGGATTTTAGAAATCATGCAGATGGGGGAAAAGAGCTCAAAGTATTAAAATCACTGACTCAGGGTCATAAAACCAGCTGCTGGCAATATTGAACAATCCCGTGGGCTCAAAATTGAACAACACAGGAAACATCAAAAGAAAATGGAAGGCATACACAGAATCCCTGTACCAAAAAGAATTTGTCAGTGTTCAACCATTTCAAAAGATAGCCCTTGAACAAGAACCAGTGGGACTGATGGAAGACATCCACACTGTACTGAAGGCTTTGGTGGAAACAAGGGTCCAGGAATTGAAGGAATACCAGTTGAGATGTTTCAACAAATGTATACAACACTGGCAAGCATTCACTTGTTTATACCAAGAAATTTGGAAAACAGCTACCTGGCCAACTAACTGGAAGAGATCCATATTTGTGTCCATTCCAAAGAAAAGGTGGTTCAGTGGAATGTGGAAATTATTGAACACTTATATCACAAGCAAGTAAAATGTTGCTGAAGATAGTTCAAAAACAATTGCAGCAGTACATCCACAGGGCACTGCCAGAAATTCAAGCCAGATTCAGAAGAAGACATGGAACTAGCTGTCATTGCTGATGTCAGATGGATCTTGACTGAAAGAGGAGACTACCAGAAAGATGTTTACTTGTGTTTTATTGACTGTGCAGAGACATTTACTGTGTGGATCATAACAAGTTATGTACAACTTCACAAAATGAGAATTCCAGCACCCTTAATTGTGCTCATGCAGAATTTGTACATAATTCGCAAGAGACAGTTGTTAGAATTGAACAAGTGAATACTTTGTTGTTTAAAATCAGGAAAGGTGTGTGTCAAATTGTGTGCTTTAACCATACTCATTTAATCTGTTTGCTGAGCACATACTCTGAGAAGCTGACTTATACGAAGAAGAACATGGCATCAGGTTTGGAGAAAGATTCATTAACAACTTGAGACATGCAGATGATGCTTCTTTGATTGCTGAAAGCAAAGATGTCCTTACTGATATGATTAAAAACTACAACCTTCACTATACATTACACTTCATCATAAATAAGACAAAAATCCTCACAACTGCACTAAAAAGCAACACCATGATAAATGGAGAAAAGATTGAATTTTGCAAGGATTTCATTTTACTTGGATCCATAATCAATGCCCATGGAAACAGCAGACAAAAAGTAAAACAGTGTGTTATTACATTGGGTAAATCTGCTGTAAAAGACTTTTAAAGTGTTAAAAAGCAAAAATGTCACTTTGAGGATTAAGATGTTCTTGACCCCAAACCATGGTATTTTCCATCACCTCATATGCATACTACAGCCGGACCATGAGTAAAGAAGACCAGAGAAGAACTTAATGCCTGCCTTTGAATTATGGTGCTGGCAAAAAGTATTGAATATAACATGTACTTCCAGAAGAATGAACAAATCTTCCTTGGAAGAAAATATACCCAGAATGTTCCTTAGAAGCAATGACGGCAAGATTTCATCTCAAGTTCTTTGGACATGTTACCTGGAGGGTCGAGTCCCTGAAGAGGGACCTCATGCTTGGTAAAGTAGAGGCGAACTGAAAAAGTGGAAGATCCTCAGGGAGATGGATTGGTATAATGGCTTCAAAAACAGACTCAAATATAGGAAGGTTTGAGGATGGTACTGAACCAGGCAATATTTTCTCCTGTTGTACTCAGTTGCTATGAGTTGGAACAGACTCAGCGACAGTTAACAACAACAGTTCTTATTTTATAGATCTGTCAAATATTTATGTTTCAAAATCTAATCATTATTATCCATCCATTAATCTGATAAATTTTCTATTCTACATTCTGTTAGTTTTTCTCGAACATTTAAATGAATCAATTTCACTCTTCTAACTGGTGTTTGCTATTTCATTTTGAACACTTCTAATTATTCGAAGGACTCTTGGTGTGGTGCTGTAGGATCAGCACTGGACTACAAACCACAAGGTCTGCAGTTCAAACCCACCAGCTGCTCCTCAGAAATCCTACACAGGGTTGCTTTTTAAATCTAGAGTAAAAAAATTTCAAAGAATCCATTAACTGTGTTTATAAGGAAAGAAAGGAGAAGTGTATGAAATTCAAGTTTTATTGTGGTTTTTAACATTTCAGTTAACCTGAAGCTTGAAGCTAATAAGTAAGGAAGCTGCTGCTTTGGGAGGAAATGTGCAAATCAGCTTTATCCCTGAGTTTGTTTTTCTTTCTTTCCCATTTGACCAAATAAGAGAAAAGGAGCACGGGAATCATGGGAGTATGGTGGGTATCTTCTAGTTGGGCATGAATTCTAGAAAAGTAAATAGAGCCACCTCTCTTAGTAACTAAAGTCCTGGACTGCTAACGACATGGTCGGCAGCTCATATCCACCAGCTGCTCCTTGGATACCCTATGCAGGGGCACTATGAGTCATAGCTGACTCAATGGCACTTAACAACAACACCAACAACTCTTAGTTACTTGTATAGGATAAGCACTGGACTGCTAACCACAAAGTTAGAAGTTCAAACCTATCAGTTATTCCTCGGAAACCCTATACAGGTTTACTATGAGTCAGAATGGACTCAGCGGCACTTAACAACAACCCTTAGTTACTGGCAATCTAAGTATAGAAAAGAGGTCATTTGGGCATGTGTCATAAGGAATTTAGGATGGAGGCAAGCCATTTACAGATGGTGAAATCATTCTTGACTAGAAACTCACGTAAGGCTATAACTATCTAAGATTTGATTATTAGTATTCCAGTGGGTCAACTCTTCTTCAGAATTAACTACTGCAAGCTTATTTATACTATAGATTTTGATGAACTTATTCAAATATATTTTAAAAATTCGTAACTCTAGTGTTCCATGTTTGGGTGTGAGGGCCTTCTGCATTAGATTCTTCCTCAATGCTTGTTAAAAACACCCCATCCAGACTCACTGAATATCCGGATATTTGACATTGGAATGTAAAAAAACCACTGTTGTTGTTGTTAAGTGCCGTGGTGTTGTTAAGTTCCGACTCATAGTGACCCTGCACAAGGTTTCTGAGGCTGTAAATCTTTACAGGAACAGCTGATCGTTTTGAACTGCTGACCATGAGGTTAGCAGCCCGATTCGTAACCACTGCATTACTAGAGCACCTTATTTAATCGAAGTTTGACTATTAGCTCCTTGTTGTTGTATGCCATTGAATCGATTCTGACTCAGTGATCCTTGTGTGGCACTGTGGGTTAATGTGCAGGACTGCAAGGTCAGTTTGAAATGCAAGGTTGGCAGTTGAAGCTCACCAATTGCTTCTCGGAAACCTGTACAGGCCCTCACATCCAAACATACGGGTTTGAACTGCAGACATTGTGGTTCAAGCCAACCTTGCAGTCCAGTGCATTAACCCACAGTGCCACACCAGGATTCTTTGAGGCTGTGTAATTCAGGTACCATCAGGCGTGTGGAGATTGATGCTGGCCTAATACAAAGACCGTAACTGCCATTTTATGCTGCCTTGCTCACAGAGCATATAAGAAGTATCAAAGTCTTTATGTAATGGCAACATGATATACATTTTGAAGGGAGTCTGGAGAGACACTTCAAACAATGAAAACCAAAAAAACCAGCATCTCATTCTTTTCTTTGCCTTACAATATTAAATATCGTAAAACTTAAAAAAAAAAAAAAGTGGACTGTATATGTTTATATGGCATCCTGGTATGGTGCTGTGGGTTTAATGTGTCAGACTGCAAAGCCGTTTGAACTGCAAGGTCAGTGGTTCAAGCTCACCAGTCACTCCTTGGAAACCCTATACAGGGTCGCTATGGGTGGGAACCGACTCAATGACACCACCACCAACATATATTTATATATTTAAATTTAGTTGCCATGGCCACGTACTATCACTGAACGATTGTTGGAGGAGATGTTCGATAGTGCTGCCTCCCGGTTTCTGGCTGTTTTGGAAGCGCTTACTGATCCAAACAGGCGATTACTACACACGGGACCTATTGCTACAGATGAGGTGGAGCTTCGTGATGTCACCACAGAACTGTTTATAGCAGGAAAAGAACTTTTAATAGGTAAATAAGGAGTTGAGATAATATTTTGTCATAAAGCATGAGTAGCAAAAATTGTAATATGGCAGTTTATTTTACACAAGAAATCATTAGCTTATTCAATTTATGTTGACTTTGAATTAAGCAAATCTGCCAAACTCAGCTGATAATTCAAATCTTTATTCAGTAATATTTTTTTTGATTTATTTTATGCATATAATCATTTTGTCTGTGAACAATGATCAGTGTTTTCCTTTCTTGCTCATACTTACTCTTCCTTTATTTCTTGCCTTATTGCAATGGCTGGGATCTTTAACTAAAAATGTGGAATGTAAGTGGTGATAACAAAGATTATTATCTCATTTAAGATTTCAAATGGAAAGCTTCCAACATTTCACCATTATTTTTGATATTTGTTGAAGAATTTTTATGGATACCTTATCTTGGATTAAGAAAATTTTCTTTTGTTCCTGGTTTGCTAAACATTTTGTCTGTTTGCTTTGTTTCTGTTTGCTTTTAATCCTGAGCCATTCTTAAATTTCATTGAAAATCTTTTTTGGATTTATTGAGATTTATTCCATTGATCATAAATCTCTTCTTTTTTATTTCTGTTTATGTGGTGAATTACATTGATTGCATATCTAGGAATAAATCTAATTTGGAGGTAAGGTTTATCCTTTTGATATATTACTAGATGTTGTTTGCTAAGGAGCTCTGGTAGCGTAGTGGTTATGAATCGGGCTGCGAACCTCAGGGTCAGCAGTTCGAAACTACCAGCTGTTCCGTGGGAGAAAGATGAGGCTTTCTGCTCCCGTAAAGATCTGTTTTGGAAGAAGTGCAGCCAGAGTGCTCCTTGGAGGCCAGGATGGCTAAGCTTCGTCTCTCCTACTTTGGACATGTAGTCCGGAGGAAACAATCGTTGGAGAAGGATGTCATGCTGGGTAGGGTTGAGGGTCAGAGAAAAAGAGGAAGACCTCCAACGAGATGGATCGGCCAGGTGGCATCATTGATGGACTCGGGGGTGGCAGCGGTGGTGAGGTTGGCCCAGGATTGAGCATTGTTTCGTTCTGGTGTGCATGGGGTTGCTATGAGTCGGTTCCGACTTGATGGCACCTGACAACAACAACAACAACAAAGATTTACAGCCTCGAAAACCCTGTACCGGGTCGCTATGAGTCAGAACCAACTCCACGGCACATTACAATAACAACAACAATGTTTAATAGTTTTGTATCTGTATCCATCAGAAAGATATCCCTTTCTCATAATTCCCTTTCCTGGTTTTGCTCCCAAGGTCAACCTGACTTCATAAAAGGAATTGAGAAGTGTGCCCTTTTATATGATATCTAAGAATTTGTGTCAGACTGGTGCAGTTTCTTCCTATATGGCTGAATTTATTGTTGAAGCCATCTGGACCTGGGGTTTTATTTGTGGAAAAGTTTTAAATTGTGGATTTAATTTATTCCACTGATATGAGACTATTCAGGTCTGCTTTTCCCTTTTTCCCTTGGTTTTAATCTTCTGTCAATTTTATTAAATTTTGTTTTTCTTGAAATTTTTCTGACATTGGTTAGTTGTCCTTTTCTTACTTCAACAATTTTACCAGATATTCACCACTTTCATTAGTCTTTCCAGAGATACAGTGTTTGTTTTTATGGACCCTCTTCGTTGAACACTGTTTTCTGTACTATTAATTTCTGTTCTTTACTATTTTCTTGGAATTAGTATACTTATTTTTAACGATTTTTTCACTCGATTTTGAGACTTTTAAAATTTTTAATGTATGCATATTAAGACATATCGTTCTGAGTAAAGCTTTCGCTTGTGCATGAAGTTTTGGCATATTATACTTCATTATCATTAGATTCACAATATTTTCTAACTTCCATTGTGATTTCATCTTTGAAATTTGGGTTGTAGATTTAAAAATTATCTTTTTGTTATGGCTTTGTAGCTTAATTATATTGTGATCAGTGAGCATGCTCTATATTATTTGAAATCTTTGAAATTTGTTGGGTCTTGTTTATGGCGTGACTTATGGTCAGTTTTGGTAAATAATCTATGTTGTTGCTGTTGTTAGGTGCCGTTGAGTTTATTCTGACTCATAGAGACACTGTGCACAACAGAATGAAACATTGCATTGTCCTACACCATCCTCACAATTGTTGTTATGTTTGAGCCCACTGCTGCTGCCACTGTGCCAATTCATTTCCTTTTCTGCTGATTCTCCATTTTACCAAGAATGATGTCATTCTCCAAGGACTAGTCCCTCCTGACAACATGTCCAAAGTAGGAGAGACAAAATCTTGCCATCTTGCATCTAAGAAACATTCTGTACTTCTTCCAAGATATATGTTTGTCCTGGCAGACTATGATACTTTTGATATTCTTCTCCAGCACCATAACTCAAATGCGTCAATTCTTCAATGGTCTTGCTTATTCACTGTCCTACTTTCACATGCATAGGAGGCTGTTGAAAATAGGAGACTCGGCTCAGGTGCAACTTAGTCCTTAAACTAAAATTTTTGTTCTTGAACACTTTTATTACGTCTTGTGCAGCAGATTTGCCTAATGCAATATATCGTTTAATTTCTTGACTGTGACTTCCTTGAGTGTAGATTGTGGATCCAAGCAAAAGGAAGTCTTTGACAATTTCAATCTTTTTTCCATTTATCGTGATGATGTTTATTGGTCCAGTTGTGAGGATATTGAAGATTGTAGTCTTTGATCTTTCTCAGTAAGTATTTTAAGTCTTTTCACTTTGAGAAAGCAAGGTTGTATCATGTGCATATCACATGTTGTTAATGAGTCTTCTTACAATTACGATGTCATGTTCTTCTTCATGTAATCCAGGTTCTCAGATTATTTGCTCAGCATACAGATTGAGTAAATATGGTGAAAGGATACAACCATGGCACACATTTCTCCTGATTTTAAACTGTTCAGTATCCCCTTGTTCTGTTCTAACATCTGCCTCTTGGTCTGTTTAGGTTCTTCATGAGCACAGTTAACTGTTCTGGAATAGCCATTCTTCACAATGTTTTCCATAGCTTGTCATGATCTACACAGTCGAAAGCCTCTGCATACTCAATAAAGCATAAGTCAGCTTCTTTTTGGTATGTTCTGCTATTCTTATGGCTTTCAGTAAGTAACCATTCAGAAGTGGTTAGCTTTTCCTTCTTCCTAGCAAATTTGAAACTACCAGCTGCTCCGTGGGAGAAAGATGAGGTGTTCTGCTCCCATAAAGATTTACAGCCTTGGAAACCCTGTACAGGGTCACTATGAGTCGGAACCGACTCCATTGCACACAGCCAGCCAGCCAGGCTCTTTTAGTCTGGAAGCTCTGCCAATCTCTGTCTACCATAGGCGGCCCTGCAGATATTTAAATATCTGTGGCACATCTGTGGCATAGCTTCCAGCAACACACAAATCACCATAGTACAACAAGTGACATACGAGTAGTGGATTCATCTGCATTGTATTTGAAATGACTATTTTTATTGTTGGGACATGGTTTTCTATAGGTTGGTTATAAATTATGTGGTTACATCTTCTCAATTGCTACTAATTTTCTTGATAGTTATATAAATTATTGAGGTAGAAGTGTAAAACATCTTATGCTAAGCATTTCTGTTGCTGTAGGACAGCTGAAGTGTAGAATATGTTATGTTTTGTAGTTGTTGTTGTGTGCTGTTGAGTCTATTCTGACTCCTAGCAACCTGTTTAGGGTTTCTGAGAGCAGCTGGTGAGTCTGAATTGCTGACTTTGCAATGAGCAGTTCAGTGCTTGTCCTATAGTGGCACTATTTTATTAAGTGAGTGCACAAACAGCACAATGGCAGGGGCATCTTATCTCTAATTTCACAAGGTAGGAGGGGAATCAAGATTAACAACCTAAGGTGGATTCCTATGAGATGAAGGTCAGACATATATCTCCTTTCTTTAACCTTTTTAGCAATTCTCATCCCAACCATTCCCTCCCATGATACTTTTTACTTCTCTCCTGGGTTTGATAATTCATTGTAGTGGCCACACAAACTCACAGAATAAATTCACAATTTTGGGGTTTACTAGGGAAGTAATGGAGTCCTGGTGTGGTGTTGTGAGTCAATGCACTGGACTACAAAGTCAGTTTGAGCTTCAAAGTTAGCTGTTCAAGCTCACCAGCCTCTCCTCAGAAACCGTATACAGGGTCACTTTGGGTTGACACTGACTCGACAGCACTTAACAGCAACAACAGGGAAGTAACAGGTTACAATTCCAAGTCAGGAATGACTCAGGACAAAGTTCTTCAATCAGGATCACTTCTTCTCAACTGTGCCCTCAGGCTGGCCTTTTTCTTGCCTTCAACCTTTTGGCTTCTCAGTTCCTTGGCCTCTACCTGGCTTGAGCAAGCATTGCAAATATCTTTAGCTCTGCCAAAAAGTGCCAGAAAAACATGCCAGTAAGCATCCTGCCCCAAAGCACTCAATTCTTGCGCTGTACCCACTCTAGCTGCCTTGGTTAGTGGTCCTGGAAACCCACCATGCTGTCTTGCATCCATCTCTGGTTCTGTTGCTACCATTTGTCTGTTGCTGCTTCTAAAATCTTGTGCCATCTCTAGTGTTATTACAGCTCCTTCTCTGTCTCCTGGGTCTAGGAGGGTCTCAGCACAAGGGTCTCGGCTCCAGAGGACATGCTCCATTCCTGATTTTCTTCCTTGGTGGTAGTGAGGTCCACTTGTTCTATCTCAGGGATGGCTCACTTTAAGCTTAGCAGGATGACAAAACTGACTACTTCACTTGTTAGTATTCCATGCACCTTATTTTCATGGTGCCATTCCCAAAAGGGTGCCATGTACCTTATTTGCATTATTTGCAAGTTGTTAGTAACTATTGGTGGACCACAAGCACCTTATTTGCCTAGACCCACACCATAACTTCTCTCCATTCCAAGATCCTTGTTTTTTGCCAGTGCTTTCAGAGCAGCTTGTGAAGTCCTGGAGTGGCACTGAAGGATATGCATTAGACTGCTATCAATAAGGTTGGCAGTTCAAACCCACCAGCTGCTTCTTGGAAACCCTAGGACAGGGTTGCTGTGAGTTGTAATCAACTCGATGGCACTTAACAACAACAACAACAGTGCAGCCTGAATTTCTTCCTTAAATACCATCAGTTGTTGATCATATACTACTTGTTGCTTTTGCTAAACATTGACCAGTTCATTTTGGTGCAATGACTCTGTGTGTTCCTTGCATTTCCTTTTGATGCTTCCTCTGCATCATTCAGTATTTTGCCCATAGAATCCTTTATATTACAAATCAAGTCTTGACTTTTTTCTTCAGTTTTTTCAGCTTGAGAAATACTGATTGCGTTCTTCCCTGTGCTTTTCTAACTCCAGGTCATCGCATATTTCATGATAATATTCTAGTTTGCCTTCTCAAGCTGCCCTTTGAACTCTTCAGTTCAACTCATTTATATCATCATTTCTTCCATTTGCTTTAAGTACTTTAAATTGAACTGAAAGTTTCAGAGTTGTTTTTGACCTCCATTTTGGTCTTTCTGTCTAATGACCTTTTGCTTCCATATATGATAGTCTTGTCTGGTCTGCTGGCATTTGTGTTCAATGCATCTAGTCTATTCTTAACATAGTCTCTAAATTCAGGTGGGATATATTCAAAATCGTATTTTGGCTCTCATGGACTCGTTTTGATTTAATTCCGTTTCAACTTGAACTTGCATTATGAACAATTGAATATTCTACTGCTAGGCCCTGGCCATTTTCTAACTGATGATGCTGAGCTTCTCCGTAGTCTCTTTCCACAGCTATAGTCACTTTGATGACTGTGCATTCCAGCTGATGAGGTAGATGTGTGTGGTCACTTTTTATGGTGTTCAAAAAAGATGTTACAGTGACTACGTTGTAGGTCTTGCAAATTGTCGTGAAGTCTCTCATGTCCTTTCTGCCACCAAGAACATGTCTTCCAACTACTAATTCTTCTTTTTTGTTTCCATCCTTCACATTCCAATCATCAGTAAGCAGTTTTCTTCTTTAAGGGATTGAAATATATCTCAATATCTGGGATTTCTAATAGGATCAAACTCTTCTTCTTCTTCTTTTTTTTTTTCGGTTAAGAGATACTTTATATGTACCAAGAAACGGTAGAGTATCCTGCAAGTTCTCTGAGGGCCAGTGCTCCTTCCTCTGCATAACCTACCCTGGTCACTCTCCTGCCCAGCTTGTGTTGGATCCCTTTCCTACGTGCCCCCACATCACCCTGCATTTCCTCAGTGTCCTTTTCATTTCCTACACTACAGTGTAAACCCTGCAAACGCAGGGATTGTGTCTGTTTCCTTTTCCATGTTTTCCTAGTGCTTCTCAGTATCTGACAAGCTCATATGTAGTAAATACTTCTTTATATGAATGATACCAAAACTTCTTTCTCAACTTTCTAGTTTCCAATTCTGGCACAGATGGAATGCTTGGATTTTCAAAATCATCTCTTCTGAAACATGTAATAGAAAGAAAAAATACCATTTCTCTGGATGCTGCTGTGAAATTTATAAAATTAGCTTTTAATTATGAGGAATGGAGTTTATTTGAATCAGCAGCTTCACAACTTACTTATTTTCTCCAGGTAATATATGCAAAACCATTCATTTGTTTTTATTTTGTCAAGATGTCTTTGGCTCACTAAATAAATTGTGGAACATGTCTGTTTCCTTTAGAAACAGAATTATCCAGAGTCAAAGAAAGCAGAGATGGATTTAACTCTTCTTCTTGCAATAGAACCTGTGATCAATGTAAAGAGAAACAAAGGTTTGGTCTTTCCTTTGGAAAACTTCAAAGAAAGCCAGTGTGTTCAAGCATATGTAAGAAAAGTGGCTCTTCATGGTGAGTATTTGTTTCTTTCTGAAAATTAAAATAAGTTTATCTGACACAATGTGCTTTGAAGTCCTGGCATGGTGCTGTAGGATAAGCACTGGACTGTTAACCACAAGTTCAGCAGTTCATATTCACCAAGTGCTCCTCTAAAACGCTATACAGGATCACTGAGTTGGAACCGACTGCTCGCTGGCACTGAACAGCAGCAACAGCAACAATACGCTTATTTTTAGGTTCAATGAGAGAAAGAAATTTCAAGACTGAGGGAGCAGGAAATGCAAAAGCCCTGAAGCAAGGGGCCTTGGTTTGTTGTAGGACTAGCAAGGAAACATGGCTAGCTGGAATGCACTGATAGTGGTGGTTGTAGAATTTGGGATTATGGCAATAAATGGGGTCAGAGAAGTAGCCGGGAACCAGTTCAAACAGGCCCTTAGGCTTTGTAGTTGTTGGGTTTTATTCTGATTCAGAGTTTTGAATAGAGGACTGAAGCTCTACTTAGCTGCTGGTTTACTGGAATAAGTGAGCGGTTGGCTGGGCATCAAATGAAAAGCTATCACTTAGTGGACCCAACTGCTCTGAAGGTTTAATAATGGTCTCTTTCTAGTATACAGGTTTTCTGTTGTAGGATTTTTCAAGTATTGAAAATTATTGTGTCTGTTAATTGAAAATCAATGCAAATAATGGCCTCAGGTTAATCTATTTTCAAATAAATGTTTACTGGGAACCGCAAGGTTGGTGGTTCAAACCCACCAGCTGCTCCTTGGAATCAGGGTCGCTATGAGTAAAAATTGCCTTGATGGCACTTCACAACAACAGCATGTATTTATTCATTATTATGTGATATTGAATCACACTTGAAATCCTGTGTAGTGCAAATAATCAATTACCTAGCTACTAACAAAAAAGTTGGGAGTTTGAGTCCACTCAAAGGCATCCTGGAAGAAAGCCCTGGTGATCAGTTTCAACAGATCCCAGCCATTGAAAAGCCTGATCACCGTTCCACCCAGAAACACCTGCCGTCTCCAGGAACCACAGTCACCTCTGCAGCCACTGATTTGATTTCTGTGTTTTAATACAGGCTAGATGTAATAGAATTCTATTTGAGTAAGTTTCTACATGCTCTGCAAAAATCTCAGTTGAAGATGTCCATTTTGTTCTTCATTATACTGTATTTCAAGATCCTTGCTAATTTCTTCCTAAAACCACCCCTCTACCCAGTTTTTAAAAATCATCAGTTGATTTTTTTCTCAATCATCTGTACAGTACTCCAAACACATCTTCAACCTTTCTTCTAAATTCTGTCACCCATGCACCTTTTCTGTAGAAATTCTGCAGCCTCTGCTTTTTTGACCAATGAGAATGACTGGATCCCACAGTCTTCGTGTTTGGCCATGCTCTTCAGGTACTTACTGCATGGCTGGTCAATTGCAGGAAATAACTTGTACCAAGTGATGGTACAGTTTCTTTTTTCTTCTAGCAGTTTCTGGGAGCCGTGATATGGTGCTGTAATATTATTACTGGACTACTAACCACAAGGTTGGCAGTTCAAACCCACCAGCTCCTCCTCAGAAACCCTATACAGCTGCGAGTCAGAACTGATAGGAGGGCACTTAACAACAAGAAGTTTCTCACTAGATAGTTAATTATTTTTATTTCAACTACCATATTTTATATGTGTTTTAATAATATAAACCTCTTCAGTTCCTTTTTAGACAAAACTGGTATGCAGATTGTGTAATAGTAATAATATATCTTTTTTAATTAATTGAATTAGAATCCACTCAGATTAGTTTTCATATAAAAGTATTTAAAGTACTTCATTAACTTGATATTTTTACAGGTATTTTAATGTCATTTTTGGAGAATTTTATTGCCTCTGTGTTTTTTCTATTTGAAATTTGTAACTGATTTTTTGTTTAATTTTTTTCTACTTTATGAATTGAGATTCTTGTGTGAAAACGATTGGCTATGCAGAAGATATTTTCCGGTTGGCAGCGACCTTATATTCCTGTGTCTGCTTCTCTCCCCAGGTGAGATTACAGACAATTTTTCATAATGTAGAAGGAGACTTTTATGCAGATTTTTATACAAATTATGCCAATACTGCATAAATTGTACCTTGCCCAAATTCTATATTGTTTAATCATTAGAATAAGAGATTGAGTTTGACCCTGGTTTGCTATAATGTTAAGTTTCTTTTCATTATTTTAGTTACTTTGAGTGTCAACCTATTCCTTCCTTGGAAATTCTTAGGCTAGTGATATTTCTAGTAATAAAGGAAATGAAGAGTGCTCATAATAAAGAGAAAGTACTGTTAGTGAAACACTGTTCTCCAATCCATAGACTACAAAGCTAGGTTGTTATCTGGAATCACTTTGCACACAGTCGTCCGTATTTGGAAATGGGCTGTGGGTGGGATTCTGTGTTCTAGGTGAAGCTGGGACAGTGCTGGTTTTAAAATTGAATTCTTGGAATCCCTAGGGTCTTTTCAAGGCTCCCAGGTGCTCACGTTTGGGTAGTAGTATCCCAATATGTTTTTATTAGCTTTGCATACAATTTGGGATTCTGATGAGGTTTCATTTAAAAACTTGGGTTTGCTGTTGTGAAAAATAATTGAAAGCCAGTAGAACGCTGTATTGACTTTTGTCTATGAAATACCGTAAGAGTCTTGAGAAGTTCTACTACTGTGAGATTTCTCATTTCTTCTGGGTGTTTTTGAACATGTTACATAACCTGTGCTAAGTACTTATTTGAAGAGCAGAGATGTCAGCTTGAGGCCTAAGGTGCACCTGACTCAAGCCATGGTATTTTCAATAACCTCATATGGATGCGAAAGCTGGACAGTGAATAAGGAAGATCGTAGAAGAATTGATGCCTTTGAATTGTGATGTTGGAGGAGAATACTAAAAGTGCCATGGACTGCCAAAAGAACCAATAGATCTGTTTTGGAAGAAGTGCAGCCAGAGTGCTCCTTGGAGGCCAAGATGGCTAAGCTTCGTCTCTCCTACTTTGAACACATTGTCCGGAGGGAACAGTCGCTGGAGAAGGATGTCATGCTGGGTAAGGTGGAGGGTCAGAGAAAAAGAGGAAGACCCCCAACAAGATGGATCAGCCAGGTGGCATCATTGATGGCATCAAGCGTGGCAGCAGTAGTGAGGTTGGCCCAGGATCCGACATTGTTTCGTTCTGCTGTGTATGGGGTCGCTATGAGTCGGTTCCGACTCGATGGCACCTGACAACAACAACAACAAGTACTTATTGTCTAAAGAAAGGTGTTTGGTTCCAAATTTAATAGTAGTAGTCATAGTAGGAGAGCTAAACAAAAACAACAAAATTTAAATGGACAAGACTTTTTTTTTAACCATGTGTGTCTTAGTTTAATTCAAGTTCAGTTTAATTTAGTGAACACTTATTGATCCCTCTGCCACCCAGAGGTGCCTCGCCAGATAGCCCTGGTGATCAACTTCCAAAAGGTCACAGCCTTGAAAGTCGTATGGAGCCATTCTACTCTGCACACGTGGTGGCCACCAGGAGTCAAAATCAACTTGACAACTACCAACAACATTATATCCCAATGTCTTAGACCTTCCTTAAAGATAGTGCTCGAAGTTTGGTTTTTAGTCATAAAATTATTTTACGATATAAGGAGTGACCTTATTTTACTTTAGGAAAGAGCTGGTTAAGTTTGACTTAAGAGGAGATAAGGTGTTGTAGGATAAAGCATGGGACTGCTAGGTCGGTTTGAATCACAAGGTTGGCAGTTCCAACTCACCAGCTGTTTGTTGGAAACCCTATAGGAGATGACTCTGAGCTGGAGTTGACTTGATGGCAATTAACAACAACAGTATACCCAGTGACAGGTTCTATTTAGTGTCTGTGTGGCTCCCTTTCCATCTTATCTATACCTTTTCCCAGCTTCCTATCTATGATCCCTTATTATACGAGTATGTCAATTGAAAAAACACATACAACAAAGGAGAGTTAAATTTTAAATTTGGATGGGACTAGTTGGTTTACAGAGTCCTAGTGTGGTGATGTAAGAAGCACTGGACTCCTAACTGAAGTTCAAACCCACCAGGCACTTCTCAGAACTATGAGTTGGAACCAACTTTATGGCACTTAACAACAACAGTTGGTTTACACACCTGTCTAAATTTTTTGGGATTTTCATTTTAGGGAGGCAGAAGCAGTGGGGTTACAAGAAAGGAATCTGGAACCAGATTATTTGGTTTTAGTCCTGCCTCTACTTCAAATTGACTACATCTGCGGAAAGAGATGATGGAAAATCTCCATATCATCAGTCATAAAAAGGCAAGGGGCAATCTGAAACAAATCATCAATTACTCATATGCAAATTCAAACTGAAGCTGAAGAAAATGAAAACAAGTCCACGAGAGCCAAAATATGACCTTGAATATATCCCACCTGAATTTA
>NW_006408692.1:4915631-4926412 GCF_000296735.1 Chrysochloris asiatica
AACAACAACAACAACAACTGCTTCTTTCTAGTCCTTTCATCTTAGAAAAATCACTTCATCTCTGTATGTTTCATTTTTCTCATCTGTCAAGTGTGGATAGTGGTAATAGTACTCACATTATAGAGTTGTGAGAATTAAATGGGTAAGTATTGGGCACACAATAAATGTTAGCTAGCTGGCTAGATACAGATGTCTCTCTCTTTGTTATTGTTGCTAAGTGCCGTCCTGTCAGTTCCAACTCCGAGTCACCCTGTATAGGGTTTCCGAGGAACGGCTGGTGAGATTGAGCTGTAGATCTTATGCTTTAAACCGACCTTGCATTCCAGTGCTTATCCCACAACACCACACCAGGGCTCCATTTCTCTCTTTATATATATATTGTTATTGTTGAGTGTCATAGAGTTAGTTCTGACCCTTAGCGACTCTGTATAGGATTTCTGAGGAGCAGCTGGTGAGCTTGAACCACCGACCTTTCAGTTCAAAGCAACTTTGCATTCCAGTGCGTTAACTCACAACACTTATTCTTATTAATATACTCCGTAATTTTTGTTTTCAGAATGTTCAGCCCGATAGAGAAATAGTTGTGGATATGATAATGTTCCTGTGGCAGAAATGCAAATTAGGAATTCAGAAGATCAATATATCCAAAAATGACTATGCAAAATTCACCCAGAAAATCAGTAGTAACAAGGTATTTCTTTTGTTTCTTTTCTAATATTTTTATTTATGCTAATCCAAATTGTGATGCACATTTCAAATTTTCCTTCTTTATCCAACTTGTATATCACTTGTATCCATATGTGTGACGTAGAAGATGCCCTTGAGTGTAGTGGTGACTGACCCTTTCTTTTAATGTGTGTTCCTTGCAGCCCTCTCACAGTTTGGTTTGTTTGAGGGACCTGGGAGGTATTTCAAGTTTTCAGTAACTCCTTGCCATCGAGTCAATTTTGACTCGTAGTGTTTTTAAGACTGTAAACTTTGTGGGAGCAGAAAACCTCTTTTTTTCTCCTGCAGAGCCATTGTTGGTTTGAACAGTTGAGCTTGCAGTTAGCAGTACAGTGCTTATCTTACAGTTCCATTAGGGCTTCTTTAAGTTTTCAAGAGAGGAATAAATATGTAGTGTGCTGAGGTCCTTAGAAGCCAGGATGGCTAGACTTTGTCCCTCATATTCTGGACATATTATAAGGAGGGATCAGTTTATGGGGAAGGACATCATGGTTGGTAAAGTGGAAGGTCAGTGAAAAAGAAGAAGACCCCCAACTAGCTAGATTGGCACAGTGACCGCAGCAGTGGGCTCAAGCGTAGCAGCAATTGTGAGGTTGGTGCAGGACAGGGTGGTGTACCGTTCTGTTGTATGTAGGCATTGCTATTGGTTGGAACCTCCTCAGTGGTACCTAACAGCAACAACAATGTCACATGAAAGATTCCTGTAGATGCAACCGTTAAGAGCTTGCTGCTAACCCAAAGGTTGGTGGTTTGAACCTACCTGGCAATCTGTGGGAGAAAGATGTAGAAGTCTTCTACTGTGAAGATCACAGTCTAGGAAACACCATTGTTGTTGTTAAAAGCTGTTGAGTCGGTTCTGACCCATAGCGACCCTGTACAGGGTTTCCGAGGAGCAGCTGGTGAGCTTGAACTGCTGACCTTGCAATTCTAACCGACTTTGCTGTACAATGTATTAACCCACAGCGCCACACCTGGACTCCATAGAGCAATTCTACTTTGACAAATAGGGTCTCTATAAGTTGGAATCAACTTGTTGGCACACATTAATAATATGGTCACGTGAGTTTTGATAAATTCATAAAGAAGTTTAGTAATAGAGAATGCAAATAAATAAGGAAGGAATTTCAAAATGTTTTGTTTGTTAAATGGCGTATTTAGACTATTAAAAAAGTAGTTTAGGGAATGAAGAAGTTGAGTAGTTGAACATTATACATTGGAAGCTTAGGAGAAAATATTTTATCAGTAATAGATTTTCCTGTGAATCTGAAGCCTCCTAATTTTATATGCACTAGGATTCATGGGGATAATTTTTATCAGATACTTAAAGTGATACGTTTCTTGTTATATATTTTATATATATAACTTGTTGTTACTAAGTGCTGTTGAGTCGGTTCCGACTCATAGTGACCCTGTATAGGGTTTCTGAGGAGCGGCTGGTAAATTTGAACGACTGGTCTTGCACTCCATTGCTTATCCTACAGTGCCACACCAGGATTTAAAGTGATGTTGGTGGGCAAATATTTTTTTTATCATCTTAGATTTCAAAGTGTGTTGGTTTGTTTAATAGGTTAAGATTTGGAGATACAGACAGGAAGACATAGTAAATCTTCAAGGAATTCATTCCTCCGCTTGCTTCCCCCTCATTGTTTTGGACGGAGAGTAATAACTTTGTGGATAGAGATCATCTTCACTGATATATAACAAGAAATCATGAATTTGCCGTTTGACTATAGATATGTAGACTCTAGACATAATTGAACCTTCTTAATGAATTTATATATAAGCAAATTGATTAATTTCTTATTAAATAATATATAATGTATATATTAAATGATCTATAGTTTTATTGATAACTTATTAATATTTAACAAGATAAATAACGTATGAGCTATTTGTTTATAATTAAGATGCAGTAACAAGAGAGTCCCTGGGTGGGGCAAATGATCAGAGAGTTCAACGGCTAACTGAAAGTTTAGAGGTTCGATTCCACCCAGACCAATCTTGGAACAAAGGCCCTTGTGGTCTACATGTGAACACCTTTTGGAGGATAGTTCCACTCTGAACACACATGAGCTTGCCATGAGTCACAATCAGCTCAACCACATTTTTTGTTTTTAAAATTAATGAGGGGTGGCGCTGTGGGTTAATGCGGCAGACTGCAAAGCTGTTTGAACTGTAAGGCCAATGGTTCAAGCTCACCAGCTGCTCCTTGGAGCTATACAGGGTCGCTATGGGTTGGAACCGACTCGACGACACTTAACAACAACAACAACAACAACTGTATACGGAAGGAGCCCTGGTGACATAGTGGATTATGAGCTGGGCTGCTAACCTCAAGGTCAGCAGTTTGAATCTACTAGTCGCTCCTCTGGTGAAAGTTGAGGCTTTCTGCTGCTATAAAGATTTACAGCTTTGGAAACCCTACACAGGGTTGCTATGAGTAGGAACCACCACCTGTATAAGGAGCCCTGGTGATACAGTGGTTAAAGCAGTTGGCTGCTAACTAAAACGTTGGTGGCTTGAATCCAGCAGCCACGCCATGGGAGGAGCTGTGGCAGTCAGCTTCCATAGAGATTCCAGCCTTGCATTCTTATGAGGCAGCTCTGCTCTTCCCTGGAGGGTTGCCGTAAGTTGAAATTGACTCGATGACAGTGGTTTGGGTTGGTTCCTGTGTAACATTTCCATGTGATTACAAGGTAGTGACTTTATGGAAATAGTGAGGTTTGAAAATGTGCATTGTTTGATACAGTGGAATCTGCCATTAATTGCTTTTGTATATGTGTCCACTTTTCAGTGGGTTCATCTTCTGTGGCAGATTAATGAAGTAATTCATAGCTACAAAATGGAAGGCATTGACATTGTGGTGGTGGCAGAGGTCACGTTAAGATTAAGTGAAATATTGGAGTGTTTGGGAAGCCCAACAAGAAGATTCAAAAAATCTCTAGGTAAAATATTGAATGAAAAATATGAGACTGTTCATGTAAGTACAGATGTCAATATGTAAGTGTAAATTGGTATACAATCCAGGTTAACTTGTATTAGTATAAATTAGGCATTTCAGTACTGAGCTTTACTGATGATTTATAACTAGAGGTAGAAATAATATAGAAGGATTAACCATGGATGTCAGGAAAAGAAAGCTACATGCACTATGGTTCAGCATCAGACAAAAATTTTTTTTTCTTTTTTTCTTTTTCCCTTTCTTCCATTTTTCTTTTTTCCTTTCTCTGCCCCCTTTTTGTCTTCTTTCATATTTCCTCCTCTTGCACTTCCCCCGTACTGTGTATGCTATTTGAAGGAAGACAGCATGTTTTGGTCACCTTTATATTCCCGGTACCCACAGCTGTGTAACATAGAATGGGAGTTCAAATAAGTATTTGTTGAGTGTATAAGGATCGTGTTACCTTTCATCTCCTTTCTCTAGCCAGCCTTTCCTCTTAAAAATTCTTACCCTTTTTTCATTTCTTACTCCGTTTATCCTCTTCTCCTTTCTTCTTATCTTCCTCTTTTTCCCCCCTCCTTTTTCTTTCCCACAAGCCCCCACTCCCTGTCCCAACCCCTCTCTGCCTCCATTTTATTTTCTTCTTTCCTGAAGATGCCATTTCTCAGACGGTGGTCCCTCTGTGTGTGCTTAGACCCCTCAGATCACTCTACCCACATGTAGAGAATGAGGTGGGATGTCCATGGGGAGGATAGGGGGATTTCTTTGCTATTTGACATGGCTGATGGAGTGTGTGACTTCTGGGGGACTTTGTAATAAAACCATTGTCTTCCCAGAGGCTCACTCATTTGGCTTTCCCTGTCCTTGGTTGTTGGGTGAGACTTTGCAGATAGAGTTTTAGAAGCCCTGGTTCTTAAACTTGGATGGGTATCACCTGGGAACTGACAAAAGTACACGTCTCAGGCACTATTCTACATCAACTAGCCTGGGCCATTCTTGTCCTTTAATACATACCAAAGTCTTAAGAACCACTGGTTAAAGGTCTCTGGTCATCTAATACATTTAGTGACCTGGAATTATATATTTCAAGTACCCAACCTTAAACTAATTTTTACTTTTTAAAGTTTTATTAAGCAGACTTTCCAAATAGTTGTTGTTGTTGTTGTTAAATGCCATCAAGTCAGCTCTGACTCATAGTGATGCTGTGTAATATTTCCAAGGAGTGGCTGGTGGGTTTGAACTGCTGACCTTGCGGTCCAGGGCATTATCCTGTAGCGCCAAATATAAACAAGAGAGATGAAGTAAACCACCACGTACCCACCAACCAGCTCTAACATGTAGCAATATTTGCCAATCTTCTTTGATCTCATCCTTCTCCTGCCTCTCTTCCTCCCACCCCCCAAATCCCCTCAGAGTTTTTTTTTGAAGAGGACAGCATGTCATTTAACCAGAAAATATCTCAATGCATGTATTGCTAACAGTTAAAGATTTTTGATAATAAAAGTACAATGCCATTACACCTTGCAAAATTAGCTATAATTTATATGCTCTGGTAGCGTAGTGGTTACGAATCGGGCTGCGAACCTTAAGGTCAGCGGTTCGAAACTACCAGCTGCTCCGCGGGAGAAAGATGAGGCTTTCTACTCCCGTAAAGATTTACACCCTCGGAAACCCTATGCAGGGTCACTATGGGTCGGAACCGACTCGATGGCACATAACATAAATTGTATTTTAAAGGAGCTCTGGTGCATAGCGGCTATGAGTCAGGTTGCTAATCTCAAGGCCAGCAGTTCGAAACTACCAACCATTCCACAAGAGAAAGATGAGGCTTTCTGCTCCCATACAGACTTGCAGGGTAGCTATGAGTCGGAACTGACTCCACTGCACATGGCCACCACCATTGTATTTTAAAATGAAGGCAGTCCCCTCCAAGATGTTCCTTTATTTAATAATACTTTAGTAATTTAGTTTGAATTGTTATACAAATTTTCAGATAGGAAACTATCAGTGCCATGCCATAATTAGAATTTGTATTTTTCTAATTCCAACAGTCTTTGTGATATCTATCCAAATTTAAAAGGTGGTACTCATTATTTTCTAAATGCTTTTAAATACACTTTATAGAGTGTACATACAGAAAGACCAATCTCCTTATCAGTGATACTACCCAAATGTAGAAACCCTGGCCACCTAGTTGATTACCAACGGGGCTGCTAACTGCAACATCAGCAGCTTGAATCTATCAGTTGCTCCATGGGAGAAAGATGAAGCTTTCTGCCCCTGTAAAGATTTACAGCTTTGGATACCCTATACAGAATCACTATGAATTGGAACTGACTTGGTGGTACACAACCGTCCCCGCCGCACCCCCCGAGTATAGGATTTCCTAGGTTTCCTAGGAGAGGCTGATGAGTTCCAACTGCCAACCTTATGGTTAGCTGTCCAGTGCGTATCCTGTAGCACCACACCATACATGCTGTATATGTTGTTAAATGCCATCGAGTTGGTTCCAACTCATAACAGTCCTGTGTAGGATTTCTGAGGAACAGCTGGTGGACTTGAACTGCTGACTTTGTGGTTCACAGTCCAATGCTAAACCTACAGCACCATATCAGAAGTCCATATATATGTACACATTCATATATATGTGTATATACATGTTGTATTTTATGTTTATGGAGCTCTGGTAGCGTAGTGGTTATGAATTGGGCTGCGAACTGAAAGGTCAGCAGTTCGAAACTACCAGCTGTTCTGCAGGAGACAGATGAGGCTTTCTGTTCCCCTAAAGATTTACAGCATCGGAAACCCTGTACAGGGTCGGTATGAGTTGGAACTGACTCCACGGCATATAACAACAACAACAACAACTATATATATATAAGAGCTCTGGTAGCTTAGTGGTTATGAATCGGGCTGTGAACTGCAAGGTCAGCAGTTCGAAACTACCAGCTGTTCCACAGGAGAGAGATGTGGCTTTCTGCTCCCGTAAAGATTTACAGCCTCGGAAACCCTATACAGGGTTGCTATGAGTTGGAACTGACTCCACGGCACATAACAACAACAACAATACATATATATGTGCCATTGAGTCAGTTCCAACCCATAGCAACCCTATTCAGGGTTTTCTAGGTATGATTGGTGAGCTTGAATCAATAACCCTTAGTTGTATATATATATAGTGGAGTCCTGGTATGGCACTGTGGGTTAATGCACTGGACTGCAAAGTTGGTTTGAACTTTACGGTCAGTAGCTCAAGCTCACCAGTTGCTCCTCGGAACTGACTTGGTACTTAACAACAACAGAAATATTTGGTGGTGGTGGTGATGTGCAGTGGAGTCAGTTCTGACTCATAACAACCCTGCATAAGGTTTCCAAGGCTGTAAACCTTTATGGGAGTAGAAAGCCTCATCTTTCTCTCATGGAATGGCTGGTAGTTTCGAACTGCTGGCCTTGAGATTAGCAGGTCAACTCGTAACCACTAGGCTACCAAAGTCCATCCATCCATCCATATATGCATACATACATGTTAATAGGAGGTGGCTCTAGAGGATAATCACTGGACTGTGAACCACAAGGTTAGTAATTAGAACCCACCAGTTACTCTGCAGCATAAAGATGGAATCCTTATACAGGGTCACTATAAGTTAGAAACAACTGGATGGCACTAATTACAACAACCTTGTTTATAATCAAGATTCTTGATTTTGTTGTATTGCAAGAAGCTGTATGCTTTGGAAATGTCTTATATAAAGAAAACAATTCTCTAAAAGAAACAAGTTGGTATTTTATGAGTTACTGCATCATTGACTTATTTCTAAGATCACGGGTAATTGAAATATAACTAGTTTAGCTTAAGTCCTTTTAATGATTATGACTCACTGTTACATTTTCATTTTTCTCTATCCTTCTTTCCTTTTCTCTCATCTTACCTTCTTTGCCTTTCTGTCTTTTTCCTGCCCACTCTTCCACCTCTTCTGTTTTTCATTTTCTCTTCCTGTTTTCTTTCCCTTCCTTCCTGCTCTCCCTCTCTGTTTTTCTTTTTTACAGAGTTATTAAGAAAAGGGACTGGTGAATTTCCTATAACTTCAAAATGGAGCTCAGAAGCTCTTCCAATATTAAAGGTATTAAAAATATTTTAGAAAGTACAGTTAAAAAAAATCTCTAATTTATAAATATATAAGTGGTAAATTGCAGAAATGGTTTTAAATATTTGAATTTAAAGTGTTATGGTAACTTCATGCATTGAGAATTAAAGAGACTTTTACAACTTTTGCTTTTATTAAAAACGAATAGAGAAAATAGCTTTTAAAAGTTTTATAAATTATATTACTATTGCTATTTTAGATGTGTTGGATTCATGTACTTCTGATTGGCTAAATGACTTATTATCTGTGTAAATCCACTTAGAACAATGCCTGACAGATATGAAGCTTTTAGTGAAGTTTCGTTTAAGAAAAGAAAGGGGATGGGAAAATGAATGCTATTCCTCTTCTTGATTATCCTTCTCTATCATATTCTAAATGTTTCCTTATTTCATGGGTTGTGTTGTTGAACTTAATGGGAGTCTAGGCAACTGCTCTATCTTTCTTTCTTTCTATCTATCTATCTATCTACCTATCTATCTATCTATCTATCTATCTATCTACTTATCTATCTATCTGTCTTACCTATCTATCAATGAGCATTCATTTATTTACAGGTGATATTTAGTACAGCATTGTTCAAATTTTGTGCAATATAATTCTATGCTTAAGTTATCTTGGGTGACTCTGGATTAAACAAAATAGGTTTATATTCTGTGAGACTTTATAGAGTACCACACATTCCATTATTTGAGAATAAAACTTTTAACCCCCTTGGAATGCCTTTTTTGTGTATCACACACTATAGTTGAAAAATACTATCCAGAGAAAAGTCTATGGACTTTGGTTTGCTTGATTTGATTAATTAACTATCATTTTTAAATATAAAAAGAAATACTAATATCAGAGAATTGTTCAAGGTATAATAAAATGAAGAAAAAATCTGTTATTTTACTTTGTCAGCCTCAGTGTTACAGCTTTTTATATATTTTTCTTTTAGATTCTTTCACATTTTAAACATGAACATTCTTTTTTTTTTAAATTTCTCTTATTTCATGAGCCCTTTCATCATTACTGCATTTTAATCATAATAATACTGTCTTTGAAAAATTGATTTGAAATATGTAAAATATTGTTGTTAGGTGCCATCAGTTCTGTACCGACTTATAGTGACCCTATGCACAACAGAATTAAACACTGCCCGGTCCCATGCTAACCTTACAATCATTGCCATGCTTGCGCCCATTGCTGCTGCCACTGTGCCAATCCATCTCGTTGGTGGTCTTCCTCATTTTCTCCAACCCTCCACTTTACCAAACATGATGTCCTTCTCCAGGGACAGGTCCCTCCTGATAGTATCTCTGAAGTATGAGAAATGGAGTCTGGCCATCCTGGCTTCCAAGAAGCATTATGGCTGTACTTCTTCCAACACAGATTTGTTTGATCTTCTGGCAGTCCATGGTATGACTAATATTCTCCTTCCAACACAATAACTCTAATGCATCAATTCTCCTATGGTCTTCCTTATTCACTGTCCCACTTTCATTTGTAAATGTAGGTACTAAAAATACCGTGACTTGGATCAGGCACACCTTTGGCCTCAAACTGACGTCATTGCTCTTGAACACTTTAAAGAGATCTTGTGTAGCAGATTTGCCCAATGATGACCCATTATAGTGATGACTCATTTCCTCATCTCTACACTTAAGAAACAAAACATTGTATTGCAGTTGAAACCCACTTGTTTACATTGCCCTTTCTCTCACCTAGAAATAGCTACTGCTCTAAATATGATGATTATAAATTCCAGGCATTTTAATACTTTTATCTTAGATGTGTGCATGCCTAAGCATTTGGGAGTATTGTTTTGCAAGTTTTAAAACTTATATAAATGGTGCCATCTTTTATGAGTTCACACAGATTTGTTCATTTCAAATACCTTTTTCAGACAGCATAAGATATGACTATACACATGGACCTTACCAGATGGAATACACAGAAATCATATTGAAACATCTGCGGAAAGAAACGATAGAAAAGCTCTATATCATCAGTCAAAACAAGGCCAGGGACAGATTATGGAATAGACCGTCAATTGCTCATATGCAAATTCAAACTGAAGCTGAAGAAAATGAAAACAAGTTCACAAGATCCAGTATATGACCTTGAATATATCCCACCTGAATTTAGAGATCATCTGAAGAATAAATAGATTTGAAACATTAAACACTAAGGACCAAAGACTAGAAGAGTTGTGGGATGACATTAAGAACATCATTCAGCAAGAAAGCAAAAAATCATTAAAAAGACAGGAAAGAAGGAAAAGATCAAATTGGGTATCAGAAGAGACTGAAACTTGCTCTCCAGTGTAGAGTTGCTAAAGCAAATGGAAGAAATGAGGAGGTCCAAGAGCTGAACAGGAAAATTTAAAGGTCAGCTCGAGAAGATAAAGTCAAATATTATAACAAAATGTGCAAAGATCTGGAGTCAGAAAACAGAAAAGGAAGAACACACTCAGCATTTCTCAAGCTGGGGGAACTGGAGCAAAAATTCAAGTCTCAACTTTCGTTATTGAGGGATTCTCTGGGCAAATTATTGGAAGATGCAGAAAGCATCAAAAGAAGATGGTAGGAATATACAGAGTCACTGTACCTAAAGGAAATGGTTGATGTTCAACTGTTTCAAGAGGTAGCATACGATCAAGAGCCAGTGATACTGAAGGAAGAAGTCCAAGGTGCATTGAAGGAATTGGCAAAGAACAAGTCTCCAGGAATTGATGGAATAAAAATTGAAATCTTTCAAGAAAGTGAGGCGGCACCGGAGGCACTCACTCATCTCTGCCAAGAAATTTGGAAGACAACTATCTGGCTGACTGATTGGAAGAGTTTGTATTTGTGCCTATTCCAAAGAGAGGTGACCCAATGGAATGCGGAAATTATAGGACAATTTCTTTGATATCCCATGTGAGTAAAGTTTTACTAAAGGTAATACAGAAATGGCTACAATCATACATTGACAGAGAACTTCAAGAG
>NW_006408692.1:4941686-4944916 GCF_000296735.1 Chrysochloris asiatica
TAATCCATGTTGAGTTGGTTTTTGTGTACGGTGTGAGGTGAAGGTCTTGTTTCAGTCTTTTGCATATCGTTTTCTAGTTCTTTCAGCACAATCTATTGAAGAGACTATCTATCACCTCTCCATGCGATACATTTAGGTGTTTTGTCAAAAATCAGTTGGTTGTATGAAGATGGATTAATTTCTGGATTCTCGATTCTGTTCGACTACTCCTCCATTTTTGTTACAAGACTTCTACCTTTACAGTTGTGACAGTCGCAATTACTCATGATAACAGTTACTCACTATTGAATCATAAGAATCTTATCCCCATCTCTTTTTACCAGACCCATCTAGACAAGATGAAAACTATTCATTGGGGACTCTACTTTCACCTGCACACTCTTAAACTAAACTCTCTATTGAAAACTGGTAAGATAGTCAGTTCATGTCACTATCGCTCCCTCATTTTAGGTAGCCAATGTCTAAGTTGCCCGTCCCTATCAACCCTGCATACAGAGGGGATAGGATTGATACTTGATGTGAAGACTCCTTCCCTCTCAGTTGGTATTTTGAGCTACTACATCCATAAGTATAGGTCAAGTTCATCAAACGGTAGCAATTTACACTGGTTTCCTTTATCAAAAATTGTTTTTTTATTTTCCTCTAGTCGAGTTCTGATTATCAAGTCATCGAGGCTAGATCAAAAGGGTACTATCTGCAAGTTTGGGCATCTTGGGCATCTCCTCTCACTTCATATCAGCTGGATGCTTAACTCTCAGCTCTAGCCCTCCATGGCTATGTCCTTGTCCATGTCTCAGGAGTCCCCAGGTCTCACCACACTTTGGACTAACCAGCCCTTTCTCTTCTATCTCTCATCTCCAGGTCAACCAAAGTCTATGAAACGTGGTTGAACTCAGCCCATCTTTCCCCTTCTTCCACTCACCATTAGACCAATGCGGTGAGCAAGCTTATGTGCTTGCTCATATGTTCCCTTTGAGTTTCAGTCTTAGAGGGGGGTTTGTCCTGAAGGGACTTGATTGCTTGTCTCGATGGATCCCTGGTGAACAGCTTGCTTATTGTTGCAGTAGCCTGTCAGACTGCCTTTTTGTGTGTGTGTGTTTTTTACCTGCTAATCTTTCTTTTAAGAAGTATCTTATGTTGCTCTAGCTGTTCCAGGCTGGTCTGCTTGTCCTTTCTAGTGGAAATGTCCTACCTCAGAAGATTCTGGATGGTGTTGAGCTACTCTTATCCCACTTTGCCACCAGGACTCCTTAGAAGAGATGATGTTGTTGTTGTTAAATGCCATCTAGTTTGTCTCGACCCATAACGATTCTGTATAAGGTTTCCAAGGAGCTGCTGGTAAGCTTGAACCACCGATCTGCAATTCAAACCAACCATAGAGTTCAGTGCATTAACCCATAGCGCCATACCAGAAGAGATGATAGTTGACCACAAGCTAGTAAAAGTTATCTCCATGAGGAAGCTAGAAAAGGCAATAAACATTTTGGTTAGAGGAAATAGACATTAAAAGTATGGAAGTCAATGATTGCATGGTACAATTTAGGAACTTCCAGGTCTCTGGTGGCACTGTAGGATAAGCATTGGGCTGCTAACCACAAGGTTAGCAACTCAAACCCACTAATCACTCCTCAGAAGAAAAGTGAGACTTTCTGCTCCCTTAGAGATGTATAATCTTAGAAATCCTAAGGACCATTTCTACTCTGTCCTTAAGGGTTGCTATGAATCCCAACTTGATGGCAGTGAGTGTGGCGTATGGATTTAGGATTCTTTTGTATCTAGAGTACTGAGCACTCGTGGGGGAATGATTGAAGATAAGCTCAGAGAGATCTGTTTACATGTCTAAAGGTTAAGTGGTTTGTAGTATATCTTGGAAGTCCTTGAAAACATTTAGAAAGACATCTCTTAACAGCAATGCCAAAGGACATTGAGAAGGGTGTAAGTTGTAGTTTTTATTGCTTCATTATTAGGTAGAGAGATCAAAACACCAACAGTAATACATAATGCATATACAAATAGCATATTTATTTGAATTTCAAAATAAGGTTTACTATCATTAGGTGTAAACATTTTTGATGTTAGATTAAATTTTAGCAAAGGTGAGCAATTCTGGAGTGATTCTATAGTCAATATTTCTATAACTACCACTTGTCCATTTGAAATTACTAGTAATTATCAGATGGAACTAAGTATTCCAATCTAATTAGACCTCTGATTTTCATATAAAGCATTTGGATGTCACTAAATAGAATTTATCAGCTGCTGGTTAATTGAAAAGTGTGTGCCTTGTGAGGCACAGTGTTTTAAAGACTCTAGGCAGTGCAGGAGAATGAGGAAAACAATTGTACACTACTATGGATTTTAGCTAGGCAGGAGGATAAGAAAAATAATTAAAATATAGAGATTGCAAAGGAAGAAATAAAACAGTTCTTGTTGTTGTTGTTAAGTATTGTTGAGTCAGTTCTGCCTCATAGCAACCTTGTTTAAGGTTTCCGAGGAGTCCTTGTGTGGCGCTGTGCATTAGTGCGCTGGACTGCAAAGTCGGTTTGAAATGCAAGGTTGGTAGTTCAAGCTGACAATTGCTTCTTGGAAACCCTGCACAGGGTCGCTATGGGTTCAAAATGACTCAACAGCATTTAATAACAAAAACAAATAAGGTACCCAAAGCTTTAAATCTTCACTGGAGCAGAGAGCCTTATCTTTTCCAGCTGGGTGGCTGGCAGCCTTGAACTGCAGAACTTGTGGTTTATGGTATGGAGTCACCACACTCCCAAAACTGTTATTATTTCCAGATAATATGATTGTCCACCAAGAGAATACAAAATAATATGCATAGACATTACCAAAACAACAAACCCCATTAGCATTAAGTTCGTTCTAAGTCATAGTGACGTTTTCGGACAGAGTAGAGCCACCCGATATGGTTTCCAGGGTTGGAATCCTATGGAGTTCTGGTGTGATGCTACAAGATAATGCACTAGACTTCAAGGTCAGTTTGAACTGCAAGATTGGTGGTTCAAACCCACAGCTGCTCCTCCAAAACCCTACACAGAGTCACGAGGAGTTAGACACTTTAACAACAACAACAGTCTTACAGAAGCAAAATGCCACATCCTTTTCTATAGATATATAAGACATGTATAATATATTGTTGTTTGTTGTTAAGTGCCATCGAGTCGGGTCCGACCCATAGCGACCCTGTACAGGGTTTCCGAGGGTGTAAATCTTTACGG
>NW_006408692.1:4945016-4952476 GCF_000296735.1 Chrysochloris asiatica
CGGGAGTAGAAAGCCTCATCTTTCTCCCACGGAGCAGCTGGTAGTTTCGAACCGCTGACCTTAAGGTTTGCAGCCCGATTCGTAACCACTTTAAAATTAAGAAAGGTGTGTGAGTGGGTGTTATTCTTTCACCTACTTATTCAACCTGTATGCTGAGCAAATAATCTGAGAAGGTGGGTTCTATGAAGAAAAACTTGGCGTCAGGATTGGAGGAAGACTCATTAACAACCTGTGATATGCAGATGATGCAACCTCGCTTGCTGAAAGTGAAGGGGACTTTAGATATTTACTGATGAAGATCAAGACCACAGTCTTGGGTATGGATTGCATCTCAATGTAAAGAAAACAAAAAATATCGCCACTGGACTAATAAACAACATTCTTATCAATGGAGAAAAGATTGAAGTTGTCAGGACTTCATTCTTCTTGGATCAGCCATCAACACTCACGGAAGCAGCATTCAAGAAATCAAATAATGTATTGCATTAGGCAAATCTGCTGCACAAGACCTTTTTAAAGTGTTAAAGAGCAAAGATGTCAACTTGAGGACTAAGGTACTTCTGATCCAAGCCATGGTATTTTCTATAATCTAATTTGAATCTGAAAGTTGGGCAGGAATAAGGAAGGCCATAGAAGAATTGATGTTTTTGAGTTAGGGTGTTGGAGAAGAATATTGAAAGCACCATGAACTGACACTAGAACCAACAGATCCGTGTTTGACGAAGCGCAGTCAGAGTGCTCTTTGGAAGTCAGGATGCTCAGACTTCATTTCTCATACTTCGGACATATTGTCAGGAGGGTCTAGTAACTGCAGAGGGATATCATGTTTGGTAAGGTCAGAGAAAAAGAGGAAGACCCCTAGTGAGATAGATTGGCAAAGTGGCAGCATCAATGGGCTCAAGCGTGGCAACAATTTTGAGGTTGTCCCAAGACCGGGCAGTGTTTCATTCTGTTGTACATAGGGTCTCTATGAGTCAGTACCGACTTGATGGCACCTAACAACAACAACAACTGCTGTGTGATGTCTTCTCTCAGAATTTTGTTTGGAGATTCACTTGAGTCATGATACGTTTATTTCAACTGCTATACCCAACTTTCTCAAGGTCATGCAGTAAGTGATAGAGTAGGGATTGGAACTTCTATTTGTTGCCTTCAAAGTCCAGGCTTTTAGAAACTATGCTATGATGCCTCTTGTTTGAAATGGATATTCAATCTTCAGGGTATACATATAAAAATGTATTCCCAATGTGTGATATAAATTTGACTATTGATGTGCCATTTCCTCCCTTTTGCCTTTCTACATAGCATCCCTTTGAAATATATGAAGCAATGCTAATTTTAGAAGTGTTATTTCATTTATGCACCTGCCACACTTGATGTAATCGACAGACACTGCATCAATCAGATATCATTAACTATGTCATAGAGGACTGGGTTGTCATTCAGAATTTAGTTTATCAAATGAATTTTCATCTTCTAACTATAGATTTCAGGAGATGAAGTTTTTTGAGTTCTTTCACTGTGCTGTGTTATTTGAAGTGAGCCAGAGGTGAGAAATCTAAATTTGGAACAGAGAATGTTTGACCTGCATAAAGAGATTAGGGCAGAATAATAGCTGTATGCCAGTGGTTTTTCTAGGTATCACTTCTGGTGCTTATATATTTCTCACTTAAGAATTATTGAATCATAATTTCATGTATGGTTCTTAAAAGCCCATAATTCCAGTATATGTCTCTTAAAGCTCCCCAGTCATTGATCAATTTAGACTGCACAATTTGATAAAATTCTTCAATTGCTTTCTTTTTGGCATTAGTGTTTGGTACGTAAATTTGAATAATAGTCACATTAGCCTTTCTTCCTTGTAGGCATATAAATATTATCGCTGACAGCCTTGTACTTCCAGATAGATCTTGAAATATTCTTTTAGCATTGAAAGTGATGCCATTCCTCTGAAATTTTCATTCTCTTTATAGTTGTTGTTGTTGTTGCATACTGTTGAGTTGGAGCCAACTTATAACGACCCTGTGGAGAGTTTCCTAGGAGCAGCTGGTGGGTTTGAACCACTGACATTTTGATTAGCAGTCCAGTACTTATTTTATAGTGCCACAATAGGACTATGACTTGCCATTATTATTGTTGTTAAGCGCCCTCAAATGCTTATCATATGGAGCTATTGCACTCCCTCCCTGATCTATCATTAGTAAAGTTAATAACAACATAAATAATCTCACTGGGTAAAGGTAAAGGGGTGCAAAAAAAAAGCACTTAAGAATATTCACTAACCATTATTTAAATAAATAATTCCACAACAGCAAATTAGGAATAGAAGAGAATTTTGGTATCTGAAAAAGAGTATCTCCCAGAGACCTTTAACAAATGTTGTATTTATGGTAAATGGTTAGACACAACTCCTTTATTCTGAAGTAGTAACATAAATAAAGCTGTCATCCTTCTGTTCAGCATATCCTAGAGGTCTTAGCAGCATTAAAAAAGAGAAGAGGTCTAATGGTTGTAGAGAAAGTATCAGCCTGCCTTTACTCCAGAGAAGTATAATACATGGAAACATTTTTAGTGATGGCATTCCAGGTGCCTATTAACAGAAGAGTGGATCCCTATGTTGTAGCATATTTTTCAGTGTAACACTATTTCACTGTAGCCATGAAGAGTGGTGTAGATGGTCAGCTTATCCATGCCCTTCTGTGGTCTCTTTTATTTCCCAGTATCTTACTTCCTTATGACTCTAGGTTAGTCTTCCAGTGACAGCATTTGCATGAATTTGCCATGTGGAGACAGTTGTTGTTAGGGACCTTTGAGTCACTTTCAACTCACGTTCTGTGTTCATGACCAAACCCTATCTGTGTACAATGGAATGAACACTGCCTGGTCCTGCACCATCCTCACAATTGTTGCTATGTTTGAATCCATGTTTGAAATCACTGTGCCAATCTGTCTTATATTTCTCTTTTCCCTGACACTCCACTTTACCAAGCACGATGTCCTTTTCCAGGGACTGTGTCTTCCGGATAACATGTCCAAAGTAGGTGAGGTGAAGTCTTACCATTCTCTCTTCTAAGGAGCATTCTGACTTCTTCCAGAACAGATTTGTACATTCTTTCCGCATGGTATATATTCAGTATTCTTCACCAGCACTTTAGCTCAAATGCATCAGTTCTTCTTCGATCTTTCTTATTTATTGTTGAGCTTTCGCATCTATCTGTATGAGGATATTGAAAATACCAGGGTGTGGGTCAGACATACCTTTGTCCTCAAAGTGACATCTTTGCTTTTTAACACTCTAAAAAGGTTTGTGCAACAGATTTGCCCAATGTAATATGTCATTTGATTTATTTTGACTGCTGCTTCCATGAGTGTTGATTGTGGATCCTACTAAAATACAATCCTTGACAACTTCAGTATTTTCTCTGTTTATCATGATATTGCTTATTGGTCCAGTTGTGAGACGTTTGTTATAGTTTTGTTGAGGTGAAATCCATACTTATGTAGTCTTTGACCTACATCAATGAGTGCTTCAAGCCTTCTTTGTGTTGAACAAACAAAGTTGTATCATCTGCATATTGCAAGTGGTTAATGAGTCTTTTTCCAATCCTGATGCTGTGTTTACTCACATATAGGTGTAACAAAGATGGTGAAAGGATATAACCCTGATTTAAAATCACCCCTTATTCTGTTCAAGCAGTTACCTCTTGGTCTACGTACAGATTCTGCATAAGTGGAGTTCAAATTGTCTATGACATACAGCAGATGTGAATTTATCAGCTGTCCTAAGCAAGCTCTTGTAGTTCAACTGTTTCAGTTTGGTAGATGTTTGGAGTTGTTGTCAGCAGCCTTCTAGAGATTCTTATATTCACAGAGACTGAGTAAGCTCTTGAGCATTGCATGCTGAAAATCATCACTGGCAGCTTTTTTGATCTTTTCTCCCTGTTTTATATCCTTTTCTACTTAGAATTGCTAGAGTAGTACTGTGTTCATGACCAAACCCAGCACTTTGAGTTATCCTTACCAGCTTGAATAAGTTTCAGCCCCTTATGACTGCGTGAAAAAGCACACTAGAATTTTACAAGAAAAAAAATTTAAATATGCAAAGCAGTCTTGCGTATTGTTCATGTATATATACACGTGTAGTAAAAGCTGGAAAGGAGAAAAAGGAATGGTGAAACACCAAATTCAGTGCAGTGACTATTCACAGAGACAAAAGTAAGGAATGGCATTGTGGACGGTTATCTAGAGAATCTTAATTTTATGCTTATGTGTTCGTGTTTTATTTTCTAAGAAAATAGAGAGAAAATGTGAAAGTTTGAACAAAGTGTTTCCTCTTTATATTGTTGTCATTGTTGTTAGTTGCTGTCAAGAAGGTTTGGACTCACAGTGACACTAGGCACAATGGAACAAGACACTGTCTGGCCTTGTGCCAGCCTCATAATTGTTATATTTGATCCCATTGCTGCTGGAGCTGTGCCAATCCATATCACTGGGGTCTTCCTCTTTTTCACTAACCCTCCACTTTATCAAGTATGACGTCCTTCTGCAGGGCTGGATCCCTCCTAACAATATGTCCAAAGATCGAGAGATGACGTCTCACCAGCTTTGCTTCTAAGGAACATTCTGACAGTATTTCTTTCACGACAGATTTGTTTATTCTTCTAGCAGTCCATGGTACTTTCAATATTCTTCACCAACATCATAATTCAAATGCATCAGTTCTTCTTTGGTCTTCCTTTGTCGTTGTCCAACTTTCACATCCATATCATGGCCTGGGTCAGGCTTACCTTAGTCCTCAAACTGACATCTTTGCTGTTTAACACTTTAAGGGTGGCTTTTGCAGCAGATTTGCCTAATGTAATATGTCATTTGATTTCTTGCCTGCTGCTTCCGTAAGCATTGGCTGTAGAGCCAACAAGATGAAGTTCATCTTTATTAATAGTAAATTTTTATTGCTAGTAATGCTCATTTAATAAAAGACAAATGCACTTAGTAAGAAATGCAACATTGTTGATGTTAGAGAGTATTTAAATTTCTTTTTCTGAATTATTGTTAGAAGGAATTAGAAAAATGTGAACATTATTTTTCCCTTAAGTTTTTTATTTCTCTCTCTGTTTACAAAATTATTTTAGAAAAAACCTGATGAACAGTTATATTTTGCTTATGGACTTCTTGACAAAGTAATTGGGGCAATAAACATGAATTGCATGTTGACTACTTTGCCAAATGGATCATCAGTAATTGATCACTGTTATACTAAGGTAAGAATGGAAAAATATCTCAATGGATTGAAGTGTTTATTGAGTAGGAAGAAGGCTGGCCTTGCAACAAGAATGATTTGTGGAGGTTCATTTCTTAGAGGTCAGAAGTGTATTCTCCTCTTCCCAGAAGAAATTAAGGAGAGTGAGGAACCTTTGAATTTGTCGGTTAAGAGGCAACTGATGACTTCTAAAAGCAGATTTATTAGTATGTAAAGCCAGATTGCAGAGGGTTGAGAAGTGAGCAGCATTTAGTGGCTAAAAGTAAGATGATAATAACTTCAGAGATAATAGGATAGGACTATTTTTGGCATGATATGATAACTATTGTCTTTTATACTTTCACTTCAATTTTCCGGGACCAAAGTACACCCAAGATGTAAATGGAAACACTTACAAACCAGTCACAGCAAATAGTTTCATGATGGATTTGCATCTTGAACTCATTCAAGCCCAGCACCGAATAGCCATCATGCTTCTTGACCAATTAAAAGGTAGTACTTGTCAAAACAAATAATTTGTTCTGAACCAATTTTAATCCACATTCAAGTGCAGAATCAATTTAATTTGTAAATTATGTTCTTGTCAACTGGGTGTTGTTCAGATAAATGTCATTATTTTTCTCCTTACTTTTCTGATTTATATCAACAGAAACCTTTCATTATTGCTTTATACCTCATATAGCAAATCACTTAATAAACTTCTAAAAAACGTTTATGTTAATTGTATTTGTCAGACTTATAGTATGTCATTGGCATTTTGTTAATTCAGTTGAGCAAATATTTATTGAATGCCTGCTATGATATAGAAGGAGCCCTGGTAGTGTAGTGAATTATGAGTGGTGCCGCTAAACCACAAGGTCAGTAGTTAGAATCTACCAGTTGATGTGTGGGAGAAAGATGAGGCTTTCTGTTCCCATAAAGATTTACAGCTTCGGAAACTGTACATAGGGCCATTATGAATTGCAACCGACTCAATAGCACACAACCACCACCACCACCATGATCCAGACACCATATTCAACTTGGTACAAATGAGACACAACTTCTATTTTTGAGTTTCTAGGTAAGTAAGCCAACTGTAGCAGTGGAAGCCAACGAATGTTGTATTAGAGGTACATTAAGAGTGTTTGTTATGGACACACAGAAGGAAGGTATCTACATTAGGCCAGGAAGTCAGTCAGGAGTGGATACCTAGAAGAGATGATAACCCATTGCTGTAGAATCAATTCTGACTTACAGTGACCCATATGAAACAGAGTGGGACTGCTCTCTAGGGTTTCTAAGGCTCTAAATCTTTATGTAATGGGTTGCCTCATCTTTGATGAAATTGGTGGTTACGAATCATTGACCTTTCAGTTAGCAGCACAACACTCGACCCACAGCACCAGCAGGGCTCCTATGAGAGTTGATTCCCCACCCCCCCCAAAACCAAACCCACTGCCATCGAGTTTATTTCAACTCATAGTGACCCTGTATAGGCTTCCTGAGATTCTAAGTTTTTACGAGAGGAGACAGCTTCATCTTTCTTCCATGGGGTGGTTGTTGGGTTTGAGCCATTTTATTTATTTATTTTTTAAATCATTCAACAGTATTTGCTTCTATTTCCTCATTTGTTTTTTTGGGGGGTGGGGTGGGGAGCATGTACACAAAAACACTCAGGAATATATAGTAATTTAACCAACCAAAGGGCACATTCTGCAAGCCTGCCTCCTAGCTGCCAGCACTCAGCCTTTCTCTTTCCACGAATCTAGAGTTCTCACGGCTCTCTCTCTCCATGTCCTAATCTTTGCCTTCATCTCTGCTGTCACTGCTTCCCTGGAATAGGGTTCCACATTCCAGTCATGCTCTTCTCCCCTCATGGTCCTAGGCCCCTCTGTTTCTGGACTGTAAGATTAACTACTCCTCCATTTTTGTTGTTGTTTTTTAAAAATATTTTATTGTGAATTATGTGATAGTTTATATGGGAGAACATTAGTTTTACATTCATCCTATAGTATATCATTTCACTGCTATGGTTACAATCCCCTCCTTGCGTCATCAACCAAGCAAAGGATATGCATTGCAAGCCTGGCCCCTGGTCATCAGCACACAGCAGCTCTCCCTCTCTGTGTCTAAAGTCCCCAACACTCCATCTCTCCACATTATCATCTCTGCCTCCATCTCAGGCATCACTGCTTCTCTGGGTAGGGTCCCACTCTCC
>NW_006408692.1:4959077-4972622 GCF_000296735.1 Chrysochloris asiatica
GTAAATCTTTACGGGAGTAGAAAGCCTCATCTTTCTCCCGTGGAGCGACTGGTAGTTTCGAACCGCTGACCTTAAGGTTCGCAGCCTGATTCATAACCACTACGCTACCAGAGCTCCTTTGTATAATATATACATAATTATATTTCTATATGCCAGCACTAAGCAATTAGAAAACTTAATTTAAAAAGACATTTTCAACTCTAAGATCTCAAATTATTTCATATAACATAAGATTTGCAAGCATAAAAGAAAAAAAAACACAAAATACAAATGGTTATTGTTTGCTGTCGAGCTGATTTGAAGACATAGCAACACTAAAGGGTTTCAAAGGTTGTAAATCTTTCTGAGAGCAGACTGCCACGGCTTTATCCCACGGAGAAACTGATGGGTTTGAGAGACCAACCTTTTAATTAGCAACCAAGCATTTAACCATGGTGCAAGCAGGACTCCTTAAAAAAAGGGGAAAGGAAGAAATAAAACTTAATTAAAAATATTAAAGAAGAGTAAGATAAATGAGATAGTCTGTTTGTAGTTTATCCTGGAAGCCACTGAAAACATTTAGAAAGATGTCTCTAACAGAAGTGTCAAAGGACAGACACTTGGACACTTCATTTTAGTTTATAGTGTTTTTGGTAAATAGACCAGATATCACAATGATGACAGTTTTCCTTCAAATTGATCTATAGATTCAAATGTAATTTTAATAAAGATTGCTGTAGGTTTTTGTAGATCTCGACAGACTTTTTAAAATAAAATTTCAATGGAAGAATAAAGGACCAAGAATTACTAAGGCATTCTTGAAGGAAAAAGAAATCAAGAGTGTGTGTCGAGTCTAATTATCCCATAATACAAAGTTTGTTTCAAAGTAGAATTATCCTTCCCTGAGATAATTAGATAATGATACTGGAAAACTGAGATAATATTCCCTATCTTTCCATACATAAAATAACTTTCAAATTAAAGTGTTAAATGTTAAAATCAATCTTTAAAAGCTTCACAAAAGTATATATATTTAGAAAATTGCCACTGAATTGATTCTGACTTATAATGTGTGTCGGAGTAGATCTGTGCTATGTGGGGTTTACAGTGGCTGATTATTTGGAAGCAGATTGCCAGGACTTCCTTCTGAGGTGACTATGGGTAGTCTCAAGGCTCCAGCCTTAGCCTTAACAATGTGCAACATCCACGGACTCTAGAGATCTGACTATTGGTTAGAATAAATGTTGTTGTTGTTAAGGGCTGACTCATAGTGAGCCTATGTGCAACAGAATAAAACATTGACTGGTCCTATGTCATCTTCACAATCATTGGTGTGTGTGAGCTGATTATTGCAGCCCAATGTATCAGTCCATTTCACTGAAGTCTTCCTCGTTTTTGAGGTCCTTTTCCAGGGATTGATCCCTCCTGATAATATGTCCAAAGTATGTGAGTCCTGGTTTGGTGCTGTAGGATAAGAACTGGATTGCTAACCACAAGGTCGGTGGTTCGAACCCACAAGCTGCTCCTTGGAAACCCTATACAGGTTGCTATGAGTTAGAACTGACTTGAAGGCACTAAAAACAAACAAACAAAAAGTGGGAGACCAAGTCTCACCATTTTCCCATCTAAGGATTATTCTGGCTGTACTTCTTCCAAAACATTTTGCTTTTCTGGCAGTGAACGGTGCTTTCACTATTCTTTGCCAACACCGTACTTCAGAGGCTTCAGTTCTTTTTTGGTCTTCCTTCTTCGTTTTCCAGCTTTCACATGCATATGAGGTAATTGAAAATACCATGGTTGTGTCAGACACACCATAGTCTTCTAAGTGACATCTTTGCTCTTTAACACTTTAAAGAAGTCTTGTGCAATTGATTTGCCCAATGCAATATTTCCTTTGATTTCTTGATTGCTGCTTCCATGAACATTGATTGTGGAGCCAAGTAAAGTGAAATCCTTGACAGCTTCAATCTTTTCTTCATTTATCATGATGTTCTTTATTGGTCCAGTTGTGAGGATTTTTGTTTTCTTTACTGTGAGTTGTAATCCATACTGATGACTGTATTCTTTGATCTTCATCAGCAAGTGCTTCAAGTCCTCTTTGCTTTCAACAAGCAAGGTTATGTCAACTGCATGTCACAAGTTGTTAATGAGTCTTCCTCCAATCCTGATGCTGAATTCTTTTTCACATGGACTACCTTCTCAGATTATTTGCTCAGCAAGCAGATTGAATATGTATGGTGAAAGTATACAACCCTTGCCTACACCTTTCCTGATTTAAAACCATGCAGTATGCCTTTGTTCCTTTTGAATGACTGCTTCTTGTTATGCGTGCAGGTTCCACATGAGAACAATGAACTCTGGAATTCCCATTCTTCACAGTGTTGTCCATAGTTTGTTATGATACACACAGTTGGAAGTCCCTCAATAAAGCACAAGTTAGTATCTTTTTGATATTCTTTGCTTGTAGCCAAGATCCGTCTCATGTCAGCAATGATATCCCTCATTTCACATCCTTTTTTGAATCCAGCTTGAATTTCTGGCGGCTTTTTGTCATTATGCGGCTGCAGTTGTTTTAAAATTACTTTCAGCAAAATTTTAACTTGCATGTGATATTAATGATATTACTCGATCATTTTTGCAATCTGTTGGGCCACCTTTCTTTGGAATGCACACTATATGGAACCCTTCCAGTCAGTTGGCCTAGTGTCTTTCAGTGCTCCATCAGTTTGTCGAAACGTTTTGATTTGTATTCCATCAGTTCCTGGAACATTGTTTGTTGCTAATGCCTTTAGTGCAGTTTGAACTTCTTCCTTTGGTACCATTGGTTCTTGATCATATGCTATTTCTTGAAAAGGTTGAGTGACAACCAATTTTTTTGGTAAAGTGATTCTGTGTATTCCTTCCGCCTTCTTTTGATGCTTCCTGCATTGTTCAATACTCTGTCCAGTGTTGTTGTTAAGTGCTATGGAATTGGTTCAAATGCATAGCAACCCTGTATAGGGTTTCCAAGGAGCAGCTGGTGGGTTTGAATCACAGACTTTGTGGTTAGCAGTATAGTGCTTATCCTACAGCATCACACCAGAACGCCTTCAATATTACAGTTTGAGACTTGTTTTTTTCTTCAATTCTTCCAGTTTGAGAAATGCAGACTGTGTTCTTTTCCTTTGGGTTTCTAACTCTAGTTCTTTACACATTTCTTTGTAATATTTTACTTTGTCTTCTTGAGTTGTACTTTAAGTTGTTTACTTTTTCATTTCTTCCATTCATAGTAGCATCTCTACATTCAAGATCAAGTTTCAGAGTCTGTCTGACATCCACTTTGGTCTATTCTTTCTTTCTTATCTTTTGAGATGATCTCTTATTTACTTCAGGTGTGATATACTCAAGGTTGTATTTTGGCTCTCGTGATTGGCCCCTGGCCTTGTGTCAGATGATGATATGTTGAATTTCTCTGTCATCTCTTTCCACAGGTGTTTCAATTTGATTTCTGTGTATTCCCCCTGTATAGAAGCAGTGTATGTTGTTGAGAAAAGTATTGGCAATGAATAAGTCATTAGTATTGTGGAATTCTAGCTTGGGATCTCCAGCATCATTTCTATCACAAAGGCCATATTTTCCAACTTCCTATCCCTCTTCTTTGTTTCCAGCTTTCACATCCCAATCACCAGTAATTATCAATGCATCTTGATTGCATGTTTGATCAAGTTGAGACTGCAGAAGTTGGTAGTATTCTTCAGTGTTTTTCCTCACTGCTTTAGTGGTTGGTCCATAAATTTGAGTAGTAGTATTAACTGGTATTCCTTGTAGGTGTATAGTTAATATCCTGTCACGGACAGCATCGCATATCAAGTTGTTGTTATTACATGCCTTTGAGTTGTTTCCTACTCATTGCAGCCCTGTATAGGGTTTCTGAGGAGTGGCTGGTGAGTTTGAACTGATGACCTTGCAATTCTAACTGCTTTGCAATCCAGTGCTTTATCCCGCAGTGCCACACCAGGACTCCTGTATTTCAAGTTAGTTATTCTTTTTGACAATGAATGCAATGCTGTTCCTCCTCAATTTGTTATTACTATAATAAACTGTATAATTTTCATAGTCAAAATAGTTAACTTCAGCTCACTAATGCATAAGATACTGATCTTTATGTGTTTCATTTCATTTTTGATAACATCAGATTTTCCTAGATTCATGCTTCATACATTCCATGCTCTGATTACCCATGGGTGTTTGAGCTGTTTCTTTTCATTTTGGATCATATCCCATTAGCAAATGAAGATCTCAAAAGTTTTGCTCAATCTATGCCATTAAAGTTTACTCTGCTTTGAGGAAACAGCTTTTCCTCATTTGTATTTTAAGTGCCTTCCAATTTGAAGGGCTCACTTTCTGGCACTATATCAGATGATGTTTCACAGCTATTCATAAAGTTTTAAGGGCTAATCCCTCAGAAGGAGACGGCCTATTCCTTCTTCCTAGTCTCTTCTTAGTCTGGAAACTCACCTGTTGGCCTTGGGTAACTCTACTTGTATTTAAAACACCAGTGGCATAGCTTCCAGTATCACAGCAACATGCAAGCCGATACTTTCCAACAGATCGACAGACATGTAGGAGGGAGAGTAGCTGGGACAATAGAGTTCTGATCTTGGAGTAGAGAAAAGCTTAAACAAGATTTAAAAAATTGACGACAATTACCAGCTGTTCCGTGGGAGAAAGATGAGGCGTTCTGCTCCTGTAAATAATTACAGCCTCGGAAACCCTGTGCAGGGTTGCTATGAGTTGGAACCAACTCCAGGGTACTTAACAACAACAAACCTTAAAAGAAAAAAAAAATTTTTAATTGAGAACTCATAATAGAATATTAAAAAGTCAAGCATTAAGAGAATGCCACACTTAGGAAAATATAGTTGCTATTTATATTATCAACAAATGATTGTTGTTGTTGTTAGGTGCCATCAAGTAGGTACTGACCCATAGTGACCTTATGCACAGCAGAACGAAATGCTGCCCAATCCTGGGCCAACCTCACTACTGTTGCCACGCTTGAGTCCATCAATGCGGCCACTTGGCCAATCCATCTCATTGGGGGTCTTCCTCTTTTTCTCTGACCCTCCACCTTACCAAACATGATATCCTTCTCCAGAGACTGGTCCATCCTGACAATATGTCCAAAGTATGAGAGACGAAGTTTGGCCATCTTGGCCTCTAAGGAGCACTCTGGCTGTACTTCTTCCAAAACGGATCTACTGGTTCTTTTGGCAGCCCATGGCACTTTCAGTATTCTCCTCCAACACCATAACTCAAAAGCATCAATTCTTCTATGGTCTTCTTTAGTCACTGTCCAACTTTCGCATCCATATGAGGTTACTGAAAATACCATGGCTTGGGTCAGGTGCACCTTAGTCCTCAAGCTGACATTTTTACTCTTCAACACTTAAAAAAGTTCCTGTGCAGCAGATTTGCCTTATGTTGTTTGATTTCTTGACTGCTGCTTCCTTGAGTGTTGATAGTTGATCCAAGAAGAATGAAGTCCTTGACCATTTCAATCTTTTCTCCATTGATAAGAATGTTGTTTATTGATCCAGTAGTGAGGATTTTTGTTTTCTTTTCATTGAGATGTAATCCATACTGAAGGCTGTGCTCTTTGAGATTCATCAGTAAATGTTTTAAGTCCTCTTCACTTTCAGCAAGCAAGGTTGTATCATCTGCATATCGTAGGTTGTTAATGAGTCTTCCTCCAATCCTGATGCCACGTTTTTCTTCATAGAACCCAGTTTCTCAGATTATTTGCTCAGCATACAGTTTGAATAAGTATGGTGAAAGAATACAACCTTGTCACACACCTTTCTTAATTTTAAAACATTCAGTGTTCCTATGTTCTGTTAAAACAACTGCTTCTTGGTCCAGGTACAGATTCCAAATGATTAGTGTGCACAATATATAAAGAATTACAATATATCAATAAAAAGACAAATAATGAAATGGAACAATGAACAAAAGGCACAAAAGGACTTTTCACAGAGAAATTATTTATGGTCAATAAAACTATCTTGTAAAGTAAGAATAGCATATGTTTTGACTCAACCATGCTGCTTCTAGGTTTACACCCAAGACAATTTCTTGATCACGTTCACCAAAAGACAGACATAAAGATGTTTATAGAAGAAATGTTCATAATAGCAAAGAACTATAAATAACCAAATATCTAGTAGTAGGAAATCTTATAGCTATGAAAAGTGGTCAATGTGAATGAATTTTAGAAGCATAATTTTGATTTTAAAACAGCAAGTTTTAGGAGACTACATTCAGTATGATACCATTTTACACAGAGCTCAAAACCAGAAAACCAACCAAGGTATACTTTAGGCATACAATATATTGTGCATGACAAATAATCACAATAATTGGTAAAGCCATATGTTAAAATTATATTTTATATATAACTAAACTATCTGTAGAAAACTCTAGTTATTTGGGATGGTAAAATGACAGGTCCATGAAATCTGAACATATAGATTAAAGATTTCTCTGAGGACATTGTCTATATTCATCTACAGTTCCAGATTTTATTAATATCCTCTTTTGCATAAAAATTTTTAAAAATTATGATAGTGGTTCCTTTGAGGAAGTTGCAGGGGATGATATAGGAAAGAAGACGACATATAAGTTACTGGTAACTTGGGTAACTAGTTCTTGGGTTTAGTGGTAGTTTGTATGTGTTAATTATATTTATAACAGACACACATTTATAGCATGTATGTTACACATAATTTTGTATTTATCAAGTAAAATATGTAAAGATAATTTTAAAAGTTGATGGTTTCTTCTGAAAATTAAAGTAAGGTGATAAGAAAATTAACAGTGGTCAACTGTTTGCTCCAAATTTTTCTTTTGAAAGTTTCCGACCTATGGAAAAGTTGAATGAATAGAATAATGGACACCCACACACCCTCCAGTTAGATTTGAAAATTGTTAATATTTTGCCACATTTACTGTCTCTGTGTATATACACATAAACATATCAACACACAACATGTGTGTTTGTGCATGTTCCAGTCACCATGATATGTCAATCCCTAAATACTTGAGCATTTATCGCCTAATAGCAAATTTATCTTACATTCACCATGTAGCCATAATACCATTATCATGCTCAAGAAATGTTAACACTGATACAATAATATTTTATATTATACAGTCGATTTTCAAAATGCCATATTCAAAAATGTTATTTTTTGAAAAAGTGGCTTTCTGTTAAAAATAAAACAACTGAAATCTAGTCAAGAATCACTCATTGCATTTGCTTGTCATTTTCTTTAAATCTAGAATAGTATCCCAACTTTGTTTTTTATATCATGATATATTTTTAAAGACACACTTCTAGAATATTCCACCACTGGATTTTCCAGGTAGTTTCCTCAGGATTATTGTAGCTAATGTGGATCACACTGGGTACCATGTATTATCATATGTCTTGTCTTTGGTAAGTTAAAGTGCTGTCACTTTGTTAATGGTGGTGCCTACTAGATCGCTCTATTGTAAAGATAACTTTCCCCTTTTGTATTGCAAAAAATAATCTGGTCATGCAGTGTGTTTTTCAAATTGGGTTATTCATGCTATATTTATTGATGACATTCTTTTGTAAAGCACTGTCTCTTCTGTCCATTTTAATTTTTTGAGTAACACTGGATATTGGATTCCTTTTATATTCACTCTTTTAATATCAGTCACCATCCTTATTATTTTGGATTCTGTCAGTGGGAGACTCTTTCAACTATATCCTGTGTTGTTTTTTTAAGTGTTCCCGTTATTCTTTGAGCCATTTCTTGCTTTCTGCATCTTCTTGATCTACCTTGTACTTTCCTATGCCAGACCTGGAATCACAACTTTGGCTCCACTTGGTAGAATTGAGTTCAAGTTTATATGGAGTCAGTTTATATTGGTTTCTTCATATAGGTAGTTCCCTTATCGTTTGCCATTAAGGAAAATGTGTACCCTTTAATGGTGTGTGTTGGTATCTTTTCATCAATCAATCAACTTCTAATGGTAATTCCCATGCATTAGCACAAATAATTAAACCGCAACAAAAGGCGTTGATTGTAAGGTCTCTACAGACAGAAGCACAATATTGCCAGGTATCTTTGAGCTGGAAAATCAAGAATCAGTGCTATTGTATGCATCTTTGGGCCCAAATAACTTTTATTGTTTCCTCCTTCATCCAGAATCCTTTTTTTTTTTTTTTTTTTTTTACCAGATCACCATGTTATTCCCAATTGTATACCGGGAAATCTCTACTATCCTACTCACACTCAACTGGTAACAGCTGTTAGTTGAGATTTTCCAGAAAGAGAGACCCTAACTTTGTCAGAGGAAAATGGGGATATTTATTTATACAGAGCTGCCTCTTTCAGAGACCAGAGATGCAAGAGTTTCTTTAGATAGGACCAAGCACAGAGTTGTGAAATTGTTTGATATAAGAACTTACTATCTACTATATTTAGACCTGGTGTGATGCTGCAGGATAAAGCACTGAACTGCAAGGTCAGTTTGAGCCTCACCAGCTGCTCCTTGGAAACTCTATACAGAGTTTCATAGAGTTTCTCTGTCAGTAGGAACATACTCTATGGCATGTAACAACAACATCTGTCCTTTACTGAAAGGGAAATTGAACAAAAACAGTACTTAACGCGTGCAAGATGATTTTATTTAAGGTGCATAGAAAATACTTTTATAGTTTGGGAATTTTAATCTTTTAAGGTATACTGTGTCAAATCATAGAGGATGCCACAGGAAAAAAAACCCAACAAAGAAAACACATCATGCTGTTGTAAAGAGCCAAGTAGCTTCTGACTTACAGTGACTCTTTATAGGATTCCCAAGGAGCAGCCTGGTGGGTTTCAACAGGCAACTGTGTAGTTAGCAGTCTAGTGCTTATCCTACAGCTATGTCTACTAATGAAAAAGGATGACATATGATAGAAAAAGGAATGCTTTTACAAATATAAAGCTATTCTTTAATGTTTCAAAAATGTTTCATGTTTTGAACACAAACCTCATGGTAATGACAGTCTTCTTTTTCATCCTTCAGTTTTGCAGGCTCCAACTGTCAGCAAAAATGTTTCTGTCAAAGGCCCGGAAAAGTCAAAACAATCTGGAAGTACCATTTGTTTCACAGGTGCTTTGAAATTTTAAAATCGGGACAGCTATTAATTAAAAACAAAGTTTTTTTGAGAATAGTTTTTATCTTTCCCTTTTGGTAAACTATTTGTTTGCTTTTTCAGAATTAAGTGTAATGAATAAAATAAAGAAGAATAAACTATCAAAAGCAATTTACTTGATGCAGAAAGCTCTTTTAATATCTGAGAAAGATGGAACCTCTGTGGCTTCACATGAATTTTTGATGGTAATGGTATTTCATTTCTTCTTTTAGTCCTGACTTACACGTTCTGTTAAATCAATGGTTTATTTTTCTTTGTTAATAATAACGTGTTGACCTTAACATCTGAATATGAACTTTCAGGTTCACCAACTGTAGTCTTCTCTTTGAGAAGGGAAGTGGCCCTGAGTAGGGGAAACTTATCTGTATCTCCAGTTCTGAACTTACCTGAAATGCATATTCTAGCTCTGTAGGAGCAGCCTACATGAGGAGCCATATAGAAGCAGAGAGACTCAAAATGAAGGAAGTTACAGAATTTGAATGACATTGTGTTATTGTAATGAACTAATGTCTATGGAATTAAAATGCTTCCAGTCCACTAGCTAAGAATTCTTGTCCTTCAAGTTTAGACTGCTAGTTTATGGATGAGTCCCTTTCTGATGTACTATGATATGCTCTTTCTTTCAATTTGTTGATACCTTTAATCAGGTCTCACTTTGCCTTAGACATTGTTCTGTCTCCTTACATGTAACTATCAGAGGGCAATCACTTTTCGAAATTATGGACTCTTTTGAAAACTTTGATTGCAGTGGGTTAAGGAGTGCATGGTTCATGAAGAGAGGTAGAGAATAATGTTATTAGTAGCTTGGCTGATTATTGGAGGGAAAATGCAATCAAAGCTAGGAGTTAGAGAGTTTACAAAATTAAGAGAGGAGTTTTAAGAGACAGAATTGCGTATATTTATATGCAGAGAAGAAGAGCCAGTAAAATGAAAGAAACTGAAGATACAAGAGAGCTCTGGGTTAATTCATCAATCCAAGTAATATGAAAGAGGGAATGGTTTGATATTGAAAGCACAGGATAAAGGCACTGATCTTTAATGAAGGGTGAACTTCAGGGCAAATCCCTTACCGCCTGAAACAGAAGGAAATGATAAAGGGGGCAGATCCAGATATAAATAACTTGGTTAGTGTGAAGGCGGGGAGTTGATGCCTTCTTAACTCAAATATCTGTTAAAGTAGGAGGCAAGGTTTTCTTCCCACAGTGGAGGAGTAAGGTAGAAAGTTGTACTGAGGACAGAGAAGATGATTAGAGAGTAAGGAGGAGAAGATGAGGGAGCTGACTTCCAAGTAAAAGGACTGGCCAACATCATAAAGTCCTAGGCAGGATTGGGGACCATTAGTTCTTAGGAAGTCTCTATCTGAATGGCGTATGGACTTTTCCTAGTTGGGTATTTTAGTAGTTTTGACAGCAGAATATGGAAATTTTTCCAAGATTGGATTTTTTTAAATAGTGAAAGCATAGGTTAAAGGATTATGGTAATAAAATGATTGCAGATTGAGTGGGGAATTAAGTGATACCATCGAGCTCTTAAAACTGGATGACTATGGCGATGTCAAGAGACTGTTGCTAGGTGCTACTGAGTCGACTCTGACTCATAGTGACCCTGTGCACAGCAGAACAAACCCCTGCCCAGTCCTGCTCCATCCTCACATTCACTGCTACCCTTGAGCCCATTGCTGCTCCCACTATTCCAATCCAGATCATTGGGGGTCTTCCATTTTTATCTCTGGCCCTCCACTTTACCAAACATGATATTCTCCAGGAATCTGTTCCTCCTGATAATATGTCCAAGGTATGAGAGATGATGTCTCGCCATCCTGTCTTCTGTGGAGCATTCTGACTGTACTTCTTCCAACACAGATTTGTTTGTTTTTCTGGCGGTCCATCATACTTTTAATATTCTTCTCCAATACCATAACTCAAATGCATCAATTTTTCTACTGTCTTCCTTACTCATTGTCCAACTTGCAAGTGCATATGAGACTACTGAAAATACCATGGCTTGAGTCACTCACACCTTAGTCCTCAAATTGACATCTTTGCTCTCAAACACTTTAAAGTGTTTTGCAGCAGATTTGCCTAGTGCAACATGTTGTTTAATTTCCTGACTGCTGCTTCCATGAATGTTGATTGTGGAGCCAAGCAAAATGAAGTCTTGACAATTTCAATCTTTTTTCCACTGGTGCAGCTGCTTTTGAATTATCTTTAGAAAAATTTATTTGCATGTGATATTAATGATATTGTCCAATGATTTCCACATTCAGTTGGGTCACTTCTCTTTGGAATGTGCACAAATATGGGTATATTCCAATCTGCTGGTCAGGTAGCTGTGTTCTAGATTTCTTTGCATAGATTAGTGTGTGCCTCCACTGCCGCATCAGTTTGTTTAAAGATTTCAGTTTGTATTCCATCAATTCCTGGAATCCAATTCTTTGCCAATGCATTCAGTGCACTGTGTACTTCTTTCTTCAGCACCATTGGCTCTTGTTCATATGCTACTTCTTGATATTGTAGAACATCAAGTATTTCTTTTTGGTACAGTGAGTTTTTGTGTTCCTTCTTTTGATAATTTCTTCATCATTAAATATTTTAGCCATAGAATCCTTAAATATTTCAAGTCGAAGCTTGAATTTTTCCTTCAGTTCTTTCAGCTTGAGAAATGCTGAGTGTGTTCTTCCTTTGTGGTTTTCTAACTCCAGGTCTTTGCACAATTCATTATAAAACCTGACTTTATTTTCTCAAACTGCTCTTTGAAATTTTCTGTTCAGCTCTTTTACCTCCTCATGAGTCTTCCATTTAGTATTTCTATGCTGAAAAGCCAGTTTCACAGTCTCTTCTGACATATATTTTGTCTTCATTCTTTCTTGTCTTCTTAATGACTTTTTGCTTTTTTCATGTCTCATATTCTTGATATCTTCCTTCTACTCTTTTGGTCTTAGGTAATTAGTGGCTCATGCATCAAATCTGTTATTTAGATGGTCTCTAAATTCAGGTGGGATATGTTCTAGGTCTTATATTGGCTCTTGTGGATTTGTTTTTATTTTCATCCGCTCTAGCCTGAACTTGCATATGAGCAATTGATGGTCTGTTCCAGTCAATTTGTCCCTGGCCTTGATTTGGCTGATAGTATATAACTTTTCCACCACCTCTTTTCACAGATGTAGTCAATATGATTTCTGTGTATTCCATCTGGTGATGTCCATGTATATAGTCATCTTTAATGTTGTTTAAAAAATAGATAATTTGCAATGAATAAGTCATTGGTCTTGCAAAATTCTATCATGTGATCTCCCACATTATTTCTGTCATCCAGGCCATATTTTCCAACTATCGATCTTCCTTCTTTGTTTCCAGTCTTTGCATTCTAGTCACCAGTAATTATCAATACATATTGATTGCATGTTTTATCAGTTTCACACTGAATAAGTTATTAGAATTCTTCAATTTCATAATTACTGACTTTAGTGCATAAGTTTTTATAAAAGTTGTATTAACTGGACTTCCTTGTAGACGTGTGGATCTTATCACATCACAGACAGCATTATACTTCAAGATATATCTTGAAATACTCTTTTTGATTATGAATGTAACACCATTCCTTTTCAATTTGTGATAACTGCCATAGTAAACCATATGATTGTCAGTTCAAAATGTCTAATACCAGTCCAATTCAGCTCACTAATGTCTAGGATATCGATCTTTATGTGTTCCATTTCATTTTGGACTTTGATTTTTCCTAGGTTTATACATTATGCGTTTCATGTTCTGATTAGTAATGGATCTTTACAGCTGTTTCTCTGCATTTTGAGTTGTGCCTCATCAGCAAATGAAGGTCCTTAAAGCTTTAGTCCATTTGTGTCATCATGGTAAACTGTACTTTGAGGAGGCAGATCTTCCCAGTAGTATTTTGAATGCCTTCAAACCTTAGGGTCTCATCTTCCAGCACTATATCTGGCAGTATTCTGGTGCTATTCATGAATTTTCAATGTTCAATATTCTGTTGCTATCTGACAATCTTCTGCTGCTATTCATAGGTTTTTAGTGGCTAAACATTAAGATGTAGTCTGCCTCTCCTTCGTCCTAGTCTGTCTTAATCTGGAAATTCAACTGAAACTATGGATGACACTGTTAGATGGCATAACTTCCATAATCCCAGTAACATGCAAGACACCACAATGCAACCAACTGGACATGTCTGTTAGATCAGAAACCAAAGAATGAGTGCTTGGAAGAGTAAGATGTGTAGGTGTTTGAGCTTAGAAAGTAGACTACCGGGACTTGAGATTTCTAATGTTATAGTTCCTGGTCATTTAACCAATGATTTAATCATCCAACAAAACATTTTTTTTTTTT
>NW_006408692.1:4974052-4976867 GCF_000296735.1 Chrysochloris asiatica
GACTCCACGGCCCACAACAACAACAACAACAATTTTAACTTAGTAAAATGTTTTTAGTATTATGTCCCATCAGGATAGACTCAAGAGATGCTTTTAGAAGCTCTACTTTTTATGAGTGGTCTTCAACAAGGATTTTTACCAACCACTGACATGTTAAATATTTATCTAAAGACCCTGAGAGTTTCTGTCACATTCTCTGCTACTTAGTTGTGGGTCTTTTCTCCCAGTGTCAGTGCTTAACTATCAGTCCTCAGAGTACTCTTAAATAATGATTTTATGGTTCAAATAATTGCCAAACTTTCTTTCCTAAAGAAGAAAAATACATTTCTTTCCCTTGACAATCATTTTCTACTAGAGTGTATTTCAGAATATTTTACATTATCATGATCTTCTAATAAAGTTATCCCCAAGTTGGTAATTGGTGAGTCACCTGATACCATAACATGGTTTGAAGAGCCTGTATCTTTTCAGAACTCTCCACTAATTCATACCTTGTTTTTGTTTTTCAAAAGTTTCTTGATTGTGAATATGAATAAATTCATCATGTTTCTGTTTTATTACCAGACAATTAAAGGTGGACCATCTTATCACCACATGAGGGGAAAACCTATAAGCGTTCCAAATGAAATGACCAATCTTTTTAATATTATGAAGATTCATTTTTTTCTAATTTTCCTGTATAGAGTCATTTGACCTCTGAAAGTCCATATTGACTTTTACATATTATACTTTAATGGATTGTACGTAGAACCAAGTCAATGGCACTTAACAACAACAGCCTCTGGAACTTAAGGAGCTTTGGTAGCATAGTGGATTATGAGCTGAGCAGCTAACTGGGTCAACAGGTCAAATCTACTAGCCATTCCATTGGAGAAAAAAAAGAGACTTTCTTCTCTCATAAAGATTTACAGCCTTGGAAACCCCATACAGGCACACTATGAGTTGGAACTGACTCCACAGCACATAACGGCCACCTAAAACCTATCTGAGATGTCTCTGATCTTTTGCTTTTCATCATATTTAAGTCATTGTGTAGCTTATAATAACTGCTCATAGTCTACTTATGAGTGCTGAACATTTACCTTCTTTGAAAATGGGCTTTCTCATTTAAAGCTGACAGGATGCTATTCAATCCAAATGCTAAGAGTTAAGGGCAAGAGTATATACTACTGTTTTCTGTCAAGTAGTATTTCCCCTTCCAAATGTCATCTTTTGAAGAATTTCTCCTTCCCTATTCAATACATTGGAGTCCTGGTGTGGCACTGTGAGGTAATGTGCTGGACTTCAAGGTTGGTTTGAACCACAAGGTTGGTGATTCAAGCTCACCGGCCGCTCCTCGGAAACCCTATACAGGGTTACTATGGGTTAGAATCAACTCTATGGTACTTAACAACAGCAGTTAGCTATATCAGGAGGGACTTTCTTATCTAAGGTGAGGATAAAGGATGCAGCTAGGCCAGTTGGTGGCTGCCTCCTTGGAATCTGAGTCTTGAATAGAGGGATACAAAGACAAAAATTGTTGACCTAAATTCATTCCAAATTTCAATGACTGTCCTGATCAGACTGTTATAGCTGTATTCTAGATTTCTTTATACCCCTCAGGAGCTGCTTTGACCCAAACCTCGTTTTCCTCTTGTTTCTGTTGCAAAGAACTTCAACTGTTACATCTAGGTTTGTCCTAATTTTGAACCTAAATAAATCAGTATTTGAAGTGATCTTAGCAGTTTCAAATTTCTCTTCAAGTGCTTAAACTCTACACAAAGGAACATTATGGGTCAGCAGGTTAATTTTTATGACCTATTCAGGAGCTGAACAATTGATGTGATGCTGGAGGATAAGCACTAGACTGCTAACCACAAAGTCTATGGTTTAAACTCACCAGCTTCTCCTTGGAAACCCTATAGAGGATTGATATGAGTTGGAACTGACTCCATGTCACTCAAGAATAACTACCCAGAAACTAATTGTACCATCTTATTTTGGAAACAAAACTAATGAAGAAGCCCAGAATATCTAGAAATTGTAACAACTCATGGCTTTAATATTTCCTGGAATTACTTGTTTTTGGGGTCACCCATGGTGGACAGGTTTCAGATGAGCTTCCATATGAAGACAGACCAGGAAGGAGTGAGGAACTACTTCCGAATATTTAGTCACTGAAAATCTTATGAATAGCAGAGAAACCCTGTAAGATATAGTGCCAGAAAATGAGCCCTTCAGGTTGGAAGGCACTCAAAATACGACTGGGGAAGAGCTGCCTCCTCGAAGTAGAGTTGACCATGATGACGTGAATGTAGTAAAGCAGGATCTTCATTTGCTGATGGGGCACAACTCAAAATGAAGAGATATAGCTGTAAACATCCATTAATAATTGGAACTAGGATTGTATGAAGAATGAATCTAGGAAAATTAGAAATTGTCAAAAATGAAATGGAATGCATAAACATCAATTTCTTAGTCATTAGTGAGCTGAAATGGACTGGTATTGGCCATTTTGAATCTGACAACCATGGTTTACTATGCTGGAAATGACAAACTGAAGAGGAGTGGTGTTGCATTCATTGTTAAAAAGAACGTATCCAGATCAGTCATGAGGTACAACACTGTGTGTGATAGGATAATATCCATGTGCCTAAAGTTAATACGATTATTATTCAAATTTATGCACCAACCACTAAAGCCAGTGATGGTGAAAAAAAAGAATTCTATTAACTTCTTCAATCTGAAATCAATCAAACATGCAATCAAGATGTATTGCTCATTACTGGTGATTGGAATGCAAAGGTTGGGAACAAAGAGGAAGGATCAGTTGTTG
>NW_006408692.1:4977612-4979210 GCF_000296735.1 Chrysochloris asiatica
ATCAAAAGAAGATGGAAAGAATACACAGAGTCACTCTACCAAAAGGAAATGATTGATGTTCAGCCATTTCAAGACATAGCATCTGATCAAGAGCTGATTCAGTGATACTGAAAGAAGTCCCATGTTGCTTTGAAGGAATTGGCAAAGAACAAGGCTCCAGGAACTGATGGAATACAAATGGAAATCTTTCAAGAAAGTGAGGTGGCACAGGAGGCAATCACTCATCTCTGCCAAGAAATTTGGAAGGCAACTATCTGGCTGACTGATTGGAAGAGATCCGCATCTGTGCCCCTTCTAAAGAGATGTGACCCAATGGAATGCGGAAATCATCGAACAATCTCTTTGATAGCCCGTGTAAGTAAAGTTTTACTATAGGAAATACAGAAATGGCTGCAAGCATACATTGACAGAGAACTTTCAGAGGTTCAAGCCAAATTCAGAAGAGGCTGTGGAACGAGGGATATCATTGCTGATGTCCTATGGATCTTGACTGAAAGCAGAGAATACCAGAAAGATATTTACCTGTGATTTATTGACTACACAAAGGCTTTTGATTGTATGGATCATTACAAGCTATGGACAACATTGTAAAGTATGAGTATTCCAGAACAATTAATTGTGCTTATTAGGAACCTGTCCATAGAACAAAAGGCAGTTGTTTGAACAAATGGTTTAAAATTAGGAAAGGTGTACACCAGGGTTCTATTCTTTCACCATATTTATTCAGTCTGTATGCTGAGCAAATAATCCCCAAAGCCACATTATATGAAGAACAATATGGCATCAGGACTAGAGGAAGAGTCATCAATAACTTGTGATATGCAGATGACACAACCTTACTTGCTAGGGAAGAGGAGTTAAAATACTTAGCGATGAAGATCAAAGATTGCATCCTTTAGTAAGGATTGCACTGTAATATAAGAAAACAAAAATCCTCACCACTGGACCAATAAATGACATCATGACAAATTGAGAAAAGATTGATGTTGTCAAAGACTTCATTTTGCTTGGGTCCACAGTGAACTCTCCTGGAAGCAGTAGTCAAGAAATCAAATGATGTATTGCATCTAGGAAAATCTGCTGCAAAATAACTCTAAAGTGTTCAAAAGCATAGATGCCACTTTGAGGATTAAGTTTCACCCAACCCACGTCAATGTCATGTTACTTTCAAATGACCTCATATGCATGTGAAAAGTTGGTCAGTGTATAAGGACGACTGGAGAAGAATTGTTGCACTTGATTTATTGTGTTGCCAAAGAATATTGAAAGTACCATAGACTGACAGAAAAAAAAAAAAAAATCTGTCTTGGAAGGAGTATAGCCAGAATTTTCCTTAGAAGTAAGGATGTTGAGACTTCATCTCATGTACTTTAGACAGATAAGGAGAGCTCAGTCTCTGGAGAAGGGCATCATGTTTGGTAAAGTGGAGGGTCAGTGAAAAAGAGGACTATCTCCAATAAGATGGATTGACATAGTGGCAGCAACTGTGGGATCAAATACAACAATTGTGAGGGAGTGCAGGACAGGGCACTATTTCACTTGGTTGTGCATAGGGTCTCTATAATTGTGAGGGAGTGCAGGACAGGGCACTATTTCAC
>NW_006408692.1:4980515-4982205 GCF_000296735.1 Chrysochloris asiatica
AGCTGTTCCGCAGGAGAAAGATGAGGCGTTCTGCTCCCATAAAGATTTACAGCCTCAGAAACCCTGTACAGGGTCACTGTGAGTCAGAACTGACTCCACGGCACATAACCACCACCACCATGCCCTCTGGATCCAGGTTCCCTCTTGAAACTTGTAAGCCTGTCACTCCTTGTCTCCTTTATGAAGAGACTGGAGTAAGAGAAAGGATAGGAAACAAGGCACATGAGGCACCTGTACATAGACAAAAAGGCAGTTGTTTGAACAGAACAAGAGGATACTGAATGGTTTAAAATGATCAAAGTTATACTCCAGCATTGTATCCTTCCATCCTCTCCTTATTCAATCATATCCTGAGCAAATAGTCTGAGAAAGTGAATAATCATCAAAATAAATTGTTCCCAGTCCTTGGGAATTATCTTTGGACTTTATTGATAATTCACATGTTCAACTCTCACCCCCAGAGAATTTTACTGAGTAGGTTTGAGGTGAGCATGGACTATCTTAATTTTTCAGTAGATTCCATAACCCATGCCACTGTCATTAAGTCAATCCATATACTGTTTCCAAGACTAAATCATTAGGAGAGCAGAAAGTCTTACCTTTCTCCTGAGGAGTGGCTGGTGAGTTTAAACTGACAACCTGCCACTTAGTATTCCAGTGCTTATCCTCCAGCAACAAGTTGTTCAGTGCAATCGAGTCAGTTCTGACTCATAGTGACCCAATACAAGGTTTCTGAGGAGCGGCTGGTAAACTTGAACCACTGACCTTGCTGTTCAAATCAGCTTTACAGTCCAGTACATTAACCCACAGCACCGCACAAGGACTCCACAGCAACAGTTGTTGTTAGATGTCATTGAGTTGGTACCCACTCAAAGTAACCTTAAACACAGCAGAACAAAACACTGCCTGATCCTGGGCCAACCTCACTATTGTTGCCACGCTTGTGCCCATGATGCTGCCACTTGGCCAATCCATCTCACTGGCGGTCTTTCTCTCTTTCTCTGAGCCTCCACCCTACCAAACATGATATCCTTTTTCAGTGACTGGTCCCTCCTGACAATATGTCTAAAGGATGAGAGATGAAGTCTGGCCATCCAGGCCTCCAAGGAGCACTCTGGCTGCACTTCTTCCAACACAGGTCTGTTGGTTCTTTTGGCAGCCCATAGCACTTTCAATATTCTCCTCCAACACCATAATACAAAGGCATCAATTCTTCTACGGTCTTCCTTATTCATTGTCCAGCTTTTGCATGCATATGACTTTATTGAAAATACCATGGCTTGAGTCAGGCGCACCTTAGTCCTCTAGCTGACATCTTTGCTCTTCAACATTTTAAAAAGGTCTTGTGCAGCAGATTTGCATAATGCGTCACATTGTTTCATTTCTTGACTGCTGCTTTCATGGTTAATCCAAGAAGAATGAAGTCCTTGACAACTTCAATCTTTTCTCCATTGAAAAGAATGTTGTTTATTGGTCCAGTGGTGAGGATTTTTGTTATCTTTATATTGAGATGCAATCCATACTGAAGGCTGTGCTCTTTGATCTGCATCAGTAAATATTTTAAGTCTTTTTCACTTTCAGCAAGCAAGGTTGTATCGTCTGCATATCACAGGTTGTTAATGAGTCTTCCTCCAATCCTGATGCCATGTTTTTCTTCATAGAACCCAGCTTCTCAGATTATTTGCTCAGC
>NW_006408692.1:4984268-4997829 GCF_000296735.1 Chrysochloris asiatica
TCCATTCACATCATCATGGTCAATTTTACTTTGAGGAAGCAGCTCTTTCTCATTCGCATTTTGAGTGGTTTCCAACTTGAGGTCCTCATTTTCTGGCACTATATATGACAGTGTTTCTCTGCTATTCATAAGGTTTTCAGTGACTAAATATTCGGAAGTAGTTCATCACTCCTTTTTACTTGTCCATCTTTGTCTGGAAGCTCACCTGTAACCTGTCCACCATGGGTGACTCTTCTGGTATTTAATACCGGTGGCATAGCTTTCAGAATCACAGCAACTCACAAGCAACCACAGTATGACAAACTGACAGAGGAGTGGTGGACAGCAACACTAGGAATCTTTAAACTTCCATAGATAATACTAATTAACAGTGAGAGCTGAGAGATGTCAGTGTGATACCCATGGTGGAAAAACAGGAGTTTGAACTTGTAGCTGGGTTTGTGGATCGGCACTTAGGGGATGCTGAAATTAAGCAATAGAATTGTGTCCAACTAGTTCACTGGAGTTGGAACTACAAGGCAACTATGGAATGAAGTGTGTGAGCCCAGTGTGGCTGGTTAATCAACTGAGATGTGGGGTCAAAAGCCAGTGAAGATGTTGGTGAGTATTACAGACTTCAAAATGATTCAGATGAAAGCAAATTTTCAAGGCATTGGTCCTCTTTCCTTGTGTTGCATAATTTTTCTTTGACTGCTTTTTATCTGTTATTATGTATCCCAGGATATCTTTGTCTCCGCAGCATGTGCTACAAATGAAGACACATTAAATTTAATGCTCAGAATATAATAGGTTTTTAATCTCCCTTCTGTTCAAGTAGAAATTTATTTTGACAAAAATTTATTGCAGTTATTTGGGGAGTTCACTCAACTTACTTCAGCTCTAGCTTCATCTTTGCCAAGACTGCCCTGTTGTTGACGTATGCTGGGTTGTGCCCTCTGGGCCCTGATTATGTCTAGACTCTCTTCTTGTCTTTTATGACAGAGCCCTTCTAACATCTGTTCCTGATCGCTTTTTACACAGTTTTCCACAGTATTTTTCTGTTGGAATGAATAAAAACTTGAAGGTGATGGAGGATGGCATTTACTATCCCACCTCACTAATTCATTAATTCAGTGACTCAACAGTCAATGAACACCTACCATGTGGCTTTCATCTCTTTATTCCCATACATACCTATACATTTCCTTCCCCTTCCTTCCAGCAACAGCCTTATTGACTATCAACTCACCCACAATAATAACAGCCAATTTGGGCTCAATGAGAATCACTCGGCTTTATTTAAGATAAGACATCTAGCTAAGTTTAATTTTTTTACATTATTATTATTGTGAACTGGGTGAAGGTTTACAGTTTTTCATTCAACATCTTATATATACTTTGTTTTATCTCATTGATTTAAATCCCCACAATACAATATCCCACTTTCTCTCTGTTTCCATTCCTCCTTTTTTCCTGACTCTTGTAGTCTTTGTCTTGGATAAATGCTGCCCTTTGGATCTCAAATGGTTGATTATTCTAAGGTGTGCATACCTTATTAGTAGTATTGTTCCTCTTATAGAGCCATATGTTGTTTGGCTGAATATTGAGCCATGGGGTTGGTTCACCTTCAGACCTGAAGGGTGACAAAGGATCATACTATCGGGGGTTCCACCAGTCTATCAGACCAGTCAGCCTAGTCTTTTAATTTTTAATTTTGAGTTTTATTCTACATTTTTCTCCGACTTTGCCTAAGACCTTCTAATGTGATCCCTTTCAGAGAAGTTGGTACTGAGTACCATCTAGATCTTCTGTCTCTGTATCATGGAGACTGATGTTTGTGTGGTTCATTAGCCCGTAGGATGAATTGTGTCCATGCATCTTCAGTTTTCTCCACTCTTCTTTCCTCTGGATGGGGGAGACAAATAGTTGTACCTTAGATGGCCACTCACAAGTACCTAAGCTTAATTTGAAAGGATAGGTAAAATTACATGTAATGGCACACCATCACCCCAGTAGTGTATTGCAAAAATGTAGGTCCATGAGAATGTTACCATATACATTTATTTATTTCTCACCAACTTAGTTTTCAGTAATATAATCTCCCTTCAGTTATCTACTCACCACTTGTCTGTCAATTTGTTATAATGTGGTGGCTGGCATATTGCTGAGATACTGGAAGTTATGCCATTACTATTTTAAATACCAGCAGGACCTCCCGTAGTGAAAAGGTTTCAGTTTAGTTTCCACACTAGAACAGACTTGGAAGACAGAGAAGCAGATTACTTCTGAATGTTTAGCCACTAAAAATCTTATGAATAGCAGTAGAACAATGTCAGCACCAGAATACTGAATACTGAGACATTATGAATAGCACCATATTATTTTCAGATACTGGTAGCTTAGTGGTTACTAATCGGGCTGCAAACCACAAGGTCAGCAGTTTGAAACTACCAGCTGGTCTGCGGGAGAAAGATGAGGGTCCTGCTCTCATAAAGATTTAAAGCCTTGGAAACCCTGTACAGGGTCGCTATGAGTCGGAACTGACTCCATGGCACACAGCCACCATAGTGCTGGAAGATGAGCCCCTCACATTGGCAGTCACTAAATATACGATTGGGAAAGAGGTGCCTCCTCAAAGTAGAGCTGGCTGCAATGACACAAATGGAGTAAAGCTTTCAGGACCTTCATTTGTTGATAGGGCACAATTCAAAATGAGGAGAAACAGCTGCAAAAATCCATTAATAATCAGAATATGAAATATATAAAGTATGAATATAGGAAAATTGGAAGCTGTTAAAAACGAAATGGAATGCATAAAGATCAATATCTTAGGCATTAGTGCATTGAAATGGAGTGGTATTAGCCATTTTGAATCTGACAATCATATGGAACACAGGACAAATGAAAGAGGAAATAGGATCTCATTTGAAAGAACATTTCAAGATCTTCTTGAAGTATAATGTTATCTATGAAAAAGGAAGACCAGTTAATGCCGTTATTATTCAAACTCACCCACCAACCACTAAATCCAGTCATCATGAAATTGTAGGATTATTAACATCTAAATTTATTTATTTTATACATAAAATATTTCTACCAATTTCTTCAGTCTGAAATTGATCAAACATGCAATCAAGGTTTATTTATAATTGCTGGTGGTTGGAATGCAAAGGTTATAAGCAAAGAGAAAGGATCAATAGTTGGAAAACATGGCCTAGGTGATAGAAATTATGCTGGATATTGCACGATAGAATTAAAAAAAAGTTTTTATTATGAATTTAGTGATAATTTACATGGGAGAACATTGGTTTTACACACATTTTTCATTGCAATGATTACAGTCTCTTTTGTGCATCATCATTCAACAGTATTTGCCTCCATTCCTTCTGTTTTGTTTTGTTTTGGGGTGGGGTGATGGGTGTACACAAAAACACTTAGGAATAAATAATCATTTAAACAACCAAAGAGCACATTCTGCAAGCCTGCTTCCTGGCCGTCAGCACTCAGTCTTTCTCTTTCCCTGAGTCTAAAGTCCTCAGCTGCTCTCTCTCTCCATGTCCTCATCTCTGCCTCCATCTCTGGTGTCACTGCCTCTCTGGATAGGGTCCCAAATTCCACTTGTGCTCTTCTCCCTTGATAGTCCTAGGGTCCTCTCTTCCTGGACTGTAAGATTGACTACTCCCCTGTTTTTATTACAAAATGTTTACCTTTACAGTTGTGACAGTAACAATTAGTCATGGTGACAATCACATACTATTGAATCATAAGAATCTTATTCCCATCTCTTTTCACCAGACCCATCTAGACAAGATGAAAATAATTCAGTGGGGACTCTACCTCTCCTTGCACATTCTTAAACTAAACTTCTTGAAAACTTGTAAGCCAGTCACTATGTGCCTTTATCTCCCCCTCATTTTAGGTAGCCAATGTCTAAGTTACCCATCCCTTTCAACCCTGTATACAGAGGAGATAGGATTGATACTTGATGTGAAGACTCCTTCCCTCTCAGTTGGTATTTTGAGCTACTACATCCATAAGTATAGGTCAAGTTTATCAAATTGTAGCAATTTACACTTGTTTCCTTTATCAAAAAATTAAAAAAAAAATTTCCCTTTAGTTGAGTTTTGATCATTGGTGGTGGTGGTGGTTATGTGCCATGGAGTCGGTTCTGACTCGTAGTGACCATATACAGGGTTTCCGAGGCTGTAAATCTTTACGGGAGCAGAAAGCCTAATCTTTCCCCTGTGGAACAGCTGGTAGTTTCGAACTGGTAACCTTGCAGTTTGCAGCCTGATTCATAACCACTATGCTACCAGATCTCCTGAGGTAGGTCAAATGGGTACTGTCTGAAAGTCTGGGTGTTCGTGGGCATCTCCCCTCACCTCATATCAGCCGGATGCTTCACTCTCAGCTCTACCCCTCCATGGCTATGTCCTTGTTCCTGAGTTCAGGAGTCCCCAGGTCTCACCATACTTCAGACCAACCATCCCTTCCTCTTCTCTTCCTCAACTCCAGGTCAAAGGGAATCTATGAAACGTGGTTAAACTCAGCCCATATCTTCATTGCTGCCTTTTTCCCTCTTCCACTCACCAATAGACCAATGTGGTTGCCAGCAAGCTTGCCTGCCTGCTCATGTGTTCCCTTTGAGTTTCAGTCTTGGAGAGGGGTTTGTCCTGAAGGGATTTGATTGCTTGCCTTGATGGTTCCCTGGCAAACAACTTGCTTGTTCTTGTAGCAAATTGCCATTTTTGTTTTGGATTTTTCCTGCTGATCTTTCTTTCAAGAAGTATCTTCTGTTGTTCTAACTGTTCCAGGCTGGTCTGCTTGTCCCACCTCAGAAATTTTTGGATATGGCTCAGGATTCCACCTAAGGTCCTATACACTACAAAGGCTCCACAAGAAGCCTATTTCACTGGGAAAGTTCTAGAACCCCTTTAAGATATTCCAATCAGTTATAGGCTGAAGACGGGCTTACAAGCTTTCTATAATCATGTTTCCTGATATTCCTTTCTATCCCACTCAAATATCTATTTTACAATAGTAAGCAAGGGAAAACCAGCATTCATAAGACAGTCAAGCATCTTAACATTATTTCCCCTCTTCAGACTATGCCTCTATTCCTGTATTACAGAGTCCTGTTGTTCCAAGGTTGAGCATACATCACTATTTACCTCTGTCCCATTTAACCCATGCAAACCTGCCTCAGTATTCCCCTATGTACCTTGTTATTTCATCCCATCCCCCTTCTGCATGATAATATTTTGCAAGACCAAAGAATTATCCATAGCAAATAAGTTTTTTAAACAACATGAAAGACAATTATTCACAGGGACCTCACTAGATGGAATGCTCAAAAATCAAATTGACTACATCTGTGGAAAGACACTGTGGAAAAGCGTCATATCATCAGCAAAATCAAGGTCAGGGGCAGACTGAAACAGACCAATAATTGCTCATATGGAAGTTCAGGCTAACGCTGAAGAAAATGAAAACAAGTACCCGAGATCCAAAATATGACCTTGAATATATCCCACCTGTATTTAGAGATCATCGCAAGACAGACTTGGTGTATTGGACACTAATGAGCAAAGACCAGAAAAATTGTGGGAAGCCATCAAGAACACAATACAGAAAGAAACCAAAAGGTCATTAAAAAGACAAGCAAGAAGGAAAAGACCAAAATGTATGTGCAAAGAGACTCTTAAACTTGCTCTCCAGCATGTTGTTTTTATTGTTAGTGCCATGGAGTCGGTTCCAACTCATAGTGACCCTGTACAGGGTTTCCGGGGCTATAAATCTTTATGGGAACAGAAAGCCTCATCTTTCTCCTGCAGAACAGCTGGTAGTTTACAACTGCTGACCCTGAGGCTAGCAGCCCGATTCGTAACCACTATGCTACCAGAGCTCCTTGAGAGATCCTAAAAAACTAAACTAAATGGAATAAATGAGGAGGTAAAATTATAAAGGGCAGCTCAAGAAGACAAAGTCAAGTATTATAATGAAATGTAAAAGGCCTAGAGTTAGAACAAAAGGGAAGAACATGCTCATTATTTCTCAAGCTGAAAGCATAGGAGAAAAAGTTTAAGTCTCAACTTACTATATTGAAGGATTCTATGGGAAAAATGTTGGTGGAGGGTCAAAGAAAAAGAGGAAGACCTCCAATGAGAAAGATTGGCCAAGTGGCAGCATCAATGGACTCAAGCGTGGCAACATTAGTGAGGTTGGCCCAGGACTGGGCAGTGTTTCGTTCTGCTGTGCAGTCGGTACCGACTCAATGGCATCCAGAAATAACAACAACATGGGAAAAATATGGAGACCTGGTGTGGTGCTGTCGGTTGATGTAGCAGAGCAAAGCAATTTAAACCGCAAGGTCAGGGATTCAAGCCCACCAGCTGCTCCTTGGAAACCCTATACAGGGTTGCTAGGAGTTGGAACTGACTTGATGGTACTTAACAACAACAACAATGGACAAAATATTGAATGATTCAGAAAGCATTAAAAGAAGATAGAAGGAACACCCAGAGTCACTGTGTCAAAAAGAAATGGTCAATGCTAAATAAAGCATTTCAAAAGGTAGCATATGATCAAGAGCTAATTTTACTGAAGGAAGATGTCCAAGGTGTACTGATGTCACTGGCAAAGAACAAGGATCCATAAATTGATGGAATATATGTTGAAATCTTTTAGAAAACTGATGCAGCACTGGAGACACTCCCTTATCTATGCCAAAGAAGTTGAAAGACACCTAGCTGGCCAACTGATTGGAAGTGATCCTATTTGTGCACATTCTGACAAGAGATAACCCAACAGAATGCGTAAATTATTAGATAATGACATTAATATCACATGGAAGTAAAAATTTTTAAAAATTAAAAATGATTGCAACAGTACATTGACAAGGAACTGCCAGAGATTCAAGCCAGATTCAGATGAGGATGTGGAATGAGAAATATCAGTGTTAATGTCAGATGAATCTTGACTGAAAGCAGAGAATACCAGAAAGATGTTTATCTGTGCTTTATTGACATACAAAGGCTTTAGACTATATGAATCTTGAGAAGCTATGGATAACACTGTGAAGAATGGGTATTCCAGAGTACTTAATTGTGCTCATAGGGAACCTGTACATACACCAAGAGGCAGTCATTTGAACAGAGCAATGGGACATCTAATGGTTTAAAATCAGAAAAGGTATACAGCATGGTTGTATTCTTTTAACACACATTCATTCCATATGCTGAGCTAATATCTCAGAAACTGTATTATCACAAGAAGAACATGGCATCAGGATTGGAGGAAAACTCATTAGCAACCTGTGATATGCAGATGATACAACCTTGCTTGCTGACAGTGGAAAGGACTTAAAATATTTACTGATGAAGATCAAAGAGCATAGCTTTCAGTATGGACTGCATCTCAGTGTCAAGAAGACAAAAATCCTCACCACTGGACCAATAAACAACATTCTTATCAATGGAGAAAAGATTGAAGCTGTCAAGGACTTCATTCTTCTTGGATCAACTGTCCATGGAAGCAGCAGTCAAGATATCAAATTGACATATTGCATTAGGCAAATCTGCTGCACAAGGCCTCTTTAAAGTGTTCAAGTGCAAAGATTTCAGTTTGAAAACTAAGGTGTCTGACCCAAGTTCTGATATTTTCAGTAGCTTCATATGTATGTGTAGGACAATGAATAAGAAAGACCATAGAAGAATCGATGCATTTGAGTTACAGTGTTGAAGAAAAATATTGAAAACACCATGGACTGCCAAAAGAGCAAACACATCTGTGTTGGAAGAAATAAAACCATAATACTTCTTAGAAGCCAGCATGGTGAGGCTTAGTCTTTTTTCGAATATATTATTAGAAGAGAGCAGTCCATGGGGAAAGACTTAAGTGGAGGGTTTGTGAAAAAGAGGAAGACCCCCAAAGATATGGACTGTCACAGTAGTAGCAGCAATGGGCTCGAGTGTAGCAGTTGTGAGGATGGCCCAGGACTGGACAGTATTTCATTTTGTTGTGCATAGGGTTACTATGATTCAGGAACGACTTGACAGCAATGAACAGCTCTCTCTTTATCTTCTTAATAGCCTTCACTTCAGAGAAGTAATTTTGTAAGTTTTACATGGTTTATAAATATCAAAATTTTATAACTGGAAGACAATGTAAACATAAGTTTAAGTTACTGAAGTTCTTTCTAGGGTCATTTTTGGGGAGCATTTGCCTCTGTTTATAAGGTGTCCTAGTAGTGCGATGCTTAAACATTAGGCTGCTAACCAAAAGGTTGGTGGATCAGATCCACCCAGTAGGTCCTAAGGACCTACACGGTGATCTGCTCCCATACAGATTACAGTCTGAAAAACCCTATATATAGGACAATTCTACTGTCACCTGGGTCTAAGAGTTTAAACAGACTCAACAACAGCTAACAACAAGCAATCTCTGTCTGTAAAGGACTAGATTATGAAAAATAAGCTACTCCATTTTATTGATTGAATTTGGATTATTAGTGGTGAGTGGCTTGTGTGCTTTCTACTTGGTTCCAACTCGTAGAGACCCTGTATAAGGTTTTTAAGGCTGTAAATCTTCATAGGAGCAGGAAACCTATCTTTCACCCATGGAGCAGCTGGTGGATTTGGACTGTTGACCTTGCAGTTAGCAGTCCTACACGTAACCCACTATGCATATATTTAATAGATTATTATAAGAGAAAAAATATGGGGTATGGTCTATGAGAACCTAAGTTATAATTTCCACTGTGCTGACTATTAAGCAAGTTAATGAGTTATTTAATCTCTTAGCTCTGTGGGAGAAAGACGAGGCTATATGCCCTTGCAAAGGTTTACAGCCTTAAACCTTATGCAAGGTTGTTATGAGTTGCAGTCAACTCCACGTCATCTAGCAAGAAGAACCTCTTAGCAAGTTAATTAGTCTTTGCTAAAATCGAAACCAAACTCTTAGTCACTGAGTTGATTCTTACTCATGTTGTTGCTTTGTTAGATGTTGTTGAGTCAGCTCTGACTTATAGAGACCTTATACATGACACAGTGAAACACTGCCCAGTACGGTGCCATCCTTACATGCTTGAGTCCATTGCTGCTGCCACTGTGCCAGTTCACCTCGTTGGGGACATTTCTCTTTTTCACTGACCCTCCACTTTACCTAGCATGATGTCCTTCTCAGGTACTGGTTCCTCCTGATAACATGTCCGAAGTATGAGAGATGAAGTCTCACCATTCTGGCTTCTAATGAGCATTCTGACTTTACTTCTTCCAATACATATCTGTTGGTTCTTTTGGCAGCCCATAGTACTTTTAATATTCTTCTCCAACACTAACTCAAATGCATCAATTCTTCTACTGTCTTCCTTATTAACTGTCCAACTTTGACATGCATATGAGGCTATTGAAAATACTGTGGCTTAGATCAGATGCATCTTAGTCCTCAAACTGTGTAACATATTTGTAATGCTGTATGTTATTTGGAGTCTTGGTGTGGCGCTGTGACTTAATATGTTGGACTGCAAGGTCGGTTTGAACCACAAGGTTGGCAGTTCAAGTTCATCAGCCACTCCTCAGAAACCTTATCCAGTGTTGCTGTGGTTTGGAACCAACTTGATGGCACACAACAGAAACATATGTAATTTGATTTCTTGACTGCTGCTTCCACGAGTGTTGACTGATAGTGGATCCAAGCAAAATGAAGTCTTTGACAACTTCATTTGTTACTCCATTTATTATGAAGTTAACTATTGGTCCCGTGGTGAGGATTTTTGAAGACTATGGTCTTTAATCTTCATCACTAAATATCTGAAGTCCTCTTCAATCTCAGCAGGTAAGGCTGTATCATTTACATATTGTAGGGTTAATGAGTCTTCCTCCAATCCTTATGCCACATTCTTCTTCTGTAACCCATCTTCTCGAACTATTTTTTCAGCATACAGATTAAGTATAGTGAAAGAACACAACACTGACACACACGTTTCCTGATTTTAAACATTTAACATCCCTTTGATCTGTTGAACTACTGCCTCTTGGTCAGTTTATAGGTTCCTCATGAGCACAATTAAGTGTTCTCTAATACCCAGTCTTCCCAATGTAATTCATAGTTTATCATGACCCACACAGTTGAAAGCTTTTAATCAATAAAGCAACGATGAACACATATCTGGTATTCTCTACTTTCAGCCCAAATCCATCTGATGTCAGCAAAGATATTCCTCACTGTGTATCCTTGTATAAATCTGGCTTGAACCTCTGGCAATTCCCTGTCAATGTACTGTTGCAGGCATTTTTGAATTATTTTCAGCAAAATTTTGCTTGCGTGTGATATTAATGCTATTGTTTGACAATTTCTGCATATGTTGGGTCACCTCTCTTCTGACTCATGGACCCATATAGACTAGAAAACTGCCCCATAGGATTTTCTAGGTTATAATTTTTATGGAATCTGATTTCCACATCTTTCTGCATGGAGTGGGTAGTGGGTTTGAACTGCTGACTTCTTTGTTAGCAGCTGAGTGCTTAGCCACCTCAGTGTCAGTAAATCTGCTTCATCTTTACTTCTATGCTATTGTAATACACTGCTTCAGATCTATTATTTAACTTTACTCTAAGCTCCCAAGACTTCTGTATTTAATACCTTCCTTACATGATGCTGTAGGATCAGCACTGGAATGCTAACCCCAAGGTTGCCAGTTCAAACCCACCAGCCGCACCTTGGAATACCTGTACAGTGTCCCCATGAGTCAGAATCAAGTCAACAGCACTAAACAACTAGAAGCGCCCAAGCTTTCCGTATTAAGTGATACCTTCTTCACATGACTCTTGTGAGAGTAAAATGACACTTATGTGAAAAATGCTGTGGTTAATGTTAATATGTATGGAAGAGTAAGAATAATGTTGATCTTTCTCCTGCCTTCAATATTGATGTGAGAGTAAAATATGCAAATTGATGTATAAAGTAATGCTTTGAATTAATTTAATGACTGAAGAAGAAATCATAGGATCAGAATTTTAATTGTAAAGGACTCTAGATATTTTTTTAGTTCACTTATATCTACTTGGGAAACATTGTTCTCCCCTGTCAAAGGAATAGGTCAGATCTTTAAAAAAGTTACACAATTGTATAGTCAGGCTGGGCTATATTATGTTGTTGTTGTTAAGTGCCATTGAGTTGGTTCTGAGTCTTAGGGATATCCTGTATAGAGTTTCCGAGGCTGTAAATCTTCGTGGGAGCAGAAAGCCTCATCTTTCTCCTACGGTTAGCAACCCAGTACTTATCCTACAGCGCTACATAAGGACTCCATGTTATGATGTTATTGTTGCTAAATGCTGTCGTGTTGGTTCCGACTCATAGTGACACTATATAAGGTTTGAACTTACAACCTCTCCAACCTTGTGGTTAGCAGTCCAGTGCTTATCCTTCAGTGCCCCCATATGCTATTTCTTGCTCATTGATATGTCTGTTGTGGTTGTGGGTCACTTGGGTCCCTGCTCTACATGGTCCTCACTCTGAGACCCAAGCTGATCTAGAAGTTTCTGTTGCTGGTCACCATGGAGGAGGGAAAAGAGGATTTGTGAGGCAAGCATTGGGTCTTCAAATGTCTCTCCAGAAGGAGCAAATATCAATGTATATTTCATCAGTCAAAGCCAGTCAAATGGTCATACCCAACTCCAAAATGGATGATAAAATACCAGCTGCTTGAAAGGAGAACCAGAATGCCTGTGAACATTGCCAATTCCATTTAGAATTCCATTTTGAAAGGCATGAAACTTGGAAATTCTTTTAAAATGTTAGATTCTTATGGTTGCTGAAAGGCAGCTTTAAATTTGCCTGGAATTTTTGAAGCATTTGCTTCCACTTTAGGAAAACTTTCTATCCAAATTTCATTTATATATCTATATGTTGTTGTTGTTAAGTGCTGTCAAGTCAGTTCCGACTTATAGTGACCATGTATAAAGTTTCTGAGGAGCAGCTGGTGAGTTTGAACCACCGACTCTGTGGTTCAAACCAACCTTTTTGTCACACCAGGATTAGATAGATGGATAGATAGACAGACAGATAGATAGATAGATAGATAGATAGATAGATAGATAGATAGATAGATAGAATGTGTGTATGAGAAAGCAAACATTATGGCTGTGAATACTGACGTACTATTTATAAAACATAAGCTGATGAAGATATTTTCTGAAAGTGGTAGAACAAGCATAAACCAATAAAACCCCCTGTTGCCATGGAGTTAATTCTGACTCATAGCAACCCAACAGAACGGAGAGGAACTCTCCATAGGGTGTTTGAGGCTGTAAATCTTTAAGGAAACAGACTGCCTTGTTTTTCTCCTGCAGAGTGGCCGATGAGTTCAAACAACTCAACACTTAACCCACTGTACCACATCATTAGAAACAAATATATGTTAATAAAGGGAATTTCATATCATTTAAAGCAGATTTTAGCTAGGTTTTAGGGATTTTATTGACTAAAGATTTTATGACTCTCTACTGGATCATAAAAATTATAATTTTTAGAAAAAGGAGTCCTAGCATTCAGAATCTTAAGAAACAGAAACAAGTATCAATGTTTTTCAATAAAATCTCTTTTCTTTTCCCCAAGTTTGTATGCTACCATTAGATATACATAGGTTTATTGGCCCTCTGCTAGTTAGATTCCTTTACCAAACAGGTTAGATGTGCCGATTCCCTCCATCCTACTTCTCATTTTAGGAGTATACAAGGAGAAGGGCGTCTATGACTTAACTCTGTGGACATGACCTAACTACTACTTTAAAAGGGCATCATCTATAACCTACTCCCTAAGTTAACTCTAGAGGTGACTGACAGTGATGAGATAAATACAAGTTTTGTTGGACACAATGAGGTGGGCGTTTCTTGTTCTTTAATAGAAATATTGCAAATTAGCATGCATGCATAATTTTTCCAGTTAGAGAGCAATGGATGTAAGAATTCTGTAGAGCATTTTATGCTTCTGCTCTTTCCCCTATTTTTGTATGTAAATTAATTTTGATGTCAAAACACCCAAGGTCTTTTAAACTTATGCTCTAGAAACATGGATGCCATCTAAAACACCCCTATGCAGATAGCTAAGATTTCTGACCTGCAAATCCAGAAGAATTTCCCAAGGTCTCCTGGCACAGAAGAAATGGAATTAAAAAAAAAAAAACCCATATCATTAGAGATTGATTTTAATCATGACCAATAATCTTAGACCTTAATGTCAACCATTTTCAATAAAGAATAAAAAATTCAAAATTAAAAAATTCAAAGTTAAAAAGAAGTTAACTATGATCTCAATTTCAGCCAACTTTCATTATTTTAGGAAAAAGAGTTGTTGTTGTTGTTGTTGTTGTCAGGTGCCATCAAGTCGGAACCGACTCATAGTGACCCCTGCACAGTAGAATGAAACAATGTCCGATCCTGGGCCAACCTCACTACTGCTGCCACACTTGACGCCATCAATGATGCTACTTGGCCAATCCATCTTGTTGGGGGGGTCTTCCTCTTTTTCTCTAACCCTCCATCTTACCCAGCATGACATCCTTCTCCAGTGACTGTTCCTTCCT
>NW_006408692.1:5004644-5011125 GCF_000296735.1 Chrysochloris asiatica
GATACCACTGTTGGTCGTTTTGACGTAACTTAGGATTTAATTTTCGGCCTATTTCCTCTTTTGTCTGCTTGTCCCGCTCCACAATCCCCGTTCAGGCCTTTTTTCTAGTTGGAAACAGTTCAGGGCTGGCTGTGGCCGTTTGGTTTTAATTAGAACCTGTCTCTTTAAATTTTGAGGAGATCTGTGCGCATGCATAGTAGAACCCTCTGAGGGTGGGGCTAGGGTGCCCAATAGCTCAGGCACCCCTATGGTTACCAGAATGGAGGTTCACAGACAGCAAGGAACCAATGAACAGATACCAAAAGAAAAGAATGTCCACACCTTTATCTCAGCGGTTCTGCTAGGTGTCTGTGGCCGCTCTGATCCTTTCCCCAAGATGGCGGCTCCTGGAGAAGTCGAGCATCCTGGACTAGAAAGCAATAGATTTCTTGCTTCTGCCACAAATTCCTCCAGATGTAAGTCTTCCAACCTTTTAAATATTCCTTTATATGTGGTTCAGAGTTCTGGGACCATCACCTGAGCCTGCTTAGTTGGGTTTTCTGTGTTGTTGTTGGTGGAGCTCTCTGCTACACGTCCACCTGATCCGCCATCTTGTTTGTTCTCCTCATGTCCTTTCTTATTGCAAATACCTTTTTAAACAATATAGAAGGCAATTAGACACATGTACCTCACAGATGAAATACACAAAAATAAAATTGACTACATGTGTGAGAAGAGATGGTGACAAAACTAAATGTCAGCCAAATCAAGACCAGGGCCAGATTATGGAACAGATCATCAATTGCTCATATGCAAGTTCAGGCTGAAGCTGAAGAAAATGAAAACAAGTCCATAAGAGTCAAAATATGACCTTGAGCCCATTCTTTCTGAATTTAGAGACCATCTAAAGAGCAGTTTTGATGTCTTAGATAATAATGACTGAAGACCAACAGAGCTGTGTGTGACATCATATAAGAAGAAAGCAAAAGGTCATTAAAAGGACAAGAAAGAAAGGATCAAGATGTTTGTCAGAAGAGATTTTGAAACTTGCTCTTAAGGTTGCATAAGCTAAACTATCTTAAAGAAATGAGGAAGTATAAGAGCTGAACAGAAGATTTCAAAGGGCAGCCCAAGAAGACAAAGTTAAATATTGTAATTAATTGTACAAAGATCTAGAGCTAGAAATCTAAAAGGAAAGAGCATACTCAGCATTTCTAAAGTTAAAAGAACTGAAGAAAATATTTAATCTTAGAGTTGCAATATTAAAGGATGAACCGGGCTGCTAATCTCACAGTCAGCAGTTCAAAACTACCAGCTGTTCCGCAGGAGAAATTTGAGGCTCTCTGCTTCCATAAAGATTTACAGCCTCAGAAACCCTGTACAGGGTTGCTATGAGTTGGAACCAACTCTATGGCACATAACAACAACAACATGACAAATCACTGAATGATTTAGGAAGCATCAGAAGAAGATGGAAGGAACATACAGAGTCAATGTACCAAAAAGAAATGATCGATGTGCAACGATTTCAAGAGGTAGCATATGACCAAGAACCAACGGTATTGAAGGAACATGTCCAAGCTTCAATGAAGGCACTGGTGAGAAAGAAATCTCTTGGAATTGATGGAATACAATTTTTAATCTTTCAACAAACTGATGAAGCACTGGAGGCACTCATCTATGCCAAGAGATTTGGAAGACAGCCACCTGGCCAATAATTGAAAGAGATTCATATTTGTGCCCATATTTGACTCAACAAAATGTGAAAAACAGTGAACAATAACATTAACATCACTTGTAAGTAAAATTTTGCTGAAGGTAATTAAAAAATGGCTGCAACAGTACATTGACAGGAAACTTCCAGAAACACAAGTCAGATTCAAAAGAAGACGTGGAACTAGGGATATTATTGCTAACATCGGATGGATCTTTACTGAAAGCAATGAATACCAGAGAGATGTTTACTTGTACTTCATTGGTTATGCAAAGGCTTTCAGCTGTATGGATCATGACAAGCTGTGGATGACACTGAAAAATGGGTATTCCGGAATACTTGTTTGTTCTTATAAGGAACCTGTACATAGACCAAGAGGCAGTTGTTTGAACAGAACAACAAGGAGATATTGAGTAGTTTCAAATAGAGAAAGGTGTACACCAAGGCTGTATTCTTTCACTGTAGTAATCCAATTTGTATGTTGACCAAATAATTTGGGAAGCTGTATTATATGAAGAAAAACATGACATCAGAATTGGAGGAAGACTTACTAACAACCTGTGATATCCAGATTATGCAATCTTGTTTGCTGAAAGCTAAGAGGACTTAAGTTACTTACTGATAAAGATCAAAAACCACAGACTTCTGTATGGATTGCATCTTAATGTAAAGGAAAACAAGATTCTCACAACTGGACCTAAAAATAGCATCATGATAAATGGAGAAAAAATTGAAGTTGTCAAATACTTCCTTTCCCTTAGATCCACACAATCAATACTCATGGAAGCAGCAGTCAAATAATCAAGTGATGTATTGCATTGGACAGATCTGCAGAAATCCTCCTTAAAGTATTCAAGAAAGAAGTTATGTGTGTAAGGACTAAGATGTGCCTAACTCTGCTGTGTTATTTTTAGTAACCTCATTTGCATGTGTAAGTTGGACAATGAATAAGGAAGACAGTAGAATAATTGATGCATTTGAGTTAATGGTGTTAGAGAAGAATATTTAAAGTACCATGGACTGCCAGAAGAACAAACAAATCTGTGTTGGAAGAAGTACTGCCAAAATGGTCCTTAGAAGCCAGGATGGCAAGACTTCATCTCTCACACTTCAAACATTTTATCAGGATGAGACTAGTCCCTAGAGAAGGACAATATGCTTGGTAAAATGGTGGGTCACCATAAAAGAGAAAGACCCCTAATAGGATGGATTGTCACAGAAGCATCAGTGATGAGCTCAAGTGTAGCAACTATGAGAATAGCTCAGGACTGCATGGTATTTCTTTCTGTTCTTCATAGGGTTACTTTGAGTTGGAAGCAGCAGTCAATAACTCAAGTGACTTGAAGATTTGACCTTCATATGGTCACTATGAGTAGAAACTGACTATATGGCACTTAGACAGCTAAAAACAGCTCTTATATAGACTTATGGGTTCATCTTGAGTTATATTTATATGTGGTATGAGGTGTAAGGTCCAACTTCTTTCTTTTGTATCCTGATATCCAGTTGTTCCAGCACCATTTATTGAAAAGGTAACTTTCCCCCATCATGCTTTTTTTTTTAAAGTGTTTCCATGAATTTTTGCTTTGGGTCTCAATTAAAGGCTTTTTGCTTTTTAACTTAGTTTAAAGGGGAATGAATGTTAACCCATTTTCATGATTATTATTTCTGACAAATTTAATGTTACTTTTGAAATATTACTGAGCCCTGAATTTTTATGCTTTTATTTGTTATCTTTTTGTATCTCACCTTTAAAACAAGTGGTTGCTTTTCTTTCAGCTGCAAAGAGTAAGTGTTTTTGCCTACTTTAATTCTTCTTCCTGACTGTAAGAAACTTTCAGTAATGTTCATTTTACAAACCACATTAAGAGTAGTTTTATTATTTGAGAGTCACATCTCAAGTACATTAAGGTGGGCTTACAGTTCACTAGTATAAATGCAGATGATGTGGTAATGAGCTCTTAATATAATGATATATAGTATTGAGAAAGTTTGATTTTAAAAGTGAAATATATTAATGTATGCTAATGATAAGAACATTAAACATATAGCACAATTGGTGATTATGCTGCCTTAATTAATGTTCTATTTTTTCTTCTGAACAAGCATTCCATGCTTGAAATATATATATAATTTTGAAGCTTAAAAAATGACATATAATAAGATAATGTTGCTTACCAACGCCAGGATTGTGCAACTACAATGAAGTTCAAGCTCTTGAAATGTAGTTTTCTTTTTTCACACGTCATTATAGGAGGCATATTCTTTAATTGAGAAAACTGAAGTGGAACAAAATGCTCTATATTTACATCAGAAAGACCTGGAAAATTTGAAACTAAAGAAAAGCAGAGTCCCTCCTCCACCTATCCTGCTGTCCCGAACTCATTGTTCTGTGACATTGAAACCTGCTCCATTTATTTCAGATGTCAAGGTATGATCTATTCTGATATTTACTAAATGCAAAGCAACCTAAGTACTTTTATGGATATAATGATTGATACTTTTATTGGGTTTAAGATCTGAATGGATTTTGATCTTATTTATAAACAGTGAGCACAGTTTGTCTTTAATTTAATTTCTGAATTTTATTATTTTTTTCATTTGTAAAGTATTGTTACTATGAAAATGAAATGAGATAATATATAATAATATATGCCTCCACGTTTGCTGAAAACAATAAATCAAATTATAGGTTGTGATTACATTATTCAGTGATATTTTTGTAAATTATATAAAAAAATTTTTTACTATATGTTAAGTTCTGTGCATGTTAATTGAGGTTCAAAGATAAGCACAAGTAAAACATAGTTTCCCCAATTCGTCTGCCAGTTTGTTGTATTGTGGTGACTTGTGTGTTGCTGTGATGCTGGAAGCTATCCCACCTATATTTTGAATGCTGGCAGGTTCATCCAAGGTTTCAGCTGAGCTTCCAGACTAATACAGACTAGGAAGAAAGAGAGCCAGACTACTTCTGAATGTTTAGCCACTGAAAGCCTTATGTATAGCAGTGGGACACTGTCAGCACCAAAATATTCAATATTGAAACATGATGAATAGCACCAGAATATTGTCAGATATAATGCAGGAAGATGAGCCCCTCAGTTTGGAAGGCACTTAAAATATGACTGGGGAAGAGAATCCTCCTCCAAGTGTAGAGTTGAGCGTGATGATGCAAATTGAGTAAAGCTTTTGGGACTGCCATTCGCTAATGGGGTACAATGAAAAATGAGAAGAAACAGCTGCAAAAATCCATTTCACAGTCAGAGCATAGAATGCATGACGTATGAATCTAGGACAATTGAAAGTTGTCAAAAATGAAATAGTACACAAAAGCATTGATATCCTAGGCATTAGTGAGTTGAAATGGACTGGCATTGGCCATTTTGAATCTAACAATTACATGGTTTACTATGCCAAGAATGACAAATTGAGGAATGACGGCATATTCATTATCAAAAAGAATATTTCAAGGTTTATCTTGAAGTATAATACTATCTGTGCTAGGATAATATCTATACATCTATAAGGAAGACTAGTTAATACCACTTTAAAAAAAATAAATGACCAGGGTGGGGCTTGATGGCAGATTAGGGAGAAAGCTCATGCAGACTTCTGCCAGTAGTAACATGGAAGACCAGATGAAACAGGTTCAAAGGATGGTCCCAGAACTCTGAAATCCATATCAAGGAATATTTTAGAGGATCAAAGACTTACTGTGAGTGAGATTTGAGGAAGAAGCAAGTGTTGTTTTCTAATTTGTGGTGGTCAGCAAATCCTGGTGCAGTCACTTTGAGTGGGACAGAGGAGATATAAGATAGAGAGCACTCCCATTGCAGATGTCTGACTGATCATCAGAAATAAAAGTGTGAACATTTTCTCCCCATTCTTTTATTTTTCTCTGTCTGTTTTCCTTCACTTTTGGGACTAGAGGGAATGTCTGAGGGAGTAGAAACCTCCTTCTCGGAAGGTTCTACTACGCATGCACATGAATCTGCTCAGCAAAGATCTCTGGTCCCAGAATCAAAGAAGGGGGAGAAGTCAAAGGGAACAGCTTAAAATGGCTCCAGCCATTTTGGAAAACACCGGAATAGGCTTAAGGAGAGGTGAGAGAGGCAAAAAAGGGAAAAGGCCAAAAACTAAATCTCCAATTGCATCATAAGGTGCAATGGGAACATCTTGAAATTTCTCAGGTGGCCACAAATGCAAAAGCTGAAAAAAGGGCTTTAAAGTCTTATTCATATTTTGCTACATTTTGTGTGTGTGTGGTGATTATAGACTTCAGTGTCCAATCTGTTTTTTTTTGGTCCCCCTTTTACCTTGAGGTTGGGCTCTTTCTCTCCTTACTTTACAAAGAAGAGACAGAAATTGTGGTCATACAGCCAAGCTACAATTGCACCCAGTAAAGTCGCACCATCTGGGCAACAGCATAAATAACCAACACCAGCTAAAATCACTCTGAGTTGAGTAATAAGAGAAGTGTAAAAAGAGAAGCCCATCTCCTGATCACACCTACCAGGAGACAATTAGAGATCATAATAATACACCAACATATATTCATCTAATTACTGAAAATACAACAGCACCACAATAACTGAAAAGCAACAGAAAATTTCTGCTTATGTCCAGAAGCAAGATAGAGTAACTTAAACAAATGAGCTGGAGGTAGACCTAGAATTCTCATTAGGAGGGCAGGGTTTGGAATGGTCTGATAGGGAATTCTGGAGAATATTATTGAGGTGCATCCAAATGTTCCACAGAGGGATTGAGAAAAATAAAGAAGTCAGGAAA
>NW_006408692.1:5011225-5017945 GCF_000296735.1 Chrysochloris asiatica
CAGCAGATTTGCCCAATGCAATACGTCGTCTGATCTCTTGACTGCTGCTTCCATGAGTGTTGATAGTTGATCCAAGAAGAATGAAGTCCTTGATAACAAGGAAAAAGTGTATGACCCTATAATTTTATAACTATATTCCTGCAGGAAGTGAGTTTCTTACCTAGCTTTAAACATCACTTTTACATATATGACTCCTGCAAAATTATATGACATGTGGCATCAAACCATTCTTCCCATGACACTCTCTGCTTAATTATTGGGTTCAATAATATGTTGCAATAGTTGCACAGTACTCAGCTACCATACTTATTGTTATGAAGTTAATTAGTGAAGTTGACAAGCTATAAATACAACAGGATCAGAAAATGCTCAGGATACAGTTGTTCTAGTAAGCTGCTGATAAATGCCCACAGGACATATCACTCCACCAGCAGACTCAGCCTAAAGGCACTTGGCTCCAGCTCCATGGGTCACCAAACCTAGCTCCCCTCCTTAAATGCATGGAGGCTCCCAATTCTGTAAGCAGGCTTCTTGCCCAAAGTCATTCAGCTTTACTTGCTCTGTGGACTGGAAAGCCCACTGCTCTGTCCTGTGCTCTGTTTCTTGTTTCTGTTGTTACTACTCCTCTACCACTTCTCCAGTGTGACAGCTTTCTGTTCCTGGGCCGAGGAGATTTAATGCACAGAGATCTCGGGGTCCAAAGGACTTCCTCCACTCCAGGCTTTCTTCTTGATGTAGTGAGATATCAAGTCTTGCTTTTAAGATGGCTCATTTTATACCCATGGAAGAGTTTCAAGTTTTTCCAATTAACTCTACTAACATACTAACATCCCTAGCTGAAACATTGCCACCTATTAGTATGTTATCCCACCTTCTCTTATCCATCATCGTGGTGGTGGTGGTAGTGTGCTGTGGAGTCGGTTCTGACTCATAGCGACCCTGTATAGGGTTTCCGAGGCTGTGAATCTTTACTGGAGAAGAAAGGCTCAGCTTTCTCCTGTGGAACAACTGGAGTTTTAAATGGCTAACCTTGAGCCATAACTCTGATTGGTTTTATTTGGGTTTTATTTGCCTTTTATGATTTGGGATTTCTATTTATTTGTCTCTCTCAGAAAAAAAAAAAAATCCTCACAACTGAATTAGTAAGCAACATCACGATAAATAGAGTAAAGATTGAAGTTTTCAAGGATTTCCTTTTACTTGGATCCACTATCAACAATAATCAAGAAAGTAAATTATATTTTGGGCAGATCTAAAAAAGTTCCCTTAAAGTGTTAAAAAAGTAAACATGTAACTCTAAGGATTAAGGTGGGCTTGATCCAACCCATGATATTTTCAACTGCCTCATATGTATACAGAAGCTGGACAATAAATAAGAAAGATCTAAGTAGAATCATTGCCTTAGCATTATGGCGTTGATGAAGAATTTTCAAAGTACTGTGGTCTGCTAGAAGAGCAAAAATGCCTATCTTGGAAGAAGTATAACCAGAGTGCTCATTTGAAGCAATGATGTTGAGACTGTCTCACAGAATTTGGATATGTTATCAGGAAGACCAGTCCCTGGAGAAGGACATCATATTTGGTACAACAGAGGGTCAGGGAAAAACAAGAAAACCCTCAAGGAGATAGATTGACGCTGAGGCTACATAAGTGGGCTCAAACCTAGCAATGACTGTGGGGATGGTGCAGTGTTTCATTCTGTTGTACAAAGGAGTCACTTTGAGTCATAACTGACTAGAGTACACCTGACAAAAATAACAACAGCGATTCTCTCTTTTTCTTTCTTCCTTTGATTCTTTTTTTTTTTTTTGAAAGTTTCAGCATTTTTCTTAAGATATAATTTAGACACCATAAAACTCACCTTTTAGAGTATATAATTTAAAAATATATAATTGATTCCCATTCCCCAAGGAGCAATTTTTAATTGAACAACTGTTATTGTTGTTAGGTGCCATCGAGTTGGTACCAACTCATAGTGACCCTATGCACAACAGAACGAAACACTGCCCAGTCCTGCACCAATGTCACAATTGTTGCTAAATTTAAGCCCATTGCTTCCGCCATTGTGCCAATCCACATGGTTGAAGATCTCCTTCTCTGACCCTCCACTTTACCAAACATGATATTCTTCTCCAGTGACTGGTTCCTCCTGACAATATGTCCCAAGTATGAGAGGTGAAGTTTGGATATCCTGGCTTACAAGGAGTATTCTGACTGTACTTCTTCCAACACAGATTGGTTTGTTCTTTTGGCAGCCCGTGGCACTTTCAATATTCTCTTCCAACACCATAACTCAGATGCATCAGTTCTTCTACAGTCTTCCTTATTCACTGTTCAATTTTGACATGTATATGAGGTTTTTGAAAATTCTGTGGCTTGTGTCAGGCACACCTTAGTCCTCAAACTCACATCTCTGTTCCTGAATACTTTACAGACATCTTATACAGCAGGTTTGCTTAATGCAATACATTGTTTGATTTCTTGACTGCTGCTTCCATGAGTGTTGATGGTTGATGTGAGCAGAATGAAGTGTTTGACAACTTCTTTATTTTCTCCACTTATATGGATCTTGCTTATTGTCCAGTGGTGGGGACTTTTGTCTTCTTTACATTGAGGTGCAACCCATATGTGGTCTTTCATCTTCATCAGTAAGTATTTTAAGTCCTCTTTGCTTTCAGAAAGCAAGGTTGTATCATCTGTATATTGCAGGTTGTTAATGAGTCTTCCTGCAATCCTGATGCCATGTTTTTCTTCATATAATCCAGCTTCTTGGATTATGTGCTCAGCATAGAAATTGAATAAGTACGCTGAAAGAATACAACCCTGGCGCACATCTTTCCTAATTTTAAACCATTCAGTGTTCCCTTGTTCTGTCTGAACAGCTAACTGCCTCTTGGTCTATGTACAGGTTCTTCATGAGCACAATTAAGTGTTCCAGAATACTCATTGTCCACAATGTTGTCCATAACCTGTCATGATCCACACAACAAAAACCTTTGTATTGTCAATAATGCACAAGTAAATGTTTTTCTGGTATTCTCTGCTTTCAGCCAAGTTCCATCTGATATCTGAATAACAGTGGAACACTGTCAGATACCACTGGAATCAAACAATAGACATTCCTATAAAGTGAAAAGTAAGAGCAGAGAGGAATGCCTCTTTAGAATAGTCAATCATATGGGACCAATAGGATGACATTTGTCCAAAAGCAAAGATCAGAAAGTAGACCAGGGCAGGAAAGATGGGTGAATGTAAACAGGGAACCCAGGGAGGAAGTGGGAAGAGTGTTATTACATTGAGGGGATTGCAAATAATGTCACGAAGCAAAATGTATAAATTGTTGGATGGTAAATGAAATATAAATGTATACTTCAGTGATTTTTACTATGTTTGCAGAGTTGTGCAATCATCAAAACTAATTTTAGAACATTGTCATCAACCCAAGAGAAACCCTGGTGACAATCACTCTTTCTCTTCCCACCCTCACCTTCAGTCCTAGGCAACAACTAATCTAGTTTCTACCTCTTTGGGTTTACTTATTCATATAAGTAGAATAATACATTATGTAGTCTTCTGTTTTTAGCTTCTGTCATGCTTGTTGTTGTTAGGTGCCATCGAGCTGGTACCGACTCATAGTGACCCTATGTACAACAGAATGAAACACTGCCTGGTCCTATTCCAGCCTCACAATCGCTGCTAAGTCTCAGCCCATTACTGCTGCCACTGTGCCAATCCAACTCACTGGGGGGTCTTCCTCTTTTTCTCCAAGCACCTATATTACCAAATATCATATCCTTCTTCAGGTACTGGTCTCTCCTGATAATATGTCCAAAGTATGAGACATGAGGTCTAGCTAGCCTTGCTTCCAAGATGCACTCTGGCTGTACTTTTTCAACACAGATTCTTTCATGTAGATACTGTTTTCAAAGTTTTCCAGCTCGTAGCAAGTATCAGTACTTCATTCCTTTCTATTGCCAAATAATATTCCATTTTATAATAGACCACATTTTGTTTATTCATCAATTAATATACATTTGGGAGGCTTCTTCATTAAGCTATTATAAATAATGCTTCTATAAACATTTGTATACAAGTTTTTATATAGATATATACACGTTCTTTTCTCTTGGTTATATACCAAGAGTGGAACTGCTCAGTCATATGGTAACTGAATGGTTTAAAATCAGTAAAGGTGTGTACACCTTTACTGATGTATTATTTCACTATATTTATTCAATGTGTATGATGAGGAAATAATATGAGCAAAGAATATGGCATCAGGATTGAGGAAGACTCATTAACAACCTGTGATATGCAGATGATACAACCCTGCTTGCTGAAAATGAAGAGGACTTACAAAAGTCACTGATAGAAACCAAAGACCACAGTAAGCGTTGCACCTAAGTGTAAAGAATACAAAAATCCTCAAACTGGATAAATAAATAACATCATGGTAAATGGAGAAAAGACTGACGTTGTCAAATACTTCATTTTGCTTGGACCCACCATTAGCACTCATGAAAGCAGCAGTCAAGAAATCAAATGATGTATTGCATTAGGCAAATCTGCTGCACAAGACCTCTTTAAAGTGTTCAAGATAAAAAATGTCAGTGAGGACTAAGGTGTACTTGACCCAAACCATGGTATTTTCACTCACCTCAAATGCATGTGTGAAAGTTGTACAGTGAATAATGAAGACTATAGAACAATTGATGCATTTGAATTACAGTGTTGGAGAAGAATATTAAAGGTACCATGGGCTTCCAGAGGAACAAACAAGTCTGTGTTGGAAGAAATACAACTGAAATGCTCCTTTGAAACGAAGATGGCCAGACTTCATTTCTCTTACTTCAGGCATATTATCAGTAGGACATCATGCTTGGTAAAGTGGAGGGTCAACAAAAAAGAGGAAGATATCCAACAAGATGGATACACACATTGACAATAACAATAGGCTCAAGTATAGCAGCAAATGTGAGGATTGCACAGGACAGGAAGGTGTTTTGTTTTGTTGTACATAGCATCACTATTGATTGGAGCCAATTAGATGCCACTTAACAACAACAACAATGGTAACTGTAAGTTTAACATTTGAATAAATTGCAAAATTGTTTTCCAACATGGCTGCACTGTTTCACGTCTCCATTAGAAATGTATAAGAATTCCAGACATGTGCACATCTTCACAACACTTGTTATTGTTGTATAGGTTTATGATTCATTTTGAGACATCTTTGTGGATTTGTAGTGATATATCTCACTGTGATTTTAATTTTTAGTTCCCTAATAACAATATAATGAATCTTTTCATGTACTTATTAGCTATTTGTTTATCTTCTTTGGAGAAATGTCTCTTTACATCCTCTGCCTATTTTTAATAGGGTTATTGTCATTTTATTATTGAATTGTAATAGTTCTTAATATAGTCTGGATTGTTGCTGTTGTTGTTATGTGCCATAGAGTTGGTTCCACTTCATAGCTACCCTATATAGAGTTTCTGAGGCTGAAAATCTTTGTGGGAGCAGGAAGCTTCAACTTTCTCTCATGTAGTTGCTGGTGGGCACCAGCCACAGGCCTTGTGACTCACAGCCTAGTGCTTATCCTTCAGACCCACTATGCATCTATATTCTGGATACAAGTCTCTTGTCAGGCAAAGGATTGGCAAATATTTTCTCCAGTTCATTGTGTTCTCTTTGCACTTTCTTAATGGTGTCCTTTGAAGCACAAGATATTTTATTTTGAGCAAGTCCAAATTTATCTGTTTTTTAATCTGTCACTTGTGCTTTTGGTACTGTATCTTAGAAACCTTTTCAAACACAAGTTCCCAAAAAATTTCCTATACATTCTAAAAGACTTTTAATGGTTTAACTAACAAGGAAGACCAGTTAATACTAATCTTATTCAAATTTAAACACCAACCACTAAAGCCAGTGAAGATGAAATTGAAGAAATTAACCAACGTCCTCAGTCTGAAATTGACCAAACATGCAATTAAGATGTATTGCTCATTGCTGATGATTGGAATACAAAGGTTGGAAACAAGGAGGAAGGATCAGTCATTGGAAAATATGGCCTTGGTGATAGAAATGATGCTGGAGACTGCATGATAGAATTTTGCAACACCAATGTCTTTTTTATTGCAAATACCTTTTTTTAAATTTTTAATTTAAGGTTTTTATTGTAGATTGAGTGAAAGTTTACAGGGCACATCATCAGTTTTACTTTCAACAATTCATATAACTTGTTTCATTACATTGATTATAATCCCCTCCTTATACCATCAGTTAAAAGTATTTCTCTCTATTCACTTTAGTTTTTTTTTTGTTTTTTTTTTAAAAAACACACAAACAAAAAACCCCACTCAGGCATATATAATAAATTACATCTCCAAGGGCACATTCTGCAAGTCTGCTCCTGGCCACCAGTTCTTACGCCTTCTCTTCTTAGTTGATGAAGCTAGAGTCCTCAGCCGCTCCCCCTCTCCATGCCCCCATCTCTGCCTCCATCTCTGGCACTGCTGCTTCTCTGGATAAGGTCCTGCATTCTATTTGTGCGTTCCTCTCTTGATGGTCCTAGGGTCCTCTGTTTCTGGACTGTAAGATTAACCACTCCCTTTTTTTTGTTACAAAATTTCTACCTTTACAATTGTGACAGTCGCGATTAGTCATGATAACAGTTATTCACTATTGAATCTTACAAATCTTATCCCCATCTCCTTTCA
>NW_006408692.1:5026402-5031085 GCF_000296735.1 Chrysochloris asiatica
AAAGAGTCCAAACGATTAATGGTAACACATCAGAAATTGACAATCTACTGAAAGGACAAAGGAGTAGAATTGAAATTATGAGAGCCAGAGTCAGTGAGCCTGAAGACAAATCTCTCAATACTGCTAAGATAGAAGAACAAGCAGAAAAAAAGAATAAAAAAATCTGAAGATAGTCTAAGATTCATGTGGGACAATATGAAGAGGAATAACATAAGGGCTATTGGAGTCCCAGACAGGAAAGAATCACAAAACCATGGAGGAGATACTGCTGGAAGAAAAATTCCCTGGTATCCTGAACGATGAGAAGATAAGCATTAAAAAAACTGAACAAATCCCTAGAAAGATAGATCCTAAGAGAAAATCACCAAGACATATCATATTCAAGCTCTCCAAAATCAAAGTCAAGGAAGAAATCCTGAAAGCAGCTAGGAAAAAGAGAAATGTTACCTACAAAGGCAAGCTGGCGGAAGCCATGCCATCAAGGAATGGAATGGCGAGAGACCCTAAGCATGAGAAGCTCATTGTTTAGCAAAGTGATAATGAGTGTCTCCTTGGTTGGCAAAGCCCCAAGGGGAACCTAATGCAAGGGCCTTGCAGTTTCTGTTTTTTCCTTTTATGAATAGTTTATTTTTTATTTTTCTTGATTTTTTTAATAGAAGTTTTTAGTAGAATTTTTCTATAATCATAGTAAAAATTAAAATTACATTTAGACACTCTCTCACTAAATTTAATCATGTAAAGTTATAATAGTTGCTTTTTGCATCAACAAAGTTTCACCATTAGGAAAAGCCACATCACCTAAAAGCTTTGTCAATTACATCCTGCTTAGTTTCGCCAAGAGACACTGAGGCACCTGAAAGATAGCTAAAAAACAATCTTGCAATCGACATCCTGCTTAGTTTCAGCAGGAGACACTGAGGCACCCGGAAGATAGCAAAGAAACAATCAAGAGCTGTGGGAACACGTAGGAATTGTGGGTAGAAATTTAACTAGAGGTTTTTAGTATAGAGGAATTGCTGCTTTGTTCTTGACTATGAAACCTTAGGTACTTATGTTCTTATTCTTAAATCTATTATAAGTATAAAAAGTAATAGATGAGAGTAAAAATGCAAGGCAAGATATAGAACTTTGCGTAAAAGTTAATTTGAAATTCTTAGGAGGATTAAAGAAAAAAAAAAAGAGTTACAGAAATAAACCCAATGTTATCGGGATAATTAGGGCATGCAAAGGAACAGAATACGATAAGAATCAAAGGAGTGTTCTGATTTTTCTGTAACCTGAATGTTTGCTGAACACAAAGAATTTAACACTTAAATTGTAATTGATCATAGTAGTATATAAGAAGCAAAAAACTTTTTAGTAAAGAGAAGTCATCATCATCTGCCTAAGACTCACGACCCATTGACTCTGTGTGTGTGTGTGTGTGTGTGTGTGTATGTTTTTCGCCGACTCCACATCCCCCTTTGAAAGCCCCCTAATAATTTGTCGAGGTTGGTCCCGGCAGCAAGCAAATAAGATTAAGTTCTGATCTCTCAGCAGAAGCCATGCAACAAGAAGGCAATGGGTAGACATATATAAAACCCTGAAAGAAAAAAAAAAAAAAGCTGCCAAGATTTGTTAACCCAGCAAAGCTGTCCATCATATAAAACAGTGTAGTCAAAACATTCCAAGATAAATAGAAACTAGGGGACTTTGTTAAAGCCAATCCAGTGCTTCGCAACATCCTAAAGGGAGTTATTTGCACTGAGAACCAAAAAGAACAGAGACTGAATCAGCAACCAGAGATTGACAAATGTGGAAGCACCACCGGGAACTCAGCCAACAGATGGAAGAGTCCAGAACAGAACAAAACTACTAGAACAAATTAGGAGGATTTGGGAGGTGAGTCTGTGATCAAAACAATTGCAGTGAAAAACATAGGGAAAATATAGGAACAGAGATCGAGGTGCTGAGGAGGTCGGGAAGATTTCAGGGTAAAATAGAGTCTTTAAAATGAGGAAAAAGAATATGGGGTAACTCCAAGAAAAATAATTTCATAACATATCAAGAAACTAAAAATCCAAGAAGAACATGGAAACATTAAAACTATGAAGTAAAAGCACAAAAATCATAAACTCAGTACAAGAAGGCATGCAGAACAAAGAAACCAGCAGCACCACAAAAAACAAACAAACATAATGACAGTAATTAATTCATACCTATCAGTTATTATGCTGAATGTCATCAGATTAAATGCACCAGTTAAGATATGGAGAATGGCAGAATGGATAAGAAAACAGGATCCTTCAATATGCTGTCTGCAAGAGACACACTTTACACACAAAGACAAAAACAGATTAAAAGTTAAAGGCTGGAAAAAAAAAAAAATAGACCAAGCTAACTGCAATAAAAACAAGCAGGAGTGGCATTACTAATCTCATAAAATACGCTTTAAGGCAAAAATCAGCATAAGAGATAAAGAGAAGGACATTATCTCTTGATTACAGGATCAATTGAACAAGATGACATAACCATAATAAATATCTATGCTCCCAATGAGAAAGCCCCAAAATATATAAAGCAAACCCTAATAGAATTGAAGAAAGAAATATACAAATCTACAACAATAGTGGGAATTTTAAATACACCACTTCCAAAAAAGGATAGAATAATCAGAAAGAAACTCAACAAAGACACACAGGAATGAAACAACACAATCGACCAATTTGACCTCACAGATGCTACAGAGCATTCAACCCAACAACAGCACAATACACATTCTTTTCCAGTGTACATGGAACATTCTTCAGAATAGACCATATGTTAGGCAAAAAAACAAGCCTCCATAAATTTGCAAACATCAAAATATTAGAAAGCATCTTCTCAGATCATAATACTATAAAATTAGAAATCAACAATAGGAAAACCAAGAAAGTAAAGTCAAATACATGGAAACTGAGCAATACCCTGCTTAAAAGCTACTGGGTAGTAGAAGAAATAAAACATGAACTCACAAAGTTACTAGAAACAAATGAGTATGAAAACTCAACATACCAAAATCGTTACACAGCAAAAACAGTGCTGAGAGGACAATTTATAGCAATAAATACACACATTAAAAAAAAAAAAAAGAAAAACCAAAATCACACATTGGCACAGCGTCTCCAACAATTAGAAACTTACAGCAAAGTAAACCTAATGTCACCAGAAGAAAAGAAATCATAAAGATTAGAGCAGAAATAAATGAGATAGAAAACTGAAAAAGTATAGAAAGAGTCAACAGGACAAGAAGCTTGTTCTTCGAAAGGATTAATAAAATTGACAAACCAACTGGCAAATCTAACAAATGAAAAGAAAGAGAAGACATAAATAACATGCATAAGAAGTCACATGGATGATGTCATAACAGAACCAACAGAAATAAAAAGAATAATAACAGAATACCATGAAGAGTGTACTCCAACAAATTTGAACATCTAGAGGAAATGGATACATTTTTAGAAAAACACTACCTACCTAAACTTACACAGTGTGAAATGGAAAACTTGAACAGATCTATAACTAAAGAAGAAATTGATCAAATCACCAAAAAAAATCCATGTCCAGATGGCTTCACTTGTGAGTTTTACCAAACATTCAGGGAAGCGCTGTCAACAATTCTATTCAAATTATTCCAGAATATAGAAAAGGATGGAAAACTTACCAAACTTTATTTTATGAAGCAAGTATAACCCTCATACCCAAACCCTGGAATGACATCACTGAGAAACAAAATTATAGACCAATATCCCCCATGAACATAGATGCAAACATTCTCAACAAAGTCCTAGACAATAGAATCCAACAACACACCAAAAAAAATAAAACATCATGACCAAGTGGGATTTATATCAGGGATGCAAGGAGAGTTTAATATTAGAAAAATAATCAATGTAATCCACCAAATAAATAAAAAAGGAAAAGAACCACATGATCACATCAATGATGCAGAAAAATCATTTGACAAAATCCAATATCCATTCCTGATAAAAACACTCAACAAAATAGGAATGATAGGGAAATTCCTCGACATAATTAAGAGCATATATACAAAAGAAACAGCCAAAATCACTCTCAATGGAGAGAAACTGAAAGCTTTCCCTTTGCAGATAGGAACTAGACAAGGATGCCCTTTATCACCACTCCTATTCAATGTTGTGATGGAGTCTTAGCCAGAGCTATAAGGGAAGACAGAGAAATTAAAGGCATCCAAATTGGCAAAGAATAAGTAAAACTCTCTATTTGCAGATGATATGGCCCTATATGTAGAAAACCCCAAAGACTCAGCAAACAAAAAACAAAAAAAACTACTAGAACTCGAGGCAGGGCTTGACATGGTGGCTAGGGTGGAGGTGCAGTGAAGTTCTCCATCAGAAATACTACAGAATATCAGGCAAAGCAGATCCAGGGCAGAGCTCCAAAACTTGGAACCACAGAGATAGGAATATTTAAAAGGATTGAAGGCTTATAGCTAGTGGAACTTGTAGCAAAAGTAAGAAATCACATACTTTGAATCTGCTGGGTTTGGCAGACTGGAACTACAACTTGGGAGAGACCAAACGGCAAGACCAAGCAGGGGAGCAGATACACCACAGAAAAATGCTGCAGGAACCTCTGAGCAAAGGTGGACAACATGCTTTATTGGTTTTTCTTTGTTCTGATTTT
>NW_006408692.1:5031855-5044470 GCF_000296735.1 Chrysochloris asiatica
GGGGACTCTTTCTCTCCCTATATTACCCAAGAAGAGACAGCAACTGCTGCCATATAGTCAAGCTACAATCACACTCTATAAAACACCAAAACCCAGGTAAGAACAAATACCAGCTGCTGCCGGGACCAGCCTCAACAGATTATTAGGAGGCTCTTGAAGGAGGATGTGGAGTCGGCGGAATAAATTACACAGAGTCAATGGGTCGTTTTGAGTCTCAGGCAGATGATGGTGATGATGACTCTCTCTTTACTTAAAATTTTTGCTTCTTATATACCTTTTAGGATATACTATGATCTCACAATAGTCGCGTACAAACAGTTACAAATCAATCAAATATTATATTCTTACATCAAAGGTACAAGAGGAACACAAGGTCAACAAACATTCTGCGTCTCTACACTCCCTAGCCACTCCGATAACGTCTGTCCTCTGTAAGCGGCTCTGTTTCTCTCTAATCGCTCCTAAAATATCTAGTTTGGCCTTGATTTGCTTTTCTCTAATCCTCTTTAAAATGTCAGGTTTATTTTAAACAAAGTTCTACATCTTAACTTCTAACTTTACTAACATCTATTACTTTCTATAGATTCATTAATAACAACTCACAATCAAAAACATAATTTTTACTATAACTGGTCATACATATAATTGATTTAACAATAAAAACAAGAACATAAAAGTACCCTAAAGTTTCATAGTTAAGAACAAAGCAGCAATTCTCTTTATACTAACAATTTCTCAAAACCTCTAATCAAATTTTTACTTCTGTTCTTAAGCTCCCACTGCCCTTGACTGTTTCTAAGCTGCTTTCTAAAGGCCTTAATGTCCTTGACTGAAACTACATGGAATGGTTCTTACAATCTTAAGCTTGAATTGCTAAAACTTTAGCTAGCGTGGTTATCTCTAATGTTGAAACTTATTGTTAATGTGAAAAACAATTTTTGTAACTACATAAGATTGAATATGGTGTTAAAGTTAGCAGGCAACTATTATAACGTGAGGTTTGTTTAAAGTATATTTTATATTTTGTTACTACTAAAAAGTATCTAATAATTATTCAAGATTTTCTAAAACTTCTTATAAGGAAATCAGAAATAAACTATTTTTCCAAGGAAAAGCTAGAAACCGCGGGGCCCCTGCATGAAATACCCCTTGTGGCTTTGCCAACCAAGGGGATGTTCATTGTCGCTTTGCTAAACAATGAACTTTTCATACATAAGGCTTCTCACTGTTCCGTTCCCTGGCAGGATGGTGTCCGCCAAACTACCATATACCAGGGAGGCAGACAACACCTGTGAAAGTTACTCTGAGTTAAGCAATAAGAAGAGTGAAAAGGGAAGCCCACATCCTGATCACATCTATCTGGAAGCAATCAGAAAGCATAAAAAATACCAAAACACATACTCAATTAAGTATTAAGGCCACAGTTAAACACTAAACATGTCCAAGAAACAAAAGCAGATGACCATATCAGCACATGTCCAGAAATTAGATAAAATGTCTGAGACAAACAACCTAGAGGTAGACTTGGACTCCATTCTGGAAAGAGGGCAGGTCCTGAAATGCCTGAGAAGAAATTCAGAAAAATGATTATAAAATTTTTCAAAAAACTTTACAATGGAGTTGAGAAAAATAAGGAAGATGTCAGGAAAGTGCTATAAGAACAATCAAATAAAATAGATACACCCTTTGAAACAATTCAAAGCCTACAGAAAGAGGTCCAAACGATCAATAATATAATATCAGAAATAGACAATACTCTGAAAGGGCAAAGGAATAGAATAGAAGAGATGGAAGGCAGAACCAGTGAGCTGGAAGACAAATCTTTCAATACCAGTTTGATAGAAGAGCAAATAGAAAAAAGGATAAAAAAAAAATCTGAAGAAGGTCTAACATTCATGTTGGACAACATGAAGAGGAATAACTTAAAAATTATTGGCATTCCAGAACAAGAGGAATCACACAAGTTCACAGAGGAAATAGTTGAAGAACTGCTGGAAGAAAAATTCTCTAACATCCTGAAAGTGAAAAGATAAACATTCAAGAAGCTCAACAAACCCCAGGAAGTATAGACCCCAAAAGAAAATCACTGAGACATATCATAATCAATCTCTCCAAAATCAAAGATAAGGAGACACCCCTGAAAGCAACTAGGGAAAACAGAAGTGTAACATACAAAGGCTAGCAAGTCATATTAAGCTAGGATCTCTCAGCAGAAACCATACAAGCAACAAGGCAATGGGGAGACATATATAAAGCCCTGAAAGGAAAAAAAAAACCCAACCGCCAACCAAGAATCCTTTATCCAGCAAAGCTATAAATCAAATACGATGGTGTAATAAAAACATTCCAGGATAAACAGAAGCTAAGGGATTTTGCCAAAGCCAAGCCTGTACTACAAAAGATCCTAAAGGGAGTTTTGTAGGCTGAGAACCAACAAGAACAGACAACTACCAGAGATTAACATACGTGGCAGCACCTCCCAGAATTAAATCGACTGAAGGAATTGTCGAGAACAGAACAAAACTATAAGGACAAAATCAGAGAATCTGGGAGGTCAGTCTATGATCAAAACAATTACATTGTAAAAGAAGGTAAACACTTAGGAACAGAGATCCAGATGGTGAGAAGGTCAGGTAGATTACAGGATAAAGTAGACTGCACTAAATGGAGAGAAGTTAATGGACTATAAGGCAACCTCAAAGAAAATTAACACTTCACAACATACCAAGAAAATTAGAATCCAAGAAGAACACGGAAACATTAAAACTATGAGGAAACTCACAAGAAAGAACACAAAAAGCATGAACTCAACAAAGGAAGACACACAGAACAAAGCAGCAACACCACACACCCCCAAAAAGCCATAATGGTAGCAATTAATCCATACTTATCGATAATTACATGGAATGTAAACAGATTAAATGCACCTGTTAAGAGATGGAGAGTAGCAGAATGGATAAAATAAGATCCTTCAATATGCTATTTGCAAGAGACACATCTCACTTACAGAGACAAAAACATATTAAAAGTCAAAGGATGGAAAAAAAAATATACCAAGCTAATTGCAATAAAAAACAAACAGGAGTGGCAGTATTAATCTCTGATAAAATAAACTTTAAGGCAAAACCCAGCATAATAGATAAAGATGGGCATTATCTTATCATTAAAGGGATAATTGAACAAGATGACATAACCATAATAAATATCTATGCTCCCAATGAAAGAGCTCCAAAATATATAAAACTACTATAACTCATTGGAGGATTCAGCAAAGTGGCAGCGTACAAGATCAACATACAAAACTCAGTCAGTTTCCTCTATACTAATAATGACAGTGCTGAAAAGGCCCAAAGGATAAAATATTTAGGAATAAATCTAACCAGAGAAACAAAAGACCTATACAAAGAAAACTACAAAACACTACTACAATAAACCAAAAGAGATTTGCAAAAATGGAAGAATATACCATGTTTCTGCATAGGAAGACTTAACATTGTGAAAATGTTACAACTACCCTAGGCAATCTACAGATATAATGCAATCCAAATCCAGATTCCAATGACATTTTTAAAGAGATGAAAAAAATTTTTTTAAACTTTATATGGAAAAGAAAAATTCCAGGTAAGCAAAGCACTGCTTAAGAAGAAGAACAAAGTTGGAGGCCTCTCCCTGATTTCAAAATTTACTATATGGCTATGGTGATCAAACAGCCTGGTACAATGAAAGATACATAGATCAATGGAACCGAATTGAGAATCTAGAAATTAACTCATCCACATAGAGCCAACTGATGTTTGACAAAGTGCCAAAGTACATTGGATGGGGAGGAGATAGTGTCTTCAACAGATGATGCTGGTAGAACTGGAAATCGATATGCAAAAGATTGAAACATGACTTTTATCTCATACCATATACAAAAATCAACATGAATTAGAGGCATAAATGTATATCCCAGAATTATAGAGGTCATCAATGAAAAAATAGGGATAATACAGGGTACACACAGAAAGAATTTCAAATATATGACCAACCACTACAGCCAGTGGTGGTGAAACTGAAGGATTTTACCAATTTCTTCAGTTTGAAGTTGATCAAAAATGCAGTCAAGATGTGTTGTTAATTACTGGCAATTGGAATGTAAAGGTTGGAAACAAAGATAAAGGATCAGTCCATGTAAAATATGGCCTTGGTGATAGAAAGGATGATGGAGATTGCATGGTAGAATTTTGCAAGACCAATGACTTCTTCACAGCAAATGCCTTTTTTATGCAACATGAAAGATGATTATGCAATATAAACAAGTCTGTATTGATCTGCAGAATCTCAGACAAAGCAGCCCCAAGGAAAACCATCTCTGTCGATGAAGATTTGTTTTACTTGCAACAGGAAAAGTAATAATAGCAGCAGCAGCTACTGGAGGCAGCTCACAGGCTAGGGAAAGGTAAAGGCAGGCTGAAGCTGTCCCACAGTCTTCCCTTTAAAGACAGGCATTTCACGTGCAGTGAAATAATATGAAGGAGGTTTGCTTGCTTTTCTTAGAGCCTTCACAGGAGAAAGCAAAGTCATGTGACTTATTGAATGAACGTAGTGGACAATTACCAACAACTTGTTCCTCTGCTGCCACGAGCAACCTAAACTGGAACTGCCATGTGAAAATAACCCAACAAATGCAGAATTTACATCTATCCCAGTCAAAAAAGCATAGCATCCATCCTCTCCCAATGCTGCCAAACACCTGTACAGGAACCTCGCGTAGAAATTGAAGGGAAGCCATTCTTTGTTTGATGAGTCCTATTTCAGAACAAGAACTGCCTGGCTAAGACTCAAGAAAATTTCCAAGGCAATGAAGCCATGTTTGTAGCCATTAAACAGCAGGACATAGACGTTGTGCAGATACTTCTGTATCAGTATTCACCAGAAGATCGGATCTCAACATACCCAAAAGTGAGGGGTTGACACCCCTGGACATTGCCTCATGACCAACAACGCTCCCATCACTTGAATTTTTCTAACAATAGAGGCCCGAGAAAGTACACATTTTGCCAGCCTGGAAAGCCAGAAAATATTGAGATCTGCACCTCAACACTCTGGTCCAGGAAGCCCAGGAGTTGGTGAGTGAACTGTCTGCCCAGGTGGAGAATGAAGGCTTCAGTATGAATAACACAGAGAAAGAGAAACAACTGAAAGCCTGGGAGTGGAGGTACCAGCTCTACAGACTCATGAAAATGGGCTTCGAGCATGCCAGAGCTCCTGAGATGCCTGCCAATGTCTGTCTCATGGTAACCAGCAGCACATCACTCACTGTCACTGTTCAGGAGCCTTTTAGTGTCAATGCAACTGTAGAAACCAGATACAAAGTGGGATGGAGCACATTGAAAGATTTTCTTGTTTGACAGGAGAAGCCATCATGGGTAATCTGCAGACCCTGAGATTCACAAACACAGGGCTGACAATCAGCCAACTGTAGTTTGTTCAAGTCTCAGCTTATAACATGAAAGGATGGGGACCTGAGCAGACCACAACACCGGCATATGTCTCTCCTTCTAGTATGTTGTTGTTGTTAGGTGCCATCGAGTTGCTACTGACTCATAGTGACCCTATGCACAACAGAATGAAACACTGCCCAGTCCTGGGCCAACCTCACAATTTGTTGCCATGCTTGAGCCCATTGATGCTGCCATTTGCCAATCCATCTCACTGGGGTCTTTCTTTTTCTCTGACCCCCCATCTTACCAAACATGATATCCTTCTCCAGTGACTGGTTCCTTCTGACAATATGTCTAAAGTATTAGAGACGAAGTTTGGCCATCCTAGCCTCCAAGGAGCACTCTGGCTGCACTTCTTCCAACACAGATCTGTTGGTTCTTTTGGCAGCCCATGACTATCAACTATCAACACCATAACTCTGATGCATCAGTTTTTCTATGGTCTTCCTTATTCACTGTCCAGCTTTTGCATGTGTATGAGGTTATTGAAAATACCATGGCTTGGGTCAGGTGCACCTTAGTCCAATACATCGTTTGATTTCTTGACTGCTGCTTCCATGAGTGTTGATAGTTGATCTAAGAAGAATGAAGTCCTTGAAAACTTCAGTCTTTTCTCCATTGATTTATAAGAATTTTGTTTATTGGTCCAGTGGTGAGAATTTTTGTTTTCTTTACATTAAGATGCAATCCATACTGAAGGCTGTGGTCTTTGATCTTCATCAGTAAATACTTTAAGTCCTCTTCATTTTCAGCAAGCAAAGTTGTGTCATCTGTATTTCACAGGTTGTTAAGGAGTCTTCCTCTAATTCTGATGCCACTTTTTTCTTCATATAACCCAGCTTCTCGGATTATTTGCTCAGTGTACAGGTTGAATAAGTATGGAGAAAGAATACAACCCTGTTGCACACCTTTCTTAATTTTAAACCATGCAGTGTTTCCATGTTCTGTTCGAACAACTGCCTCTAGGTCCATATACAGAGTCCTCGTGAGTAGCGTTGAGTGTTCCAGAATACTCATACTTCGCAATGTTGTCCATAGCTTGTCATGATCCACACAATCGAAAATCTCTCCAACTGATAAACAGGTTCCACTTTCAGCTTCATCTCAGGGTGCCATTGCCACACCCCTCCCCACTGCTTAGGGCCAACAAGACTCCCTCAACGCACCACTCTCGGTTGCATAATGAATGAGTTTTTTTTAATGGATGTCACTCACTAGAATGGAAAGAGAGGGTATTTGGAACCATCGAGACCAAATTTGATATTCATTATCCATTTCATTAGTTTAAACTCTTAATTCAACATCTGTAGTTGGGTCAAATCATAGCCTCTTGCAGGACTACCATGAGGATGTAGGAGATGGTGCACTGAGTGTAGCTGACCCAGAGGTTTATTGTCCACAGAAGCTCTCATCTTCTCTTCCTCACCACGAGAGGATGCATCCACATTGATGAGATAAGAGAATGAAATCCATCAAGTCTCATGTATCCAACATTCTATAGAAAGAAAACCTATTTTAGTAACATGCACTCTCCTACTGATATACTCTAGAACATTTGTAGTGCTGACTTCAATATCCTGCAAAATCCTCTTCTAATCATTTGAAAATTAATAATTTATGCCTAGTATATTTAATAAATCTCTATTCACCAGGAAATCGAATTAAACCCAAACATCTCTCTATATAACATATGATAGAGTTTTCTACATAATGAGACTATTGCTCTGAATTGTATTTTCATTTCTTTAAAAAAAGAAAAACTCCACTAAAAAATAGTATCATATGTGTTTTTGTGAGAATACAAATGGCTACATCCTTTATGGAAAGAAATCCTGGCATTATATATCAACGACTTTCAGAAAATCCATTCCCTTTTACCTGATAATTACACATCTAGGAATCTAACCTAAAGAAACAGATGCTGGAAACAGTAGTGTATTGATAGTGGTGATGCTGATGTGCCATGGAGTTGGTTCCGACTCATAGTGACCCTGTACAGGGTTTCCGAGGCTGTACATCTTTACAGGAGCAGAAAGCCTCATCTTTCTCCTGTGGAACTGCTGGTAGTTTTGAACTGGTGACCCTGAGGTTAGCAGCTCGATTCATTACCACTACGCTACCAGTAGCAAAATATTATGTGTGATATGGAGAACAAATAGCTAATATTAATTTAATGGTTAAATAAAGTATGTTATTGCTGTTAAAAAAAGACAGCTATGCACATAGACCACCAGATGAAATACACCGAAATCAAATAGACTACATTTGTGGAAAGAGACAGTAGGAAAACTCCCTATCATCAGCCAAAACAAGGCCAGGGCAGATTGTTGAACAGACTATCAATTGCTCTTATATGAGTTCAGGTTGAAACTGAGGAACATTAAAACAAATCTGTAAGAGCCAAAATATGACCCTGAACATATCCCACCTGAATTTAGAGATCTCAAGAACAGATTTGATGTTTTAGACACTTACTGACCGAAGACCAGAAGAGTTGTGGGATGACATCAAGAACATCATACAGGAAGAAAGCAAAAGGTCCTTAAGAAGACATGTAAGACAAAAATTAGAAGAGACGCTAAATCTTGCTCTTCAGTGTAGAGATTCTAAAGCATATGAAAGAAATGAGGAGGTAAAGGAACTGAACAGAAAATTTCAAAGGGCAGATCGAGAAGACAGAGTCAAATATTGTGATGAAATGTGCAAAGACCTGGAGTTAGAAATCCAAAAGAGAAGAACATGCTCAGCATTTCTCAAACAGAAAGAACTGGGGGGAAAAATCAAGACTTGACTTGCATTAGTGACGAATTCTTTGGGTAAAATGTTAAATATTACAGAAAGCATCAAAAGATGATGGAAAGAATACAGAGACTTATTGTAACAAAATGAAATGGTTGATGTTCATCCATTTCTAGAGGTAGCACATGATCAAGAGCCAGTGGTACTGAAGGAAGTTCAGGGTGCACTGAAGGCACTGGCAAGGAACAAGACTCTGGGAATTCATGAGATACTAATTGAAATCTTTCAGCAAACTGATACAAAATTGGGGGTACTTATTCATTTATGCCAAGAAATTTGGAAGACAGCTACTTGGCCAACTGATAGGATGAGATCAAAATTTGTGGACATTCCAAAGAGAGATGACCAAATGGAATGTGGAAATCATTGGACAATATCATTAATCTCACATGCAAGTAACATTTTGCTAAAGAAAAATTTAAAAACAGCTGGAACAGTACATTGACAGGGAGCTGCCAGAGGTTCAATCTGGATTCAGATGAGGAATTGGACTGAGGAATATCGTTGCTGACATCAGATGGATCTTGGCTGAAAGCAGAGAATACCAGAAAGATGTTTATTCTGTGCTTTGCTACTATACAAAGGGTTTTGACTGTGTGGATCATGACAGGCTATGGACAGCATTGAGGAGAATAAGTATACTGAAAGTCTTAATTGTGCTCATGAGGAATCTGTACATAGATCAAGAGGCAGTCATTAGAACAGAACTAGGGGACATTGAATTGTTTAAAATCAGGGTATCTCGGTGGTAGAGTGGTATTCTTTCACCATACTAATTTAATATGGATGCTGAGCAAATAATCTGAGAAACTTGATTGTATGCAAGAAAAATGTGGCATCAGGATTGAAGAAAGACTCATTAACAACCTACGATATGCAGATGATACAACCTGCTGTTGAAAGTGAAGAGGACTTAAAATATTTACTGATGAAGATCAAAGGTCACAGGCTTCAGTATGGGCTGCACCTTAATGTAAAGAAAACAGAACTCCTCTTTACTGGACCAATAAATATCATCTTGATAAATGGAGAAAAGATTGAATTTGTCAAAGACTTAATTTTGCTTGAACCCACCATCAACATTCATGGAAGCAGCAGTCAAGAAATCAAATGATATGCTGTATTAGGCAAACCTGCTGCACAAAACCTCTTTAAAATATTCAAGAGCAAAGCAAAGAAGTCAATTTGAGGACTAAGGTGCACCAAGGTATTTTCAATAGGCTCATATGCATGTGAATGTTGTACAATGAATAAGAAGACTGTAAAATAATTGATGCATTTAACTTATAGTGGAGAAGAGTATTGAATGTACCATGAACTGCCAGAAGAACAAACACATTTGTGTTCAAGAGGTACAACCAGAATGCTCCTTAGAAACTACGATGAATAGAGTTCATCTCTCATACTTTGGACATATTGTCAGTAGGGCTCAGTCCCTGGAGTAGGACATCATGCTTGGTAAAGTGGAGACCCAGTGTAAATGAGAGAGACTCCCAGGGACAACACCAATGGACTCAAGTGTAACAACTGTTGTGAGGTTGGTGCAGAATCAGGCAGTGTTTCATTCTGTTATGCATAAGGTTATCATGAGTTGGAAGCTTGTTTTCAACCTGTAGAGATCATCAGATTAATGGAACTTGAACATGAATGAGAAGTCATAACACTTCCATAATATAATTGGGGAAATAAAAGTATCATTCAATTGACACATAATTCTGCCATCATCAACATTACTGCTTTAATTTGGCTTCAAATTTGTATGAATCTGTTTAAGAAGAGGGCTTCATTAATTTTGGAAATTCAGCACAGAACTACTTGACTTACTAAGAATTTTTGTTGTTATTGAAATGTTTTGTTTTATTTAGCCAGTATCTTATTTTTTATGTATTTCAATTTTTGACTGTTTTATATTTTGAAATAGGAGTAAGAACCTGATATTTCACCTAAGTTTAAGATTTGTCACTTAGTACTTTATGTGAAATTTCTTTGTGTTAGTAGAGTTAGGACGTACTGCTCAGCAGTTTGAATCCACCAGCCATTATGAGAGAGAAAGGTGAGGTTTTCAGCTCCTGTAAAGATTTACAACTACAGGGAGCAGTTCTACGCTGCATTGTTGTTGTTAAGTGCTCTTGTGCCGGTTCTGACTCAGTGACCCTGTATAGGGTTTCTGAGGAGTGGCTGGTGGGTTTGAACCACCAACCTTGCGCTTAGTGCTTATCCTACTTTGCCACACCAGACTCCCTACTCTGCCCTTGTCGTTGTTGTTGTTAAGTGCCATTGAGTTGGTTGCAATTCATAGCGACCTTGTATAGGGTTTGTGAGGAGCGACTGGTAAGTTTGAACTGCCGACCTTGTGGTTCAACCTGACTTTGCAATACAGCTCATTATTATCGTGCATGGCCACAGCAGGACTCCACTGTGCCCCATCGGGTCCTCATTAGTCAGAATTGACTTGATGGCAGTAGTCGTGTCATTACCTCTCATCAACACTAGATGGTGCTGTGGACTTAAGTAAGTTTTCATTTATGAGGCTTCAGCCATTTTCTCTTATCAAAATATCTCTTTCTGGAGCATTCATTTCATTAAAACTGCTTTTAGTTGTAAATTCTGGTGCGATTTATATAATTTATAAATTCTTACTTCTACAGTTAGTGTTGATTTGTACATAGTGTCTTTTGTGTAGATTGTAATTAAACATCGCTTCTTATAGTTAACACAAACTAGGATGAAAACATCAGTAGAACAAAATAAAAATATAAAGTTAGTTTGTAAAATAGCTTTTAGAGAGAATTTTATCCTAGAAATACTTAGCTGAGGTTAACTTAAAGCAATATTGATCTAAGCCTTATAATACAGCCTTCTGGTTTTTATTTTGTTTCGTACGGAAAATGGCATTCTTTTCTCGCACGCTCTCTCTCTCTCTCTCTCTCTCTCTCTCTCTCTTTTATGGTATGGAAAATCAAGGGAAATTATTTTTAAAACTTTCTGAGTATTATATAATTTCTCCCAGTTTCCAGGATCCAAGTTTGAGCCCTCTCTGTTCTTGAGTCTTCTTACCTTTGACTTGTGTTCCTTTATCAGAAGTGTGACTCACAATCACCCGAGACATCATCTTTGGAATACACAGCTCTAAACACTGTATCCGAAACCCTAATTCATGGAAGTTAGACAGGCCTCAGTATCTGTAATTAATAAGATAGCTGACTTTGTACAAACTGTGTTTTTTAAAAGTGATTCTGGTGCACAGTGTTGGAAACCAATGGATTAGACTAGATGCTATTAGAATTTTCCTGTTGTATTGGACAAAGTGGCAGATATAAGCTGTCAGAGGCTGTGGCTTATTACAGAGAATCTCATTCTACCAACTTTCCAGCTTCCCTTATAGTTTAGGGGTTCAGATGTTGTGAAGTGAAACCTCTGGGGAACATGCCCTTTCCCTAAATCTTAGTATGTAGTACTGGTGATTTATAAAACCAACTCCCTAGACATCAGCTTGCTCCCTTCTACCTGTATTGATCTGTAAGTGACGATAATTCATTACAGTTAGGAATATTTGTTGTTTTGATATCGTGACACTTTTGTCATTGCTTAACCACTTAATCAAATTTAAGTTTGTTCTGTGTTTATAGAGTTTGCATTTTTTCTATTTATTAAAAGTATTAAAGTAATAATACATTTCAGAACACCTAAACATTACCCATAATATTATTACTTTACTAGCTAAACTTTCCTACTCTTCTTATTTGGCAGAATTTTCTTTCAGCCTTCTTCTTTATATGTAACTTTATATGATGGATGGAATTCTATATTGGAATATCTTGCTTTATTTTCACTTTCTTTTTTTGATGTGTATGATTAAATAAGGAGTCCTTGTGTGGAGCTGCGGGTTAATATGCTGAGACTACAAAGTAGATTTGAGCCACAAGGTCAGTGGCTCAAGCTTACCAGTCAATCCTTGGAAACCCTATACAGGGTCACTGTGGTTCCGAACTGACTCAACAGCTTTTAACAACAGCAACATGATTATATGAAACATGAAGATGATTTCACTGTTGATCTTTTTCTCATCAAGTTGAAGTCATTTTTGATATCAGTCCCCATGGCTATCTATGTGATCATGGGTGAATTATTTGACATCTGTCTCTCCATTTCCTCTGAAGCAAAATGTTGGTAGTATTATGTCTCTTATAGGGATGGTGTCAATGTTAGAATAGTATGAGAAGACTTCAAAATGTTTGTGGAAAATTGGAATGAAAAGATAATGAGATTTGGATGCCTTTTGTCACCACTCTTATTCAATATTGTGCTGGAAGTCTTAGCAAGAGCTATT
>NW_006408692.1:5047250-5054333 GCF_000296735.1 Chrysochloris asiatica
GTGGAGGAAGATAGAATCTCCACTTAGTAGTATCCAGTCTGTCTAGGTGGAGCTGATGAAAGGAAATGTGGATAGTTCTCTTGTGATACAATAGTGAATAATTGTTATCAGGACTGCTTGTGAGGGTTGGAAATGTAAAGGTAGATGTTTTGTAGCTAGGAGGGAGTGATTAACTTTGCAGTCTAGGAGCGGAGGTCTCTGGGACCATCAAGGGAGGAGAGCGGAGAGCGGGACCCTACCCAGAGAAGCAGTGACACCAGAGATGGAGGCAGAGGCGATGACGTGGAGATATGGAGCAGCTGGGGACTTTAGACCCAGACAGAGAGAGGGGCTGTGTGCTGACTACTGGGGTGCAGGCTTGCAGGGTATACTGTTTGGTTGGTTGATGATGCATGGAGGGGATTGTAACCATGGCAATGAAACAATATACAATAGGATGAACGTAAAACTAATGTTCTTCCATGTAAATTATCACATAATTCACCATCCAATATTAAAAAAAAACAAAACCCAACAATATATAAGATCAAAGGAGCCCTGGTAATGCTGTAGGATAAGCACTAGATGACTAACCACAAGGTCAGCAGTTCAAGCCCAGTAGTTGCTCCTTGGGTGAAAGATAAAGCTTTATTCTCCCATTAATATCTATAGTCTCTGAAACCCTATGTAGGGTCATCACTAGGAGTTGGACTCAACTCAATGCTGTAGCTGTGGTTTTGGGCTTAGTCATATAAGAGCCAGTATGTCACTTCACATAAGATTTGTACAAGAAAGCTTTAAAAACGAAAACTGATAACCACTTATTTTGATCCCCAAATTTTATATTGGATTTCCTACTTGGCATTAGGTACAAACTACAAGGATACCAACTGTTATACTGTATGCCATATCTTATTCTCTGTAACAAGAAGATACCAGAACATAAATTTCAGTACCCTGAGGTCTATAAACCATTCATGATATTAAATCAAATCAAAGCTGGACTGAAAGGCAACTATTTCTTTCACTATAACAAAGCTGCTCATATCCTACTAAGAAATATGACAACTTAAAGTTTGAAGAATAATCTTTATATCTTATCTTGAATGAAATAAATTTCTAAGGAAACTTCCTTTGAGTGTGCAAAAATCAACCAACCAAAGAAACCTCCCAAAATAAAAGTAACCACAAAAAACTCAAACTACCTTTAAAAAAAAAAAAAAGAATATTTTTCCACAACAATTTTGAAGCACCCTTGCATATGTAAATTTCCTAATAATATGTAGCATGTAGGACCTTGCTTAGTTAATGGTTTTTGTTGTTAAGTGCTGTCGAGTCAGATTCGACCCATAGTGAACCTATAGAGTTTTGGAGGAACAGCTGGTGAACTTGAAGTGCCGACCTTGTGGTTTAAACCAACTTTGCAGTCCAGCACATTAACCCACAGTGCCACACCAGAATTCCCAGTTAAGGGTAGTTAAAGAATTAATAATAAATAATATTTCAGTGTTGGTAACCCCTGGTAAGCTAGCCTTAGCTTTTCTAAAATTAAACCTAAATGAAATTGTAAACTTAGAATTTGCATTTTAAAATTTGCATTCTTATTTAGAAAAGTATTCCTTTTGCCACATTGAGAAGTAGAAAAAAAAAGGAATGCTTTGTTACAAAGACTACAGTCACTTTTTCCTCTCCTGGGCAGGTCTCCTGGTACTGCGTTTTGGGTTGCAAAGCAGAAGGAAGCTATGGAAAAGTAAGGTTAAACAATAACCACCTCCCGAACTCAGGAGAAGCGGTATGTGAATTTAAAAAATACGTCTCAAGACGTCAGGAAATCTTGCCACTAGCCCCTTTAATGACAAATGAGTATATTTTTCTTATGAAATCATCATTTCAATGAATCTAATTTCATCTTGAGTCATAACTAAAATCCCATAGTAAATGAAAACTTTTTTTTTATATCAAGGGTTTCTTAATTATATTTTTAAGTTACATACATTATTGTATTTTCCATATATAATTTTAATGATATGTATGTTGTTTTTGTTAATAGATACCAGCTGATGGCCAAAGCATTTTTGAAGTCAAAGGTTTAGAAACCAATGAAAAATACATATTTGCAATTGCTGCTTATTCTTCTAGCGGGAAGCTTATCGGTGATGCTGTTGGGGAGACAACTAAGGCGATTCTTGTTTATCCACCTCTTTCTGCTCTCACTGCTCGGACACTCCTGACACAGGTAGAAGAGACTTTAGCAAATTTTCCCCTCTATTGCCTCTTTTCTTCAAACAGTTGCAAAGTCATGCAGATATTCTAAAGCTCCTATAATACATAGTTTTTTATTATTGCCGTTTAGTCTCATAAAATATGAATCATTTTCTTATTAATGAGTTTGCATTTCTTAATAACCTTTTTCTTTCTGGATTATAAATATAACATATCTTAATTTCAGAAAATTTGGAAAATAATGAAATGTACCAAGAAAAAAATACAAGTTATCTGTAATGCTATTATCTAGAGCAGTAGCTCACTGTAGACATTTTTGGTTCTCACAACTAGTAAGATACTACTGGCATCTAATGACTAGAGGCCAAAGATGTTTCTTTTAGGCACTGTAACTCTGTGTATCCTTTTCATCTTCTTTTGATGTTTTCTGTGTTAGTCAATAGTTTGCCCATAGAAACCTTCACTATTGGAAGTTGAGGCTTGAACGTTTTCTTCCATTCCATTAAGCTTGAAAATACTGAACGTGTTCATCCCTTTTGGTTTTCTAATTCAGGTCTTTGCATATTTGACTGTAATACTTGACTTTGTCTTCTCGAGCTGCCCTTTGAAATTTTCTGTTCAGTTCTTGCACCTTTTCAATTCTTCCATTTGCTTTAGCATCACTGCACTGGAGAGCAAGTGTCAGAGTCTCTTCTGACATCCATTTTGGTCTTTCTTTGTTTTCTTGTTTTATGAATGATATTTTGCTTTCTTCCTGTATCATGTTCTTTTCTTTCTTCTTCTTCTTTTTTTTTTTTACTTTTTATTGTGAATTGAGTGAAGGTTTGTAGATAAGATAATCAGTTTTACATTCAACAAACACACTTTATTTCATCTCAGTGACTACAATCCTTTCTGTGAAACAACAGTCATCTTGTTTCCTCCCTGTGACTTCTATATCTGCTCTACCCACCTTCGATCCCTTCTTGCCATTGTCCTTAGCTATATGTTGCCCCTTTGACTTTGAATGATTGACCAATCCATTGTTCATAGTGAGTATATTTTACTAGTATTATTGGTTCCTCTATATACCTATATACCTATCTACTACTTGGCTGAAAGTGCGTGTTTTCCCTTCCAGACCTGAAGGGTGGTTGAGGGCCACAGTTTCAAGTTCTTCCCATCTCTTTCTGACCATTAAGCCCCATCTTTTTTTTTTTTTTTTTTTTTTTTAAAATAACTGAGTTTTGTTCTACACATTATGCCACTCCATCCAGGAACTTCTAATGTGATCCCATTCAGGCAGTTGGTCGTGATAGCTGGACACTATCTAGAGCTTTTGGTCTCAGGGTTGTGGACAATGATGTTCAAATGTTCCATTAGTCCATTGGATGGATTCCAAGCATCTTCAGTTCTCAACATTCTTCTTTCTTCAGAACATGGAGAGACCAGTAGATGCAGCTTAGATGACTGCTCATGAGCTTTTAATATCCCAGATTCTTCTTATCAAAGTAGGATGTAGAATGTTGTCTTTGTATACTGTGTTGTGCCAGTTGACCATGGTAGCCCCTAAGACTATGGTCCTGAGCCCTCCGGCTCAGCTGCTCATTATCTTAAGGTGTTTGATAATATCTGAGACGTTTCCCCACATCTCCTCTGTCAGTTTGTCTTACTGGGGTGACTTGTGTATTGCTGTAACTCTGAAAGCTATGTTACCAGTATTTTAAATACCAGCAAGATCACCGGTGATGGGCAAGTTTCAACTGAGCTTCCAGACTTATACAGACTAGAAAGAAGACCAACTACTTCTGAATATTTAGTCATTGAAACATGATGAATAGCACCAAAGCACTGTCAGATACAGTGCTGGAAAAGGAGCCCCTCAGGTTGGAAGGCACTCAAAATAGGACTGGGGAAGAGCGGCCTCCTCAAAGCAGAGTTGACCATGATGACTCAAATGGAGTAAAGCTTTTGGGACCTTTATTTGCTGATGGGGCACAACACAAAATAAGGAGAAACAGCTATAAACATCCATTAATAATAAGAACATAGAGTATATGGAGTATGAACCTAGGAAAATTGGAAATTGTTAAAAATGAAATCGAATGCTTAAACATTGATATCCTAGGCATTTGCTCTCCGGTGCAGAGATGCCTGAACTTGCATATGAGCAATTGATGGTCTGTTCCATAGTCTGCCCCTGGCCTTGATTTGGCTGATAATATGGAGCTTTTCCACCATTTCTTCCTACAGAGGTAGTCAATTTGATCTCTGTGTATTTCATTTGGTGAGGTCCATGTGTATAGATGTCTTTTATGTTGTTTAAAAACAGTATTTGCAAGAAGTCATAATGGGGTTTGCAAAATTCTATCTTGTGAGCTCTAGGGTCATTTCTATTGCTAAGGCCATATTTTCCAGCCACTGATCTTTCCTTTTTGTTTCCAACCTTTACATTATAATCACGAGGAATCATCAATATATCTTGACTAAATGTTTGATCAATTTCAGACTGAAGAAGTTGGTGGAAGTATTCAATTTCATCATCACTGGCTTTAGTGGTTGGTGTGTAGACTTGAATAAAATGTGATATTTGCTGGTCTTCTTTATAGGTATATGGATATTATCCTATCACAGACAGCATTGTACTTTAAGATAGATTTTGAAATGCTCTTTTTGATGATGAATGAAATGCTATTCCTTTTCAATTTGTCATTCCCAACATAATAAACTCTATGACTGTCAGGATCAAAATGGCCAATAGCAGTCTGTTTCATATCACTAATGCCTAGGATATAGGTCTTTATGGGCTCCATTTCATTTTTGTTCGCCAATGTCTAAGTTGCCCATCCCTATTAACTGTGTGTACAGAGGGGATAGGCTGGATCCTTGATGTGAAGACTCCTTCCCCCTCAGTTGGTTTTTTTGAGCTATTGGACCCATAAGTATAGGTCAAGTTCATCAAATTGTAGCAATTTATACTTGCTTCCTTTATCAAATTTCTTTGTCTTCCTCTAGTTGAGATCTGATAATCAAGCCAGTGAAGCTAGGTAAGATGTGTATTATCTTCAAGTTTGGGCATTCTTGTGCATCTCTCTCCCACTTCAGATCAGCTGGATGCTTCACTCTTAGCTCTAACCCTTCGTGTCTAGGTCAGTGTCCATGGGCTCAGGAGTTCCCAAGTCTCCCCAGACTTTGGACCAATCAGCCCTTCTTCTTCTCTCTCACATCTCGAGGTTAATAGGAATCTTTGGACTGTGGTTGAACTCAGCCCATATCTTCATTGCTGTCTTTTCACCAACTTCAACTCACATGTGCACTAATGTGGTCACCATCTAGTTTTCCTGCCTGCTCGTGTGTTCCCTTAGAGTTTCAATCTTGAGGGGTGGGGAGTTTGTCCTGAAGGACTTGATTGCTTGCCTTGATGTCTCCCTGGCAAACAGCATGCTTGTTCTTGTAATAGCCAAACAGATTGCCTTTTTTATTTTTGTTTTTGTTTTTTTTCATGCTGGCCTTCCTTTCAAGAAGTATCTTCTATTCCTCTAGCAGCTCCAGGCTGGTCTGAATGTCCTTTCAAGTGGGAATGTCCCAACTCAGAAGGTTCTGGATGGGGCTCAGGATTCCACCTAAGGTCCTATAGACTACAAAGGCTCTGCCAACAGCCTGTTTCACTGAGAAAGTTCTAGAACCCCTGTTAGGTTTTCCAGTCAGTTATAGTTTAAAGACAGGCTTACAAGCATTCTGTAATCATGTTTACCATTATTCCTTTCTATACCACTCAAGTGTCTATTTTACAATAGTAAGCAAGGGAAGCATATATCCATAAGACAGTTAAGCATCTTACATTTATTTCTCTTCTTGTACCCATTCAGACTATGCCTCAATCCCTGTATCACACAGCTCTGGTTTTACAAGGTTGAGCATACATCACTATTTACCTGTGTCCCATTTAGCTCATGTAAACCTGCCTAAGTGTTCCCTTTTCTACCTTGTTCTTCTACCCCCTCCCCCTTCTTGTGTATTGCCCTCCCTGGCTTCCCCAACACCTGAGCTATGATGTGACTATCCCCTAAACTATGTTCTACCATTCCCTCACTCCACCCCTGGTAACCAGCAAATAATGTTTTTTCTTCTTTTAGTATGGGTATCTTCTCTTAAGCTTTTACAATAATAATATTATTCAATATTTGTCCTTTTGAAACTGACTAATTTCACTCAGACTAAGGTTCTCAAGGATTATCCATGTTATGTGGTGGTTTGCAGCTTCATTGTTATTATCCAAGGTAATAAAATATTCCGTTGCACGTATGTACCAAAGCTTGCTTATCCATTGTTCCATTTACAGGCACTTAGGCTGTCATATCAACAAAGCCAAGGGCAGACTATGGAACAGACCATTCATTACTCATATGCAAATTCAAACTGAAGCTGAAGAAAATGAAAAGAAGTCCACAAGAGCCAAAGTATGACCTTGAATATATCCCACCTGAATTTAGAGATCATCTGAAGAACAGATTTGATATATTACACACTAAAGACCAAAGACCAGAAGAATTGTGGGATGACATCAAAAACAGCATACAGTAAGAAAGCAAAAAGTCACTGAGAAGACAAGAGAGAAGAAAAAGGTCAAAATGGATGTCAGAACAGACACTGGAACTTCCTCTCCAGCATAGAGATGCTAAAGCAAATGGAAGAAATGAGGAGGTCCAAGAGTTGAATAATAAATTTCAAACATCAGCTTCAGAAGATAAAGCCAAATATTACAACAAAATGTGCAAAGATCTAGTATCAGAAAACCAAAAAGGGAGAACATGCTCAGCATTTCTCAAGCTGGGGGAACTGAAGAAAAAATTCCAGCCTCTACTTTCATTATTAAAAGATTCTCTGGGCAAATTATTGAAT
>NW_006408692.1:5055656-5058076 GCF_000296735.1 Chrysochloris asiatica
TTATGGTGTTGGAGGAGAATATTGAAAGTGCCATGGGCTGCCAAGAGAACCAATAGATTGTTTTGAAAGAAGTGCAGCCAGAGTGCTCCTCAGAGGCCAAGATGGCCAAACTTCATCTCTCATACTTTGGACATATTGGAGGGACTAGTCACTGGAGAAAGATATCATGTTTGGTAAAGTGGAGGGTCAGAGAAAAAGAGGAAGGCCCCCAATGAGATGGATTGGCCAATTGGCAGCACCAATGGACTCAAGCGCTGACAGTAGTAGTGAGGTTGGCCCAGGATCGGGCAGTACTTCGTTCTGTTTTGCATAAGGTTGCAATGGGTCTGTACTGACTAGATAGCGATTAACTACAAAATTTTCAGTCTTGTCATATGCATGCGAAAGCTGATGAATGAATTATGAAGAGTGAAGAAGAATTGATGCCTTTGAATTATGGAGTTAGCAAAGAATATTAAATATACCATTGACTGCCGGAAGAAGAAAAAATCTGTCTTGAAAGAAATACAGCCAGAATGCTCCTTAGAAGGAAAGATAGTGAGACTTCATTTCACATATTTTGGACGTGTTTTTCAAAGTAGAGAGTGAGTGAAAAATAGGAAGACCTTCAATGAGATGGATTGACGAGGTGGCTGCCACAGTGGGCTCAAACATAGCAGTGATTGTGAGGATGGCTCTGGACCTGGCAAAGTTTTCTTCTATTGAACATAGAATCACTATGACTAGGAACCTACTTAACAGGCACTTAAAAGCAGCAACGTATTTCAAATGGTTAAGCATGGTTGTTGTCATACAGTAGAGACTCAATATTATTGTTATTTTCGTTATGAAAACACTCATTAATTCATGTGTATGTATTTGCTGAACTAGTGGCTGCCTGACTAGGAAGCAGATTACCTAAGAATAGAGCATTAGAAACACTGTTCCATTGATCTATGTCTTGGGCATCTAAATTTCAAGCCCATTATTGACTATAAAGCTGGTGGCATTCTAAATTTTATCACATTTTCATTGTGTTATTTTTTTCTCTTAATAGTTTATTAGTATTATAAACTGAGGTCTTAGGACATTTTATATTATCATATCTTTCAAAGAAAATGAAATTGTGAGAATTACTAGGATTTGTCTAGCATTGACTTAGCATGTCATATTGCTTCATGGTTTTGTGATATTTTGATTTCTTTGAAATTTAATATGTCCCCCGATTTACAGTGAGGGAGTTATTCAAAATGTGGAGCTAAGTATTTCATCAAGGCCTAATTTTCTCCAGAGAGTGGTTTGAGTCTTAGTCTTTGTTTCACAGAACTTTCATTGAAAGTTAATAAAACTAAGGCCAAGCTGGGACAATGTGATGTGTCATGGAGTAATGATCTGTATTTCTCTATTGATACTATATTTGCAGTTCTGTAGTTCATTTTGTGACAGTTTATGAATATTCTCTCATGTAGTCTGAAGTGGCCAATGAAAAACTTTTTCACTTACTAAGCCTGCTTAATTTGCAATTTAAATTTAAGTTCTAAGTTATATCTAGGAAATACATCTTTCTTTTTGGAATTGAAATTTAATTTTCATGAAAGTGGTGTGTTTTCAGTTTTCAGATAGTTCTATTTTAAAAAAACATTAATATTTTGTAGTAAAATATGGAGACATTTTACTACATGCCTATGATTAACTCAGTTTTGAGCACTTTATATTATGCTTTTACTTAACATTATTCTGCAAGCACTGATATAATTATTCCTGGTAGTGCAGTGATTTATGCGTTGGGCTGCTAACCATAAGTCCCGTAGTTCAAATCTACCCAGCCAGTCTGTGGGAGAAAGGTGAAGCTTTCTATTCCCATAAATATTTACAGCCTTAGAAACCCTATACAGGGTCTTTATGAGTGAGAACTGACTCCATGGCACATAACCACCACCACCACCACTATAAACATTAATATAGTCAGTTGAATCTTCACTAATTTTTCCCTTAAGATGTCGTTGTTCAGTGCCATTGAGTAAGTTCTGACTCATAGCAACCTTGTATAGGATTTTCTAGGAGCAACTGGTGGATTTGAACCTGTGATGTTGCGGTTAAAACCGACATTGCAGTCAAGTGCTTACTATTCAACAGTGCCACACCACATTGTGGATATTTCCCTTACTATAGGATTAAGATGCTGTTGTTGTGAAGTGCCATCGAGTCGATTTTGATCCATAGCAACCCTGTATAGGGTTTCCAAGGAGCAGCTGGTGAGCTTGAACCAATGACCTTGAAGTTCAAATGACTTTGCAGTCTGACACGTTAGCCCACAGTGCCACACCAGGACTCCAGGATTAAGATGTTGTTGTTAGGTGCCATTGAGCCAGTACCAACTCATAGCAACCTTATGCACAGCAAAACAAAACACTGCCCGAGCCTGGGCCAACCTCACTACT
>NW_006408692.1:5058521-5077939 GCF_000296735.1 Chrysochloris asiatica
CCTATGGTTTCTATTCCATTCTATCCACCTTCCCATCCTTTCTCAACTTTGTCCTCAGGTACATGTTGCCTTTTGATTTTGAATGATTGACCATTGCATGGTAAGTGTACCTTACTAGTGTTGTTGTCGCCCCTATATACCTATCTACTGCTTGACTGAAAATTGTAACAGGAGGGTGAGTTCCTTTCCAGACCTGAAGGGTGGTCCAGGGCCATAGTCTCAGCTTCCTCCAGTCTCTCTCGGACCAACTTTTTAAAAAAATAAGTTTGAATTTTGTTACACATTTTCTGCATGAATGTCTTCTTTTGTGAATGCCTGTTCATATCCTGTGCCCCCCACCTTTTTTTTTTTAATTAAGTTGTTTGTATATTTCTTGTAGAAGTGTTGTAGTTTTCTATACATTTTAGAGATTAGCCTCTTGTCTGATATGTGGATATGATCATATGGTTTTTCTCATTTGTTTTATTTTTATGGTGGATTATGTTGATAATTTCTCTGATGTTGAACCATCCTTGCATTATTTGGAAACATTTTTGAGGATTCTTTATGGAATATAGGTTTTCTGTGGATATTTCCACTTTCCCCTTCTTTTTTGCCTTATTTATTTTTACTTTTCTTCTATAAGTAGGTAGATAATATGATGTTAAATGTAGAAAATCAATAATCCATGAATAGGATTGGATGAAATACAGAGAGATCATGGAAAGTCTTCCGAATTCAGGCAGTGCTAAGTCTTTTAGTTTTGTTTCTCTGTATGAAGCTTGGCTTTTTTTTACTTCTCCATCTCTGGAGGAAAGATTGTAAGTTTTGAATTCTTTTATTTTTAACTCTACTCTCCACTTTCAGCTAAAAGCAGGGGCCAACAGGCTAGCTGTAAATTCTGATTTCAAATTCCTGGGAAAGAGGTATGATTGGAAATGGAATGCAGGAAGTATGATCTAGGAATATTGGGAGTCATCAAATATGAAATGGGATCTAGATGGATATGCTAGGCATTAGTGAGCTGAAATGGATAGGTAATGGCCATTTTAAATCTGACAAGATCTATCCTGAAGTGCAATGCTATCTATGATAGAATAACCACACTCCCACAAGAAAGCCCAGTTAATACATATATTATTCAAATTTATACATCAATCACTGAAGCTAGTGATGATGAAATTGAAGAACTCTACCAACTTCTTCAGTCTGAAATTGATCAAACATGCAATCAAGATGCATTGATTATTACTGGTGATTGGAATCTGAAAATTGGAAACAAAGAGGAAGGATCAATAGTTGTACAATATGACCTAGGTGACACAAATAATGATGAAGACCGCAAAACAGAATTTTGCAGCACCAGCCATTTATTCATTGCGAATACCTCTTTTCAACAACACAAAAACTAACTGTACACTTGGACCTCACTGAATGGAATAAAATAAGAATCAAGTTGACTACATCTGTGGAAAGAGACAATGGAAAAGCTCAATATCAAGCTCCAAATCAAGACCAGGGCAACTATGGAACAAATTGATTGTGCATATGCAAGTTCAGGCTGAAGAAGAATAATATTAAAACATGTCCACAAAGAGCCAAAATATGACCTTGAAAATATCCCACTTGACCATCTCAAGAACAGATTTGATTCATTAGACACTGATGAGTGAAGACCAGAAGAATTGGGGCATGACATCAAGAGCATCATACATGAAGAAAGCAAAAGGTCATTAAAAAGACAAGAAAGAAGAAAAGGACCAAAATGGATGTTAGAAGAGACTCTGAAACTTGAGTTTGAGTGTAGAGAAGCGAAAGCAACTGGAAAAAATGAAGTAAAAGAACTGAATGGAAAATTTCAAAGGGCAGCTCAAGAAGACAAAGTCAAGTATTATAATGAAATGTACAAAGACCTGGAGTTAGGAAACCAAAAGGAAAACACAATCAGCATTTCTCAAGTTGAGAGAATGGACGAAAAATTCAAGCTTCAGGATGAAATATTGAAGGATTCTGTGTTTAAAATGGGAGCTTTGGTGTGGTGCTGTAAGATAAGTACTGGACTGTTAAGCAGAAGGTTGACAGTTCAGATTCACCAACTACTCCTTGAAAACTCTATACGGGGTAGCCATGAGTTGGAACTGACTCGATGGCACTTAACAAAAATAACAATGTTCAAAAAATTGAATGATGCAAGGAAGCATCAAAAGATGACTGAAAGAACACACAGAGTCACTGTACCAAAAAGAATCAATTAATGCTCAGCCATTTCAGGAGGTAGCATATCAGGAATAAGTGAAATTGAAGGGAGAAGTCCAAATGTACTTAAGGTATTGGCCAAAAGCAAGGCTTCAGGAATTGATGGACTACAAACAGAAATGTTTCAAAAAACTGAATGCAGCACTGGAGGTGCTCACTCATCTATGCCAAGAAATTTGAAAGGCAAATCTGGCTAACTGATTGGAAGAGATCCATATTTTTTTGCACATCAAAAGAAAGGTGATTCAAAGTAATGAAGAAATTACTGAACAATATAATTAATATCCCATGCAAGTAAAATTCTGTTGAAGATCATTCAAATCCAGTGCATTGACAGGGAGCTGCCAGAAATTCAAGTCGTATTTAGAAGAGGACTTGGAATGAAGATTAGATAACTCCTCATGTCAGATGGATCTTGGCTTAAAGGGGAGAATATGAGAAAGATGTTTACTTGTAATGCATTAAATATATAAAAGCATTCAACTGTGTGGATTATGACAAATTATGGATAACATTGAGAAAAATACAAATTTCATAACATTTAATTGAGCTCATGAAGAATCTGTACATAGACCAAGAAGCAGTTATTCAAACAGAACAAGGGAATGTTGAATGGTTTGACATCAGGAAAGGTGTGCATCAGGGTTATATTCTTTCACCATACTTGTTCAATCTATATGCTGAGAAAATAATATGAGAAAATGGATTAAATGAAGAATATAATCAGAATTGGAAGAAGACTCATTAACAACCTGCAAATGCAGATGGCCCAATCTTGTTTGCTGGAATTGAAGAGGATTTGAAATACTGATGAAGGTCAAAAACTACAGCCTTAGGTATAGATTGCACCTCAAAGTAAAGAAAACCAAAACCTCACAACTGGACCAATAAATATCGTAATTAATGTAGATAAGATTGAAGTTGTCAGAGACTTCATTTTGCTTGGATTGACAGTGAATTATCAAGTGACACATTGTATCAGGCAATCTGCTCTCCATGAGATCCACTGACATAGTGACAGCCACCATGGGCTCAAACATAACAATTGTGAAGACGGTATAGCACCAGGCAGTGTTTTGTTCTGTTGAGTATAGAGGAAGCTGTGAGTTGGAACTGACTGGATGACACCTAACAACAATAACAATATGTTTACTCCGTGCCAGGCATTGCTCCATGCTAGTGGTTCTCAAACTTGAGCATGAATCAGAAAGATTTGGAGGGCTGGTTAAACACACATTGCTGGACTCAGCTCCAAGATTTTCTCGTTTAGTAAGTTAAGTGGGAGTGGGGCCTGAGAATTTGGGTTCCTGACAAGTTTCTAAGTGATGCTGCTGCTGCTGGTCCAGGCACCAAACTTCTAGGCAAAGTGAACCGAATGCCATACTGAGAGATAAGGAATAATAAGCGTTTGTTGTTGTTGTTAAGTGCTTAGGAGTCAGTTCTGACCCAGACTGACCCTGTATAGGGTTTCCAAGGGGGGCTGGTGGGTTTGAGGTTCAAACCAACCTTGTGGTGCAGTGCTTATCCTATAGCTCCACACCACAACTCCATAATAAACACAGTAAATGGTAAACTAGTATTTTAGAAGATGACACTATGGAACAAAGAAACTACAGAGTCTGTTAAGGGGAAGTGGAAGTATGGGAGAAACAAAGGAAGATGATGGTATTAAGTATGATGAATCAGGGAAGATGTCACATAAAACGTGAGATTTGAACAGCAACATGAAGGAGATGAAGGATTTAGCTAAGTAGTTCTTGGAGCAAGAGCATTCCAGGCAGAAGCCACAGCTAAATTAGAGACCCTACCATTTCCAGAGTACTCTTGGTATGGTTGAGAAATGAAGTCAGTATGGCCGGAGCAGAAGGACCCAGAAATAAAAGAGATCAGAGGGGTAGAAGGTGAGTGCAGTGAATCAGAAAGCAGATTGTGGAAAGATCTGATATGGGACTTTGACTTTTATGCTGAGTGAAATGGGCAGCCAGCCATAGGAGGGTTTTGAATAGTGGCGTTTAATAATGTGACTTCTCTTTTCAAAGGTTTGTCCTGGCTGCTCTGTTGTCCTGGCTGCTCTGTTGGCAGTAGACCATTAGGGGCAAAAAGTGGAAGCAGAGGAACCTACATATTGCTGCAAACTAATGAGAGATAAAGACGGTTTGGCTAGAGTGTTGGTTATTGAAAAGTAGTCAGATTCTGCATTTTGTTTTAAAGGAAAGCTAACAAAAATTCCTGATTGTGGTATAGTAGATTATTAATGTGTCTTATAGTCTGTAAACATTGTAAAGAATGCTTCTGACCTTCTGGGTCTGGGTAAGAGAAGGTAGGAGAAGATACTGATAGAATGACATCATTCAACTTTGGATGTTAGCAGAGTTCATTGTAATTGTAAAAACTTGAAACAAGGGTATAATATAAATCATCTCAGAAGGAGAAAGGTGGACCTTACTACCATCAAAGTAGAAGATCCAGGAGGGGAGCATGTCATTTGGACCCTAAGATTACTGTGCTTTGTACCTCCTTGATCCAGGGACACGAAGCTGTGACACTGGAGAAGCAACAACAGCAGAACCAAGAATCAGAGCATGAGACAGAGTAGTGGGCATCCCAGTCCACAGAGCAAATAAACCTGATTGACTTTGAGCAAGAAGCTTGCTTGCAGAGATGGGAGCCTTCAGGCACTAAGAGGGGAGCTAGATTTGTTGAACCACAGAGCTAGACCTGAGTGCTTTCCGTCTGAGGCTTATAGTGGACTGGTGTGTTCTGTGGACTTTTACTAGCAGATGACTGGATCAACTGTGCCCTGAGCATTTTCTGATGCTGTATTGTAACCCATTAACTTTCCTAATAACCCCATAATTGTGAGTTCTGTCTCTATTCTGTGTGGTCATTGTAACAGATTATGGAACCCAACTGAGAGTAGAGAGGTTTCTTAGGAGGAAAGGATGGTTTGTAATATTTAGCTGACCAATTTGATGAATAACGTTGACATCAATTGAAATGGTGAAAGCTATGAGTGGGATACTTTGGGTAGCAGAGATTAGGAGCTCAGTTTGGGGCATGTTGAGTTTAACAATTTATTAAATATTTAGATAGAAGTATTGAGTGGTTCAGGGATGGGGAACCTTTTTGCTGCCAAAAGTTATTACATCATTTGTGGGCCACACAAAATTATCAATTTAAAAATTAGCCTGCTAAATTGTTTAATAAACTAATTTAGTTAACTCACCTCTAATGTGATGACTGGAACTGCGGTCTCCTTGGCAGGGCCAGACCAAATGATTTCATGGACCTTATAGAGCTCATTATGGTAGCGTAGTGGTTACGAGTTGGTCAGCAGTTCGAAACTACCAGCGCTTCCACGGGAGAAAGATGAGGCTTTCTGCTCCCATAAAGATTTACAGCCTCGGAAACGCTGTGCAGGCTCACTATGGGTTGGAACTGACTCTTTGGCACTTAACAACAACAACAATACAACTCACAGGCAGGAAATTCCCAATCCATGAGTTAGATGTATGAATCTGGAGTTTGGGTGAGAAGTTTGGACAGGAGAAGAATTTGAGGGTAGTTGTATTTAAAACTATAAGACTGAATGATACCACCTTGGAAATGAATATAGATAGAAAAGAGGAATGTCCCAAAGATTGAGCCTTGGGGCATGCCAGTATAAAGAGACTGTGGAAAAGAGGGGGGACTTGAAAGAAAGAATGTGGCCTGTGAGGTAAAATGAAAACCAAAAGTGTGGCGTTCTGAAAGTCAAGTGAAGGTTGTGTATAAAATAGGTTATGTCTACTGTAGCTATTACTTCATTAGCCTTTCAGTGGTGCTTTCTCATTTATGTGATCCCCTCTAAAGTCTATTCTGCATATCATTATCAGGCTTCTGGTGGGCCATCGAGTCAGTTCTGACCCATAGCTACCCTCTATAGCGTTTCTCAGAAGCAGTTGGTGAGCTTGATCTGCCAACCTTTCAGTTCAAACCGACTTTGCAGTCCAGCGCATTAACCCATAGTGCCACACCAGGGTTTTACTACCAGGCCAGCCATCTTTAAGTATGTTTAGTTTATATCATGACACTCTTAAAAACGCCTACGACAACTTACGATTTTACAAACGTTACTTTTATCATGGTGTTTTTTCTTGTCTTACAATATTCACTATTTGAATCAACAACATTATTTTTTCAAGAATATTTCTGAAGAAGTCAAAGTTTCACCAATGCTTTTTGATATAACCTGTTATTATCTTTGTTACTAAATCCTAAAATTATATGGTGCCTCAGTGATTACTTAGTACAACCCCTTCATTTGACAAATGCAGCCCAGAGAAGTGGCTCCTTGTCCAGTCTGAGTGTTGGTTCCACCATTTTTAGTGACTGTGAGGCTCAGTGCAAATTACTTAACTTCTCTATGCCCCAGTCTGCTCATCACTAAACAAGGAACTATGACAGTAGAACTTATCTCAGAGAGTTGTCATGAGAATTCAATACAATAAGGCATGTACGTGACATCTTTAAATACTTCCACCTAATATCTAACACCTCTTTAATCATGCCCTGCTGTATCTGTTTAATACTATTGGCCACGTTTCTTCAAATTTGTCCCTATTTAGTCTCTCCTAAATGCGCTGTTGTGATTTGCACTACTAGACGAATTTTGGATTCTGTGCTGATCCAGATCATCTCCTTGCCTTAATGTCTTATTTCACCTCTACCTCTTTCATGAAGTTTTTATTTTTTCTTTCATAGCCTTCACAAGTATGCTATTCTTTGTAGTTTTTCTGTGATTTCTTTGCTGTAACTTACAGTTTCATAGACTTTGGGAACAGTCCTATACGTTGAAGAATCTACCCTTATAGTGGTGCTGAGCACAGGGTAGACCATAAAGCTAACTGACTGATTATAAATATGGATTTGACAAATTTGAAAAGCTGTAGCCATAGAACCAAGTCCCTTGCATGGAATAATTCTAGTAACATGTCATTTACGTACTTAATTAAATGAATTTATTTACACTTTCTACTCTTGTCTGATCCCATAAAGGATTTGAAGCAGCACATAGCTCATTTGGTGAGATTTCAGATTGTTATATGCATATTCAAAGACTTTGACTTTTAGAAACATCTTTAAAGATTGATATTCAAAAGAAACAGATAAATGTTGGCTGATACATTAATGGTCCCCCCACCCTCCCTGAGTTTCTTGGATTCACTACTGGAATCATGTATTTTTCCCAGTGTTCTAGGTGTTAAACTTAAAACACGCTATGACTTTTGGGAAAGTTCTCCGCTATATTCTTTACTCTTTATAGCTGTGAACCCTTTGTTGCACAAAAACTCTGAAATTGTCACTCAGAACCAGAAAAGAATGAAATATATTTCATATTTTGAATTTGGGAAATCCAATTGTTTCTTTTGGAACAGATTATTCATTATAACAGTGTCTATAATAAATGGAGCACGCTGCTGAGATAGATGGAAATGAAATTAGTTTGGTTCAGATGTGATCTTTGTTTTGCTTATGAGGATTTGAAACATCCATATAGAGTTGCAAACTTCCATGCAATTTAGAAGTAAAAGAGATTTCAAAATGTGTCTGTCTACCTCATCAGTGGCTGTCCTTATTTTATCATGGCACTGCGGAGCAGCAAATGGAGACAACTGTATGTGAGATTATTATGTGATAGAACTTTATCAGAGTCTTATTTATAATAGGCATATCACAAATAAAAATATTGCCTAAGAAAATGTATTTTTTGTTGTAGGTTGCCTATCAGATTGGTAACTATGAGCTGGCTAAGAGAGTTTTTTCACCAGTTTGGGATTATTTTGTTGCTTCACCACTTCAGGATGACCAATCCATTATTAGTTTAAGCAAAATAATGACTATCACACAAAGAAGGTAATTGGGCATTATTTTAAAATATGAATTTGCTTATTAAAATACAGATGTTGCATATGCAAGCTTGAATCTTTTGTTTTTTCGATTGCATGTTAAGATAGTTCATTTAAAACTGTTTCTAGTAAGTAATGTAATAAGAATATGCACCGCAATGTGTCCCATCTTTGTTGGAAACTTTCTACATCAAGGGAGAAAAAAACACTGGAGGTATATATATGCATTCTGAATATCAGAGAATGAATGACATAATAAAGATATCAAATATCAACCAAAGTAATATCAGTCATACCAAAAAGCACAAGTGTGCTTTTTTTTTTTGAGGGTGTTTGTTACAGAAAGGGTCATGCTGGGCTTAAGGTTGAGTTCTAGTGAGTGACCCATTAAAAGAAGAAGTCTTTTCCTTTGCTTGGAGAGGTTATTCGGATTAGGTCATTAGCAGCTTCAAACAAACTAGTAGAGACCATATAATGAGTAGAAATGACAGGCCACCTTTCAGTATTTGCTGCCTTTTTTCCTGAAATGAGTGACCTGTAATGGTGCAGATGGTTAACTCATTCAGTTGCTAACCAGAACCCAGAGACTCCTTGGAAGAAGACTGTCAAGTGCAGTTCTAGTCTAACACACACACATGGGTTTCTGTGAGTTGAAATCAACTCAAGGGAACTGGTTTTTGACTCTTAACTATAAGGTCAGCTGTTCAAGTCCACCAGCCACTCAGAGAGAAACCCTATACCTGGTCTTTATGAGTCAGAACTGACTCGATGACACTTCACCACCACAAAAAGCCAAGAGCCACATCAGAAGTAAGCATTAGTGTGATTGCAGCCTGTCCCAACAAGTTAAACAATGGCAGCCATCTCCTCCACCTCCTTCTTAATGCCTGAAATTCCGTTAATAAGAAAACAAAATCTTTGACTCCTTAATCAAAGTTAATGAGCTTAAAAATGAAAATACTGGTTGAGTCACATAAAGGTATAATTCCATTACATTTAGCAAATGTATACTTAGCATTTATCATGTACAGAGGTCCTAGGTTCTGTAGGGGATGGATCTGAGAAGCACTTTAGGGAGAAAGAGAGGACTTAGAAGATTTTTTGTGACTTGTGTGGAGAAGGAAAGAGGATGTGAAAGTTGAGTGAGATTTATAGTGTTAACTGGAAAACCTATGGCATTTACAAAGGGAATATAAGAAGAACATATTTCAGGTACACATTTAGTAAATTTGGGGATATTTTGAATTTGGTTTTCAGTAGACGCCTTTGTGGATATGAAATATCCAGTAAGAAGTTGGATGATTAGTTCTGACATTCAGGAAGAGAGGTAAAGACTAGCTATACAGATTCTGAAATTGTTCACAGGGATCATCCTTGAAATCTTGACAGTGAATGATGTCTCCAAAGAAGTGACTGCCTAGCAAAATAGGTAGAAACTAAAATCGAGCCCTGGGCATTTAAGAGACAGAAGTAGGAGATGGAAGCATGTAGGGTATTGAGAATAGTGGTGCAGGAGCTGGGAGGAGACCTAGGAGAACACCATCATGAAGCGACTGGCCAGCAGCATGAGACACTAGTGCAAAGCAGGGCAAAGTAGTTGTTCAATAAAATACCTCAGAGAGGTTGTGTCAAGACTTAAGAAGAGACTTTTAGAGCTCGCAGTGAAGGAAACCATTGAAGAATTAGCCATTTTGGTGTTATGATGGGTTGGAAGCCATTTTATAATTGACTAAGGAATACATTAAAATGAAAAATTATAACAAGCCAAAACTACTCATTTGAAGTTTGGTGATACAAAGAGGAGGAAATATGCAGAAGCTTGAAAGGAGGGTAGACTCAAGGAAAGGATTTTGGAGGCTAGAGGGCAGTGAGCCAGTGGAGAGGAAGAGATTATGGTCAATACGGCAGAAGAAGAGGAGGCTGTAAAGAGCACATGAGGTAGAGAACAAATGCTTTAGCTCTAAACAAACATGAACCAGGGGATGTTGGGAATAAGTGAATAACATGAATTTGTGGTAAAACCCAGCTTCTTCTAGCTAAGGACCAATTTGATTCATCTTTATAGCTCAAGGACTTGAAACAGTGGCTTCTACATAGTTGTTGTTGTTGTTGTTGTTAAGTGCCGTCGAGTCGGTTCCGACCCATAGCGACCCTGTACAGGGTTTCCGAGGGTGTAAATCCTTACGGGAGTAGAAAGCCTCATCTTTCTCCCGCGGAGCGGCTGGTAGTTTCGAACCGCTGACCTTAAGGTTCGCAGCCCGATTCGTAACCACTACGCTACCAGAGCTCCTCTACATAGTAGATGTTCATTAATGCTAGTTTGAATAAGAACATGAATAGGATAAATAAGTGACTAACCACTGGAGTTGTTGTTGCTGTTGTTAAGTACCATGGAGTCGGTTCCAACTCATAGCCACCCTGCATAAGGGATTCCGAGGCTGCATATCTTTATGGGAGCAGAAAGCCTCATCTTTCTCCTGCAGAATAGCTGGTAGTTTGAAACTACCAGTTGGTTCCTACTCATAGTGACTACTGTCCAGTTGGTTCCTACTCATAGTGACCCTGTTTAGAGTTTCTGAGGCTATAAAACTACAGAAGCAGAAAGCTTCATCTTTTTCACGCAGAGATGCTGGTGAGTTCAAACTGCGACCTTTTGCTTTGCAGTCCAGTGCTAATCCTACAGAGCCACTATGCTCTATAGGTGATGTTGTTGCTGTTGTTTTGTGCTGTGGAGTAGGTTCAGACCCTGAGTAGCCTTGTATAGAGTTCCTGAGGAGTGGCTGGTGAGCTAGAACCGCTGACCTTATGGTTCAAACTGACTTTGCAGTCCAGTGCATTAACCCACAGTGCCACACCAGGAGTAGGCGATAGCTTGAATTAATTGTACATGCCAAGTACTGAAGGTTATCATGAGGACAAAGAGGAAGTTTAGTTGGAGTTAAGAAGAGGAGAACTAAAATTTTCCTGGCAAAGATAATTTCAGAGTTTAACACGATAATGCCTACTGTCTACTGGCATCTTCTGGTGTTAGATCTTTTCCTGTTTTGTAGAGTCGAGGGAAATAGAGAGTAGATAGACTTGAAATTTAAGAGGAAGGGTTTGTCACCAAGTAAGGCCCATAGCAAAGAAGAAAATACTGAAAACAAACAAGGAGGACTTTTCAGATCTCACATTTTCCCCAATGGTTGACACTACTGACTGCAATTTAGAAAAGACCGTTAGAAATAACCGAAGAGTTATTACGACCCTCTCTCTTTTATTTTTGCCACGACTAATTTTTCTATAAATGAAACTTTTTTTTCCCCAGAAATTTCAGTAATTGCAATATTGGACCTACTTTCCAGGCTTCCCAATATCTACAGTAATCTCCTTATATTGATTTATGTATTAGAACTCACAAACTTCACCAATATCTATTTTGTGTTATCTATGACATACTATATTAGAAGCTTAATTTCCTTAACTTGTGAACTTGCTGCTAAGGATGGTATTTATTATTATTTAAATTAATTGTATGGAATCCTGGTGGGTGCTGTGGGTTAATGCACCAGACTGCAAAGCCCTTTGAACTGCAAGGTCAGTGGTTCAAGCTCACCAGCTGCTCCTCGGAAACTATACAGGGTCACTATGGGTTGGAACCGACTCGATGGCACTTAACAACAACAACAAATTCATTGTATTGCCCATACCTATACAAAAGTAACTGTATCATATATTTTTGTTGTTGTCTTGGGACAAGTATGTAGATATTTTTAGAGCAAATCAACCTGAAAAAGTGAGTTCACATGCTAAATCATTTTATATCTATAACATTATTTATTTCTTTTTGCAGATTATATTCAGATATTTTGGCAGAGACGTCTTCAATCCTTTTGAATCTTTTTCTTAGAAATATTTTTGTAACCACTGACATTAGAATCAAAGAAGAAAACCTCTTTTGTGATAATATTAAAGGCAATGAAATTTTCCCATCTCAACAAGTAAGTGAATTAAAGAGACTGAAAATATGCCAGCTGCTCTTCATTTTCTGTTGTTTCAACTTTGTGTTATTTTGGGATTACATGTTCTGGCTTGTGAATGGGTTGAGAGACCATTATATGATTGTACTGGATTAATGCAGATTTCATGTACATCATACAGGCCTGTATTCATGGTTTTGCATTGTTTTTTCAATTTATTTTTGTTTTTTTCCTGTGTACAAAAGTGAATATATATTTCAAATATTCAGAAATGTGTAATGTATAAAATCAAACCAGTTTTAATCCTGGTACTCCTGGAAATACCATGGTTTTGCTTTCATATGATTTCTCAAGTTTTGCAAACATATATAGACAAATTTGTGGTATCATTAAGTTTTGGTTTTTTTAAAGAATGGGATCGTGCTCTATTGGTGTTTTGCAACTTGCCTTTAAATTTTTTAAGTTACATGCCTTGGATATATTTTCTTGCTTTTACATATAAATCTACCACGTTATTTGTAATTACAAAATTATTTTCTTGTTTAACATCAGCAATTTAACCTGTCTCCTATTGGCGGACTCTCAGAGCGGATCTTAAAAGCACTAGTACCTTTCTGCGACCGCAGAATTCTCTGGTTTTTATAATCATCTTACATTATTCTTTTACTGTAGTTTATTGTTTATTTTTCTTTCTTTCTCTTTTTTCCTTTCTTTACTCACTTTTAAAATGAAGGTTTTTGCCTCCTGTTTATTTGCAGTTGCGTTTTCTGTCTATCTACTTGTTCATTAAGTAATTGGCCAATACATTTTTGCACATGGTTGTTCCAGTTTCTGTGAATAAGAAAATGGAAAACCATGATCTTTTGCCTAAGATAATCTCACAGTCATGTAGACCTCAACATCAAACAGCAGCATCGTGCGGCTCAAGCATTCTGCTTCCTCCTTCATCATAGCCCGTCGGAGAATAAAGACGGCCTTTCAGTGAATTGCAGAAATCTAGAGAACCAGTCTAGTAATAACTGGCTGCGTAGAAGTTTCTGCTTACTACTCATACAGCGTCCTTTGTATATAATCTCATATGTATTTATAGAACAATAATGAAATCTTTCACTGGAGGCGTGAAAGAGGACTTTTATTCTTTTTAAGTGGTATTTAATTTCATCACTCTAACTTTATATTTTGCTATAATTTTTATTTAAGTGGCAGAAATATAAGTAGCAGTGTATAATAGAAGATTAATTTGCTCTACTGCAAATGTACCATTTTGTAAAATGGGAAATAAAATTGTTTTAATCAAGTGGAAGTAATATGGAGATGTTTTATTTTAATAATTTGCTATAATTTATGTTTTTGAAAGTTAGATTTTTTTCTTAACATTAAAATGTAATAAAAATTTTATCTTAATAAAGAAAAAAAGAGATCGATTCCTTATCATTTACAAGTGGTATATGATGCTTTTATTTTTTTTCACAAAAATTCAAGTTGAATTCTAAGATTATTTTATCCACACATAGCATTATTATTAGATAATGATCTGAATTTGGATTGTCTTCATGCTAATATTTATGTTATTAAACCACAAGGATCATGTTTCTATCTCATCTTTGTTGTTGTTCAAGTGCTGTCAAATCAGTTCCGATTCATAAAGACTCTGCATAGGGTTTCTGAGGAGCAGCTGGTGGGTTTGAACCACCAACCTTGTGGTTCACTGTATAGTGCCACACCAAGAGTCTTATCTCATCTTTTATTGTTGTTATAGAGATACATAAATTAGGAACCTTAGTTCAGTTTGAATAACGATGACCGTTTCTTGACAGATTGCTAGACTAATTGAATGTGAAAGAGTATTAGTGGCATTGGAACTTAGCAACTTTCTAAATGACTCCAGCTGTGCCCTTCAAGCTGTGACTCAGTGTTATGGCCTCCTTGCTCCTATCATCTACCACAATATTGTTCTGGTACCTGTTGTACAGGTAAGAGTATTCACATCCACACACCCCCCCCACACACTAATACCACCATCAGCCAGACAGTAGGATTTTTTTTGCAAAAGCCAATTACCTATGCATTTTGGAAAAGAAAAAGCACTATATCTTTTACAACATATAAAGAGGTCAAAAATAGGATCTATGAAATTTCAGAAGTTAACTGAAAAAATATTTCAGTAAGTTAACTGAAAAACATTTCAATAATTTAGATTGGTATGTTGGTACAAATACAAATAAGGACATAAAATGTGTTTGAACATTAAGTCCAGTTGCAATCCATATTAAATATTGACAGTCTGCATTTCAGTGTTCTTGTAATACTAAAAGCAGCAGTATGCATCATCTTGGGAAAAATAGTAGTGAATTAAACCAAACCAAAACAATAAAAGAAAACAAAATCAATAGACAAGAATCAAAAAGATTCCAAGATTCCAAAAAATTTAGGATTTTGGTAATGGAGGAATTGTAACTCAGAAGAAAAACCTAGGTGAGACCAACTGAAGGAATTGTATTAGTTGTATGTGCTTTGTAACAAATCACCATAAACTTGGTGCTTAAACACTCATATATTATCTCATAGTTTCTGTGAGGCAGGGGTCTGGATTCTGCTGGGTCTTCTGCTCATAGTGTCAACACGTTCAAATCAAGGGACTGGTTCTCATCTGAGGCTTGGGTTCGTCATCCAAGTTCACTGGTAACTGAGAAAATTCAGTCCTTGCGGTTGTAGGACTGAGATAATATGCTGATGCCATCTGGGAACAGCTTCCCCAGGATTCTGGTTGATATCTTTTCTCAGGGAAACTTAACAAGAAGAAGGTCAGTGGGACAAACTACAGCCACTGTTGCTAACGCTACTCCTTCCTTCATTGCCCATTCTGATTTTCTTCACACGTCTGCTGGTCACACAGTGAGGGTCTCAGATACTCATTTCTGAGGTGTCAGAGCCTCTTGTTTTATAGTCTTCTCAGGCCTCAGCTGTTGCACATGCCCTATTACTGTTAAAGTTGGAAAGAGGAAGAACCTTTGCTTTTGGCCAAGATGGATTATTAGGGAACCTCTTGGTTCCAGGGACCCATGTATTCTGCTTGCTGGGGAGACACATATGGTTGATTTAGAGTGGACATTGTGACCTGTAGAAGGGCACATCATACTCACTGGGTATCAGCTCAAAGTTGCCCCCTCAGGTGCTCCTTATAATTGGCAACTCAGTACACATAAAGGTGTTTCAGCATTCTTGGTGGTGGAAAAAGAGACAAAGAGAAAACACAATAATAAGGGAATAAGCAGTACTGCATGCTATGCAAATTTAACTATAAAAACTTGTGTAACATGGGGACTGTGAAAATGACTGAATCAATTATGGCTGATCTGCATCAAATAAAAATATGCAGCTATTAAAAATAATAGTTTAGATGTATATCTGTAGGCTTGGAAAACTATTTCACAAGACATTGTTGAGGAAGAAATGTACAATTCAGAAAAGTATGTATAAATTCCATTTTGTAATATAATAAATCTATTTCTACTTATATATGTATTTATATGTATTATTATAGGGGTCTGGATAAAACTACAAAGTATTATGTTCTTAACATGTGGTGGGGATATGGTGTGTCAGGATAATAGGGAGAGGAGGTTAAAAAAACATAAACATTGAAAATACAAGTAAGTGTACTGTAACAATAGTAAAAGTATTGTTAGAATAGTAGCTTAAAACAATTAAGGTGCCTGAAAATGACCAACATCCGTATATTAGTTTGTGTTTTGGGATAATCTGAATGATGAATAGATAGCTGACATTTCATCTGGACTTTCCCTGACTGTAATATTGCTCAGAACTGTGCAACATTATTGAAAGCTTAACTTAATTGTCTAGCTCTTGATCGAATTCAAGATCCTATCATATGAAGCAAAGCAACTAGGAGATAAACGCCAATATTAATTGATTTCCTGAATTATGAGTGCTGGGTTTTAATTTTAAAGGTAACAAGTAGTTCAAGTACCTGGTAACACAGTACAATATCTAGCATGTCCCATCCTCCCCCATATGGTTTTTCATAGTCCTCCCATGCCAGGATGTGGTCTTGTGTCTACATAGCATGCTGTCTTTATCTTTTATGATACTAGTCAAAGTGTACTTTCCTTTCTTGTTATTTGTGTCCTTATTTTATACTCTTCACTAGTTACTGTAGATGTGGACTTATCAGAAAATTGAATGTATTGATTTTTATCCCAGAGTACAGCCCTTCATAAGCATAGATCAATAATAATTAATAATAATTGTTGGTTTAAAACTTACATGATTTGAGTTGTTAAGTGCCATCCAGTTAGTTTCGACTCATAGCGACCCTGTTTAGGGTTTTGGAGACTTTAAATCTTTGCAGGAGCACAAAGCCTCATGCTTCTCCCGTGGAGTGGTTGGTGAGCTCGAACTGCCCACCTTCCCAGTGTTTATCCTGTGAGCCACTATGTGCTCTCATGATTTGAGATCAGGTGCATTCAGGGTGGTATGGCCATAGACACTCATTCATGATTTGAGTAGAACATTTAAAAGTAAGCTATGCTGATATTTTAAAACAAATCCCTTTGTTTCTGTTTTTTAGATCTTGATAAAGTGCATAGTGGTTTTGCAAGGACTACCAAATATTGGCTTCTCAAAGAAGCAAAGTTTGAGTTTTGAAAGTGTACAGCACATGATAGCTTGCTGTGTCTTCTACATCACCAAGGTATTTATTTCAGTCTTTATTTAGTATCACAAGATTTAAGAACACAGATAATTTAGAAAGTTAATCTGCTTTAATCATAGTGTTTAACACATAAAAATAATGATACCATTTTTAGATCAAAAGATTACGGAACAGTAATGTGTTGTAAAAATTTCTGATGGTATTTTAGTGCTTTGGCAATTAAAATTTGATACAAGAAATTTAAGGTTTGGATTAAAAGGTAAGGATCTGTCACTAGCATGCTCTAATTATAGACACTAAGGAAAGCACAAGCTTAGCATTAAAATGGGTATTCTAGTATTTCAAAGAATTCATGATCCTTGTACCTTAACCCTTCAGTGCTTCAATAACTCAATTATAAGTTTATACATGTCCAGACATACCGTTGTATAATGTATGTTAAAAAAAAAACAACAAAATCCAACTCTTGTCTAAAACAGATTTAAAGGCAAATGAAAACCAAAAGAAATAGAAGGAAAGAAATTGTAAAAGGCCCTGCCTACTGGGCTGTCTGGTGGCCACGACTGTCACCCAGGATGATCTCACTGCAGTTTCTACCAAAGTCAACAACAGTCATTCTGCTGCTTGGCCTACAGTCATGGACCCTGCTGGGAAAAGACAAATTGGGCTAACCAGATTTTCTTGTAGGAATCTCAACTGATACTTTTTGAAGTGGGAAATCTCAATTGCTACTTTTTGAATATTGAAAGTAGAGAATCCTGTCTTTTCAGAGATACGGCCGCAATTATTTTTAGACTCACAGTAACACTTAATATGCCCTATTATAACCAGAACAACTTTTTCATAATAATTTTAAATCTCTGTGGGGGCATTTCTACTCTATTCCTATAGGGTTGCTTTGAGTCTGAATCAACTTGATAAAAACATGTTACCCGTACTTCCCCTTTCCCCAAAAATCACATCCAATCTGCACTGTTTATTTACTTCCTTGACTGCTTTTGTTCTGAATGTGCTTCTATAACTTAAAAAAAAATTGATAATGTCACACTTTTCAGTAATAGTTTTTTCCCTGTTTCTAAATAAACATTTTCCTATTTTTTTTTTTAAAAAAAGGATTAATATAACATAAATGGACCCAGTAGTACAGGTAGACTCAGGTAATTAAAAGCCAGCAGTCAAACAGCAGAGACTGAAAATGCAGGTAAAGAGCTCAGTGATGGACTAGGGGCAGATATTAACACACGCACATTGGAATTGAACAATAAGGAAATAACCTGGCTATGTAGAGAATTCACCACTTGTCTGTTAGTTTGTCATACTGTGGTGTTTTTCCACGAGTATTTTAAATACCAGCATGGGCACCCATGGTGGATAAGTTTAGCTGAGCTTCCAGACTAAGACAGATTAGGAAGAAGGAGAGACAGACTACTTCTGAATATTTTAGTCACTGAAAACCTTATGAAACTGGAATACTGTCAGCACCAGAATATTGAATATTGAAACATGATGAAGAGAACCAGAGTGTTATCTTTTATAGTGTTGGAAAATTAGCCTCTCATGTTGGAAAGCACTCAAAATACAACTAGGGAAGAGCTGCCTCCTCAAAGTAGAGTTGACCGTGATGATGCAAATGGAGTAGAGCCCGTGGGACCTTCATTTGCTGATGCGGTACAATGCAAAATGAAGAGAAAGATTTATAATTAATTAATAATCCGAACATGGAATGTATGAAGTATGAATCTAGGAAAATTGGAAATTGTCAAAAATGAAATGGAACGCATACACATCGATATCCTAGGCATTAGTGAGCTGAAATTGACTGGTATTGGCCATTTTGAATCCGATAACCACATGGTTCACTATGCTGGGAATGACAAATTGAAGAGGAATGGTATCATAAAAACAAAACAAAAACATATCAATATTTGTCTTGAAGTACAACTCAGTCTATGATAGGATAAAATCCATACATCTACAAGGAAGACCCGTTAATACCACTGTTACTAAAATTTTTGCAGCAGTCACTAAAGCCAGTGATGATGAAATAGAAGAATTCTACCAACTTCTTCAATCTGAAATTGATCAAACATGTAATCAAGATGTGTTATTGATTATTGGTGATTTGAATACAAATGCTGGAAACAAAAAGGAAAGAATTAGTAGTTGGAAAATATGGCCTTAGTGATAGAGATGATGTTAGAGATCACATGATAGAATTTTGCCAGACCAATGACTTCTTCATTACAAAATACCTCTTGTAAACAACATAAAAGATAACTATACACGTGGACGTCACCAGATGGAATACACAGAAAAAAAACTGACTACATCTGTGGAAAGAGACAGTGGAAAAGCTCCATATCATCAGCCAAAACAAGGCCAGGGGCAGACTCTGGAGCAGACCATCAGTTACCCATATGCAAGTTCAAGCTGAAGCTGAAGAAAATTAAATCAAGTCCACAAGAGCAAAAATATGACCTTGAGCATATCCCATCTGAATTTAGAGACCATCTGAAGAACAGATTTGATGCATTAGACACTAAAAACTGAAGACCAAAAGAGTTGTGGAATAACATCAAGAACATCATACAGGAAGAAAGCCAAAGGTCATTAAAAAAGACAAGAAAGAATGAAAAGACCAAAATGGATGTCAGAAGAGAC
>NW_006408692.1:5081964-5086145 GCF_000296735.1 Chrysochloris asiatica
TTAAAGAAGCTATTTGAAATGAACAAATCATTGGTTTTTCAGAATTCTATCATGCAATCTCCAGCATCATTTGTATCGCCAATGCCATATTTTCCAACTACTGATCCTTCCTCTTTGCTCCAAACTTTGCATTCCAGTCACCAGTAATGATGAATATATCTTGATTGCATGTTTGATCAATTTCAGATTGAAGAAGTTGGTAGAATTCTTCTATTTCCTCCTCACTGGCTTTAGTGGTTGGTGCATAAATTTGAATAATAGTTGTAATAACTGGGCTTTCTGTAGGCGCATGGATATTATCCTATCACACACAGCATTGTACCTCATGACTGATCTGGATATGTTTTTTTTGATGATGAATGCAACACCATTCCTCTTCAATTTGTCATTCCCAGCATAGTAAATTATGTGGTTGTCAGAGTAGTTAGTTAGCATTATTTATAAACTCAATCAGTATTTTCTCACATATATGTTTTGCTATTTTGCAAATATATAAGTGAAACAATAAGTAAGTTTTGGTCTTTTGACTTTTAGTTAATGAGAAGAATTATTTGAGAAATGTTATTGTAGCTGTAAGTTTGGAAGGAAGGCTTATTTATTTTAAAGTAAAGACAAGGAGACTTCTGGGCACATGGCCAAGTTAACACATAACCTCTGATTTCCTCTCCTTTTTAACACCTATTTCAGGGTGTTACAGTAGCCTGAGAAGACCTGCTAGTAAAATTTGGAGTTTTGCTGTGGCACTGTAGGGTAAGCACTGGACTGCAAGGTTGGTTTGAATTGCAAGGTGTGTGGTTCAAACTCTCCAGTCACTCCTTGTAAACCCTATATAGGTTGCAATGAGTCAGAACAGACTTCATGGCACTTAACAACAACAACAAATCTCAGGTCAGAGCCCTTTGGGTAGGTTGGTGATTTATGGGTAATTAATTCTTGGAAGCAAGAAAATGCCAAGGTACTAGAGAATGAGAAGCAGGCCTTTTTATCCTCATTGCTTGGCTTTCCAAAATTAGTATTTTGTGGTTTCTTGAACACTTAAGTTGATAGATTCCAGTGAACCCCTCCAAAGGAGGGCCCTGTCTGGCTGCCTCTTTTTTTGTGATTCTCACAGGATCTTTCTGATTTGGTCATGGATCTGGAAAAGTACTGCATAGGTGGGCTGATTGGATCCATCACGTTAGTTGAAACGTAAGGTTGCTTCTGGAGATCTCTGGCAGCAAAGAGTCCTCTACCCTCTACCTTAGCAAACAAGTCATGTTTTTTTTTGAGTGTATGTAGCCTGATCTCAAGAACAGAATGATATTCCTTTCATCACTGGCTTACTACTATTTTATGATCAATGTAAATGCTGAGGTACAGGTGGAGAGAAAAAGAATAACTCCCTTAAAGGGACCTGAGTATCCCAAAGGAGGAAGAGTAGGCCAAACACCAAAATAATTGTATCACTGTGTTGGCGAAAAGATGGAATAGGAGTTTGTTTTGTTTGTTTTAAAGAGGAAACTTTCAGAGAGATGCAATCAGTATCCAAAACAATCTTCTCTTGAAAATGAACAGATGAATTTGATTTCTGTTGAAAATCTGAAAAGAAGAAGATTATGTATATATGGAATTTCTTGAGTTGAGTTTGGAAGCTCAAGAAATACCTAAACATATAGGAGAGAATTACATAGAGATGAAAAATAAAGCTAGAAGGCAGATACAGAAGCTATACATGAAAATAAAAGGAACAAAAGAAACAGATGGAAAATAGTCTTAGCAGAGTTAATGTTAGAACACATGTCTAGGCACATGTTGGTGAAATCCTTGAATTTCAAGGTTAACACTGTCTTAAAGTTTAGAGATTCAAAGAACAAGTCATTTTTCAATGGGAATAGAATTAATTCACTTCAAACTTTTTATCAACAGCATTAATCGTTAAATACGAACAACATTCATAGAATCCTGAGAGAAAAGACTGAAGTCCAATAATTAATAACCAGGAAAGATATCATTCATCTGCCAGGGCAAAATAAACATTTTCAGAAGAGCAAGTATTATTCTTTAATTCCACAAGTGTTCTTTCTTCCCATGCACTTATCTGAGGAAAACACTTGAGGAAATGCTCTGTGAAATGACAATTGATTCAGAACAGAAATCCCAAGATAGGGAAAGACAAAAAGAGAGAAATAATGGAAGTGATGAATCTAGCAGTATACGTATTAATAAGATTAAATAGATTATAATGAGGTGACTAGGACTCTGTAATATAAATGCTAAGTAAGAATTCTTGAAACACAAGAGACATTGTTGAAAAGAAAAAAACATATTAGAAACCTAGAACTAAAACTTCCATCCTACCTGAGGTGGAGGAAGGTATGAGCAGGTAAGAATTCTTGATGTATGTATATGGAGTCCTGGTGTGGCGCTGTGGCTTAATGCAAAGCCGTTTGAACAGCAAGGTCAGTGGATCAAGCTCACCAGCTGCTCCTCAGAAACCCTATACAGGGTCGCTGTGGGTCGGAACAGAATTGACGGCACTTAACAACAACAACAATATATATATATATATATATATATATATATATATAAAACCAAATACACATAATGTAAAATTGTTATTTTCTGCTTTGAACACCTAGGGTCTCCATGAGTCAGAATTGACTAGACAACTAAGAGGAACCACAAAACCAGCAGCGTATGTTTAAAGGTGACATAGTCCTACAGAGGACTATGTAGTCATGAATGGAACTTTAAAGTACAATTGTTAAGTGCCATCAAATCAGTTCTGATATAGAACAAGCCTGGGTAGTGTTTCTGAGGAGCAGCTGGTGGGTTTGAACCACTGACCTTGTGGTTCATAGCCCAGTGCTGATCCTACAGCACCACACCAGGAGTCCATTTGTTGTTTAAATTGCCAACGACTCTGTTCAGACTCATATTGACCCTGTATAGGGTAGCCGAGGAGCAGCTGGTGGGTTTGAACTGTTAATAGGACTTCTAAATTGACAGGAAGAAAAATGAACAGAAAACTTGCTAACCCAGCAAAAGTAAAAAGAAGGAGAAAGATACAGTGTTTTAGATGAAAGGAAAACAATGAAGTATATCAGTTAAGAGTGAATGGGTTTGAAAAACAAGATTGCCTCTGGTTTAAAACATCAAATCCAAATGTATATTATTTCCACAAACACTCCTGAAACAGAACGAGAAGCAATGCTTAATAATTGTATAAGCAAATGTATTGGGTAAATGCAAACAAAAATAAAATATAAATGATATTTTTTAATAACAGAAAAGCAGGATTTGGGGTTCAAAACAGTTATCAGGGCAAAAGAGACATTGTTGTTGTTAAGTGCCTTCGAGTAGGTTCTGACTCATAACAATCCTGTATAGGGTCCACTGACCCTGTGGTTAACAATCCAGTGCTTATCCTACAGCATACGCAGGACTCCAAATGGGACATTATCTAGTGTGAAAACATACAGGACACTAGATTATATACTAGTCATAAAGCTATATGTACAAAATGTAATGCTGGTAAAAAGTAAAATCTTTAAGAACTATAAAGGAGAACTTGATTAAAAACAAATCTTCGGTATGATTTAAAAATATCTCTTTGAAATACGTTAAATGGTCAAAATTGCAAACCCAAGGTGGTTTTAAAAAGTTTATGGAAGGATTCCATTATCTTTATTTCCATTTTTCCTAGACCTTTTTAAAGCTCCCCCATACAGGTGCAGAGTCCTGGTAGTACAGAGTCACTTTAGGATAAACACTGGACTGCTAACTGCTCGGCTGGCTGTTCAAACCCACCAGCCGCTCCTTGGAAACCCTACACAGGGCCACTATGTGTCAGAACTTGACAGCACATAACAGCAAAACAAACATATGTGCATATATTTTATACATGTGTGTATATAAATATATGTGCAAGTATATATGCGTATATGTGTTTTTATATTTATAACTGACGTATTGAATGTGCTTGACTTAGAAGAGCACAATTGCTACTCTGTTAGGTCATCCTTCTCTGTGACTGGGTGGCATCTGGGACCTTTCAAGGACCGTCTAATTGTCAAGTATCAATAATTAAACACAAAATATAACAAAATTTTAGTTTGTTACATCGTCAAAATAAAGGAGAAAAACAATATGAAAGTATATATATCTACATGTTGTTGTTGTTGTTAATTACTGTCAAGTCA
>NW_006408692.1:5086430-5087833 GCF_000296735.1 Chrysochloris asiatica
GACTTGAAATATTGAAGGATTCTATGGGCAAAATATTGAATGATGCAGACAGCGTCAAAAGAAGGTGGAAAGAATACACAGAGTCACTCTACCAAAAAGGAATGGTCAATGTTCAACCGTTTCTAGAGTCACCATATGACTAAGAGCCAATGATACTGAAGGAAGATGGCCATGGTGCACTGAAGGCATTGACAAAGAACAAGGATCCTGGAATTGATGAAATACAAATTGAAATCTTTCAACAAACTGATGTGGCATGGGACACACTCACTCATCTCTGCCAAGAAACATCCATTATTTGTGCCCATTCTAAAGAGAGAATAAGGTACCCTTATGATGGAGTCTATAATCTAGTTATGGAGAAGAATATAAATTCATTTTTCATATTTATCTCAATTACTCATTCAACAAATGTTTATTGATTACTTGTTGTGTGTTTGGTACTGTATTGGGACTTAGCATATGTACACAGAGAGAAGTGTATAGAAGTTGTAGGAAAAGAAGAATAAATAATGAGAACACCTGATTTCTAATTTGATGGATGGATGGTGACCTCATAAACAGGGATGCAGGAAGATCACTGTGGACTGTGGCAATTGTAGAAGGCTTCACCTAAAAGATGAGAATATGCTCCAAACCAAGCGTTAATACCTCAAATACCTACTTGGACCAAGTAGGTAAAATAATTTGTGACGTGGTTGGATATAAGATAAGATTTGTTAGGTCCTGAGACAAACTGGAAAGTAGATACCCTATCTGAAGACATTTGAAGAAAAGCTTCATTTAAACAAAAGTCTACTTCATTAAAGACTGGAAAGATTCATTCATGCAACAAATATGAATTGAGTGCCTACTTTATAACAAGGACTCTTCTAAGTCCTGAGGACTAGTTTCCCTATCTTATAGGGTTTATGGTCTTTTGGGGAAAAGAGATAAAAAATACATATATGTTTCCATGTAGCTATATGTATTAAGCAAAAAGAACAAGAGTTAAAGGGTTTGCACAAATCCTCTAACTTTACCCAAAGAATTTGGTCTTTGTAGTGGTTCCTGAGAGGGCGGTAATCTCTCGAACTTTGGAATTTCCCCAGTGATTGAGCTGTGTTTGCTAAGTGTTTCAGTTCACACTTGTGGGTTTATGCTAATGAGATGCCATTTGGTTGGTTAGGCCACAAACACCCTACATGGTTTCCTTTGACCCCAGGGTTTGTTGTTGTTAGGGGCCATCGAGTTGGTACCGACCCATAGCGACCTTATGCAGAGCAGAACGAAACACTGCCAGATCCTGGGCCAACCACATTATAGTTGCACGCTTGAGTCCATCAATGCTGCCACTTGGCCAATCCATCTCATTGGGGGTCTTCCTCTTTTCCTCAGACCCTCCACCTTACCAAACATGATAT
>NW_006408692.1:5110708-5113112 GCF_000296735.1 Chrysochloris asiatica
AAAAAGTTAGAAATATAAGGACAGTAATGAATAATAATAAAGACACTTATCAAAATTTTATAGCAAATATAATGTTTAGTGGCAAGTTTCTGAAGCCATTTCCTTAAAAATCAGGCACAAGAAAGAGATGCAACCTCTTAACAGTATGATCTAATATTCTTAGAGGTTCTAGCTCAGGCAGTAGATAAGGCTATACAATAATTTTATATTAGGAGAATATAGCTTATCTGTAATTGGCGAGGTTTCAAAACCCATAAAGACATAATAAAAAAAATACTAAAATTAAAGAGAAATGTATAAAGTAATTGATTATAAGACACTTATAAACAAGTCATCTTTTCTTTTTTAGTATTAATTGTTGTTAAGTGCTGTTGAGTCGGTTGCAACCCACAGCTGCCCTGTATAGGGTTTCCAAGGATCTGCTGGTGACCTTGAACCGCCAACCTTGGTGTTCAAACTGACTTTTCAGTCAGGCTCATTAGCCCACAGCACCACACCAGAAGTAATAGCCAGTTGGAAATAGAGAAAAATATATCACTTATAATCTATAATATTTTAAACTTAAAAAATATTTTAAAGGACCTAAATAAAAGCACTGTGAAAACTGTATACAAAGTAAAGTCTGAACAGATGGTAGGGAATGGTAGGTTTCTGAATAGGAAGACTTAACATCATAGAAATGTATATCCTTCCTAGAATAATACATAAATGTAATGCATGTTTGATCAACGTCCCAATGGAATTTCTCTGGAACTGAATAGGATAATTTACAAGTTCTCAGTAGATGGAAATTTACCAAAAATTTACCGCTTTAGTTAAAATTTTATTAAAGCAATGGGCAAAGAGGTAAGTGAGATATAGACAGCTGCCAGGTTATTAATGCCTGCCTAATGTACAACTTGTAATTTCAAGCCAACCCTCACAAAGCCTGTTATATAAAAATTTTGAGATACATCCAAAGATTCTTAATAGCAAAGAGGTGCTACTTTGTGACACACATCAAAACATAATAATTACTGATGTGGTGCTAAAGGATAAGCACTGGGCTGCTAACCAAAAGGTCGGTGGTTCAAACCCACCAGCCACTCTTGGAAACCCTATACTGGGCCACTCTGAGTCAGAACTGACTTGACAGCACTTAACCCAGCCACTATAATATCAGTGATGTTTTAATGAATCTGGAAGTATTTCTTTAATGGTTTGTAAACACAGAAACAACCACTCATCTGTCAGTTTGTCATACTGTGATGGCTTGTGAGTTGCTGTGATTCTGAAAGTTATGAACAGAAAGGTTCACTCTATACTATATACAAGCATTTGAATGATGCTAAATATGAACTTACATACAAATTTGACTCACAGATAGATTTAGGAACAGAACTTGTTTATAATCCAGGAACTGCCTATAGTATAGAGTCCAGGATCATCCCCAAGTCTACAGAAGAATATAAAATATGTCAAAAGCAGCATTTGATTCATTGAGACATGTCAGTTTGCTTAATGAAATGTGCTGGTATAAATGATTGTGCATCTGAAAGCAAACAAGGCCAGAACCCTAACTCATGGCACAAATGAAACATATTAAATATCAACATGAAGATATTAATATGACCCTGGGGGAAGATCCAAAGAAAAAGTTAATTATATTACATGATAGTTGAAACATATATTTTTTTTATGATGGGACACTATATACAGCTTAAAGGGCAATATTGCTGGCCTACTGCAATGTACTATCAAGTTGTTTCTGACTCATAGCGGCCCTGGGTAGAGTTTCCAAGGCTGAACATCTTTATGGGAGCAGAAAGCCTTATCTTTCCCCTGCAAAGGAACTGGTAGATTTAAACTGCTGACCTTCCAGTCCAGCATGTAACCCACTGGGAAACCAGAGCTCCATAAAGAGAGAGATTGTTGTTATGTGCCGTGGAGTCGGTTCCGACTCATAGCGACCCTTTATAGGGTTTCCGAGGCTGTAAATCTTTACAGGAGCAGAAAGCCTCATCTATCTCCCATGGAATGGCTGGTGGTTTTGAACTGCTGACCCTGAGGTTAGCAGCCCGATTCGTAACCACTACCGTATCAGAGCTACTTAAAGGTAGGAAAAATATATGACAGATATATGATTAACACTGATTTCTTCAAGGAGCAATAAATGATAAAATAGGAAATAATTTTATATTTTGGAAAATAATCAAATTTATTTTTAATAATGAAAGATACAAATAATTATGTCAGTCACCTTAAAAGGTGGAGCGTCCATGTCACCAGTAAGGGGAAGTGAGGGAAAAACAGCAATGAAGCAGTGAGCTAAGCCCTACAATGTTCAATAGACTTCTGTGAACCCAGGTGAAGACCTGGTTGGCCAGCAGATAATACCCACAGAGGACCAGAGTGGAGAGTGAAG
>NW_006408692.1:5114109-5126864 GCF_000296735.1 Chrysochloris asiatica
GTTGGTACTGACTCAATGGCACTTAACAACAACAATAACAACAACAAGGTAATGAACGGCAATTATATGAGGTCAGAAGTCATTGAGAGTTTTCAGCTGACCCTTACTGAGTCTGTATATGGTTTTCAAGGCTAAATTTTTATAGGAACAGAATGTCTAATCTTTCTCCTGTGAAGCAGCTGGTAGATTTGAACTGCTGACCTTTGGCTTAGCAGCCCAACTCATAACCCACTATGCTATCAGGGCTTCTTCAGTATTGTTGTTAATTGGAGTTGGTTCTGACTCTTAGCAACCCTGTATAGGGTTTCTAGGAAGCAGTTGGTGAGCTTGAATGGCCGACCTTGTGGTTCAAAACCAACCTTGAGATCTAGTATATTAACTCACAGTGCCACACCAGGACTACCATTGACAGGGTCTCTCATTGGGCTTTCTTAACCAGAATCAGAGCAGCTGGTAGGTTCAAACCCTCAACCTTTCTTTTGGTTATCAGCCAAGCACCTCACCATTGTGCCACCTAGAATTCTAAATAAATTGCCACTTCTGAGACTCTTCATCTTAAATTATATTTGCATTGTCTTACTATTGTTATGCTGAATATCTGATATAGTCTTTTATTTTTGTTAATTGCATAACTGTTTTTTTAGATTGGGAAAGTAATCATTTAGTATATTTTAAACTAGTATATTAAAAAATAAGAGGAAAATATTGCACTCTTTATAAACCTAGGAGCTAAATCTGTTAGAAAGCAGACATTAAGTAAAGGACAAATGTTAGCTCATTTTGGTTTTCTAATAACAAAATTCACATTCTCATATCAGTTTTGTAATGAGATTAGATTGTTTTACAATCTAATTGAGATTAGAGTCAAGGCTTTATATAATCTACCCTTTCAACATTTATTTCACCATTTTGCTTCCCATATGTGTTTATAGCCAACATTAGTTTAGCACCATTGCCATGGGCCCACAGAAATATCTCTAGTTTTCAGCAACCTTGCACAAGGTATGTTTTAGTAAGTCTAAGCAACCACTCACTATTCTTCAGTCTCCTGTATCCCCTCCCTGCATAGGCAGCCACAGGTAATACTATGTACTTACTCACCGAAACTCACAGAATATATCTACATATACATATCCATTCAAATTCCTTTTTTTTTTCTTCATTGCTACGCTGACTTTTTTTTTTTTTTTAAGGTTTTTATTGTGGATTGAGTGAAAGTTTACAGGGCAGATCATCAGTTTTACATTCAACAAATCATATACTTTATTTCATTACAATGATTATAATCCCCTCCATGTACCATCAGATAACAGTATTTCTCTCTATTCACTATGCTTTTTTTTAAAAACAAACAAACAAAAAAACCACTCAGGCATATATAATAATTTACACCTCCAAAGGGCACACTTGATAATAAACAACTTCTCTGTGTATATTATATGGAGACGTTTATTATCAAGTAGATGGCTTACAATTGTAGAGTCCCACGTCCCCAGTAGAAGAGAGAGAGAGAATCCCTCCGAGTGTCCATTATATTGGGAGCAGACCACGCACCCAAGGGAACATCCTTTTAATTGATTGGGTGCTCACAGTCACTCATAATAGAGTTAACTATGCTTAAATTAAGTTTCATTGCCATGGGAATTAGCACATCCCAGTTGCCAAACTTGTGGAAATCCTGGCCTTGTCAAGTTGACACAAACCCCTAACCATTACATTCCACTCTTGTCAACTTGAAACCTAAAAACTATTTGTATAATCTTTAAATAAATAAAATTGTAAAGTCATACTTGCGCCTAACATGATAACTAAACTGTGTAAAATCAAAAACACACTGAGTACATGTTATTTTTCACAAATTAACAAAGCAAAAATATTTGATGCACACGTACAAAAGAAAAATAATATATTCATTTAAATGTCCAAAGGAAACATTCTGTGAGCCAGTCTCCTGTCTGTAGGCACACAGCCTTATTCAGTTCATTGGCCTAGAGTCCAGAGTCCACAGATGCTCTGTCTTTTCATGCCACCACCTCTGCCACTGTCTCTGCTATAGCCACTTCTCCTGTAGTCACGTTTCCAGGCAGGGATCCCAAGCTCCACTCAGTCTCTTATTTAATGATAGTCCTGGGATCATCTGTTCCTGAAATGAAAGATAACTATTCCCCCCATTTAGTTATGCATTTTCTACAATTATAATTGTGACAATCATAATTAATCTTGCTAATAATTACTCATAATTAAATCATAAAATCCCACCAGCATAACCCCCTACCCCTTTCACCCAGCCCATCTGGAAAAGAGGAAAACTAATCAGTGGGAATTCTTTGGTCCCTGATTCTAATAGTAAGCATACCCATGAAAGCTTGTAAGCCAGTCATCTCATGCCTTTATAACCCCCCATTTTTGATAGCCAATGTCTAATGCCCAGCCCTATCAATCTGGGAACTCTGGTAGTGTAGTAATGAGTCAGCCTGCTAATCTCATGGTCAGCAGTTCTAAACTACCAGCAGTTCCTTGGGAGAAAGATGATACTTTCTGATCTTGTAAAGATTTACAGCCTCGGAAACCCTATATAGGGTCACCATGAGTTGAAACCGACTCCATATTAAATAACCACCACCACCATCAACCCATTATACTGAGGAGACAAGTATGTTCTTAGAGATGAAGAATCTTCCATTCCAATTGGAATTTTGAGCAACTGCATCCATAAACAAAAGTCCAGTTCATCAAATTGTAGCACTTCACACTTGGTCACAGTATCAAATATCTTTATCTTCATTCAGTCAGGTTCTGGTCAGCTCAACCCTAGCTATCCAAACTAGATCAAATGGGTACCAGCTGCAAGTTTGGGAGTTCACTGTACTTCAGATCAGTTGGCCACTTCACTCTCAGCCCTAGCTCCCATGGGCTAGGTCAGTGCCCATGGACTCAGGCATTCACACAACTCCCTAAAATCAGATCAGCCAGTCGTCCCACTCCTCTTATTTCAGGGTCAATGGTTGCCAATAGAACATGTTCAAACAGCCTGTATCTTCATTGCTGCATTTCTCCCAATTCCACTTACAAATAGATCCATGTGGTCACCAGCAAGCATATGACTCATTGGTTTACTTTAACTTTTAGTCCTTTCCTAAGTATTACAATGTCCTTGTCTGAATCTGGCTTGAACCCCTGGCAGTTCCCTGTTAATATACTATTGCAGCCATTTTTTAATTATCTTGAAAATTTTACTTGCATGTAATATTAATGATGCTGTCCAATGATTTTCATATTCTGTTGGGTCATCTGTCTTTGGAATGTGCACAAATATGGATCTCTTGCAATACGTTGGGCAGGTCTTCCAAATTTCTTGGCATAGATGACTGAGTGCCTCCTGTGCTGCATCACTTTGTTAAAAGATTTCAATTTGTATTCCATCAGTTCCTGGATCCATGTTCTTTACCAGTGCCTTCAGTGCACCTAGGACTTCTTCCTTCAGTACTATTTGGCTTTTGATCATATGATACCATTTGAAATGGTTGAACATCAACCATTTCTTTTTGGTACAGTGATTGTGTATTCCTTTCATCTTCGTTTGATATTTTCTGTGTCATTTAATATTGTGCCCATGTTGTTGTTTATTAGTGCTGTTGAGTCAGTCCTGACTCAGAGCGACCCTATATAGTGTTTCTAAGGAGTGGCTGGTGAGTTTGAACTGCCAACATTATGGTTCAAACTGACCCTGCAGTCCAGCGCCACACCAGATCTACATTTTGCCCATAGAATCTATCAGTATTGCTAGTTGAGGCTTGAATTTTTTCTTGAGTTCATTCAGTTTGAGAAATACTGAGCATGTTCTTTCCTTTTGGTTTTCTAATACTAGGTCTTTGCACATTTAATTTTAATATTTAACTTTGTCTTCTTGTGCTTCCCTTTGAAATTTTCTGTTTAGTTCTTTCACTTCCTCATTTCTTCCATTTACTTTGGTGTCTGCACTGGAGACCAAATTTCAGGGTCTCTTATGACATCCATTTTGGTCTTTTCCTTCTTTCTTGTCTTCTTAGTGACTTTTTGCTTTATTCCTGTATGATATTCTTGATGTCATCTACAACTCTACTGGTTTTCTGTCATTATGTCTAAGCATCAAATCTTTTCTTGGCATGATCTCTAAATGCAGGTGGGGTATGTTCAAGGTCATATTTTGGCTCCCATGGACTTGTAATTTTCATCAGCTTCAGCAGAACTTGCGTATGAGCAATTGATAGTTTGTTCCACAGTCTGCCCCTGGCTGTATTTTGGCTGATGATACAGATTTTTTCCGTAGTCTCTTCCCTCAGATGTAGCCAATTTGATTTCTGTGTATAGTCATCTTTTAAGCTTTTTTTTTTTTTTTTAAAGTTTTTATTGTGAATTGAGTGAAAGTTTACAGGATGAATAATCAGTTTTACATTCAACAAATCATACACCTTGTTTCATTACAATGATTATAATCCCCTCCATGTACCATCAGATAACAGTTTTTCTCTCTATACACTTTAGCTCTTTTTTTAAAAAAACAATGCTCAGGCATTTATAATAATTTACACCACCAAAGGGCACATTCTGCAAGTCTGCCTCCTTGCTGCCGGCTCTTAGTTCCTCTCTTCCCATGAATCTAGAGTCCTCAGCTGCAGCCTCCCTCCATGTCCCCATCTCTGCCTCCATCTCTGGTGTCGCTGGTTTTCTGGATAAGGTCTCATATTCTGCTTGTGCTCTTCTCTCTTGATGGTCCTAGTTTTAAAAGGTTGTTTTAAAAAGGTATTTACAACAAAGAAATCATTGGTCTTGCAAAATTCTATCATGTGATCTCCAGCATCATTTCTATCGTTAAGGCCATATTTTCCAATTACTGACCCTTCCTATTTGTTTCCAACCTTTGCAGCCCAATCACCAGTAATTATCAAATCATCTTGATTGCATGTTTGCTCAATTTCAGACTGAAGAAGTTGTTAGACCCCTTCAATTTCATCATTACTGGTTTTAGCGGTTGGTGCATAAATTTGAATAATAGTGGTTTTAACTGGTTTTCCTTGTAGGTGTATAGATATTATTCTTCTTAGACCGCATTGTGCTTCTGGAAATGTTCTATTTGATGTTGTATGCGGCACTATTCCTCTTGAAGTTTTTTGTCCCTGCATAGTAAACCATTTAATTGTTAGATTCACAATGCCTGATACCAGTCCATTATAGTTACTAATGCCTAGGATATTGATCTTTATGTATGTCATTTCATTTTGAGAATTAACATTTTTCATAGATTCGTACATTCCATGCTCAGATTATTAGTGGGTATTTACAGCTGTTTCTCCTCATTTTGAGTTTTGATGATTAGTGATGAAATTTCCTCTGAAGAGATAGGTGAGGACCAGATTAGTGAATACCAAAGAATAACAATAGGCAATGTGCCAGAAAGATTGGATACATCCCCTTTGTCATGATTAAAGAACTTCTAGGAGTCATGGCGAACCTTCCAAAAATTTTTATTTCTAGCCCAGTTCTCTACCAGAATGCCTTGTATTTCCTGATGCACATGACCCCTTAAGACCTTAGTTAGTTAGTAATTGTGCCATTTCACCTAGGAAGTAACTCAAAGCAAGAGGAGATACTTGCGTCTTTTAGAATTCATTTGTTTTAACAAGGGTATGAGAATGAGAATATTTTCTTAATATGCCAAAATGGATGTGGCTATGCGGCTCAGACATATGAAGAATTCAGCATTGATGGGATACTATTATTGATGCTCTTCTGTGTTGTCGAGTGTGTGACCCTGTATAGGGTTTCTGAGGTGGCTGGTGGGTTTGAACTGCCGACCTTTCAGTTAGAAGTCCAGTGCTTTTCCTACAGTGCCACACCAGGACTCTGATCCTGTTATTTGTCTTTTATTTAAGAGTAGTGGATCCAGTTGCTCCATAGTAGAAAGATATGACAGACAATCTGCTTCCCTAAAGATGACAGCTTTGGAAACCATATGTGTCAATTCTGTCCTGTCCTATAGAGTCATAATGAGTTGGAATTAACTCAACGGCACATCACAACATGGAATCATGCACTTTCAGGTCTAGACACGTGTGATATAGAGCAAAACTTCCAGTTTCCTTAACAAAAACAGGAGGTTTCTTAAACTCAAAACATTTATAAGACTTTGAATTTATAAAAGATGATGATTGCCACTTGAAAATAGACAATAATATTCATCTGAGATAATTAATGAATATTTTAATTAGATTCTGCGTTCATGGAAGGAATATGATTTAGCAGTAATGATTATAAATTATGGAAAAAAGATGTTGGACACCACATTACAATGCAGAACTGTGCTAGGTATCACTGAACAAGAAGAATTACCAGATGAGGTAAGAAATTTTTGTTTCTCATCTTTAAATATATATATATTTAGTTGGCTCTTTTAGGGGCCATGTAGTGTTCTTAAATATATCAGAAATTAAGTTATTTCAATTTTTCCATATTTGCATAGAAGAAAAGTGATATAGTAAAGATTTCCTCCGCCTTCCTTTTCCCTTCTCCTCCCCTGAAATTGTAAGTAAGAAACTGAAAGGGGAATCCATGTAGAACACCCATCACCAGTGATAGAGAGCTTCCTACGCACAGTTGATCATTGGACTAAAAGTGCGATAAAGTTTCTCCCACATCTAAAACGTCATTCTTTGAGAGGGTCACTGAATGTAGAAACTACCTATCAGAACTGTTTAGTCTAGATTGAAAGTAGGTTTCTGAAACTCATTGTAATACTTACATTGTCTTCTTTGTGAGAGTGCCAATTTCTGAGACTTAAAAAAATCTGCTTCCCAAGCCTGGGTTTTACTAGAAGCTATGATTTATATGGCCTGTCCTTGAAATTATGCGATAAAATGTTTTCGTAGATCAAATGGCAAAATGAGAATTCCTTGAAGTCCCCTCAGTGACTGGTGGGGAAAAGAGCCTCTCATTTCTGACCCTGTTTTAGTTAAGGGGCTCCATTTCATTCTATGTTATGTATTGAATTACCAAGGAAGCACATGTTTGCCATAAAAGGTGTGAAAAATCACTATTGCTTTATTGGGTGAACTGTTTGACCATGATGCTTTTGTTTTGTCTAGAGTGACAACTTGAAGTGGTTTCCACCAAGAGCAGTTCAATTTCAGCATCCATTAGCCAGCCTTTTATTTCACCCAGGCCCTGACTTAGGTTCCTGACCTTCTACATCATGGTAGCCTCTAGAGGTTGTGATACATCTGTTTGAGTAAGATTGTAGGAAATAAACAATGGACTACTTAATGTATAAGAAACAGAAACCATTAAAGCTACTGAGGTCCCTATAAGCCTGAAGGGGAGGGACAGTTTTTAGAGATCAGGAGACACTAACTATCTAAATCTCAGGCTTCCAGTTGTTAAAAACATTGTGGGTAGCCTGAGTGCAGACATGCCAATTCTTAATCCACTAATAACTAACTGATCCTGTTTTGCTTCAACGAAAAGCAAAGTAGCAGAGGCAATTAGCTTAGTTGTAAAAAAGATTCTCCTGGGAAAAAGAAAAGAAAAAAAGAGATGCTTCTGAGGCAGGCTGGGAATTTTCTTTTAAGATCTGTAGAGACACATCCTCAGTGGCCTTAAGAAGAGTGTGCATATTAGAGGGGCCTAGGGAGAAGGGAGAGGGAAATGCAAGAAACATTTTTGTGAAGTCTTCCTAGAATACTTAACATTGTGTTTGGCATTTAGTTCAAATGCATGACTGTTGTATTAATGATTATTATTTATATTATTTAGCTCTGTTGATCAAAATTCTGTCTACCAAGTATGAAAGTATAAAAGTGTAGCTTTAACCAAGTCATTTGAAAATAACAATTGCTGGAATTTATTGAAGTATGTATTGACATTTAACCAATGTTTTTAGGGTTCTTCTAAGAAGTTTTCAAAGACAAAGAAGCCACAGCTGTTATTATCACCTGAAAAAATAAATGAACAGCTGACCTTGTTGGAGACACACCTACTCAGACTGACAAAGCAATGTAGTTATTTGTTTTTGTATATTTCATAATACTTCATGTTTTTTAAAGTCAGAAAATATTTTGTTAAAAACATTAAGATGAGATGAACATTTGGTTAAACCCTTTAAGGTTTACACAGAACATTTACATTGTGCCATTAATCCTAACAATGCCCTCCTAATAAGGAATTGTGAACCACTTTTATAGATGTGGCTCATAAAGATTAGGCAATTCATTTAGGATTGCACAGCTGTTTGACTTGAGCCTAAGTCTTCTGAGTCAAAAGCGGGCCTCTCAACCATGGCATGATTGCCCTTTTGGGTCTGATAATTCTTTGTTGTGGGAGACTGTAGGGTGTTCAGCAGCATCCCTGCCCTCCCACAAATGTCAGTAGTACCCCCAGCCCCTTAGTTGTGACAACCAAGTGTCATAACTGGAAAACCAATGTTGACAAATATTCTCTGGGAAGGGGGATTGTCCCCTGGCTGAGAACCTCTACTCTAAAGACAAAAATGTGACTGAGAAATTAAAAGACCATGTGAGGAGTGTTGTTGTATGAGCGGTTCAAATTATGGTTTACTCTAGACATAGAGTTTAATTTTAGATCCTTGTAATTTCATAATGGATTAATAATGTTAACACAGTCACCAGAAATTTGGAGTTTAGAAAGTTAATTTGCTTTCTGATTATAAGTAATCACGTTTTAAAAAAGCAAATACTTCAAAATCTAAAAGAACAAGAGAGTATCCAAATTCCTCTCAAGAAGGAGCTTCTACTTGGCCCGTCTTCGGGGAATTAACTACAATTGTAGAATTCCATGTTACCCCAGGACCATCTCTCCTACTGTGTGCCTCATTCATATCTTGGTGGTCTTACCATTTCTGGCTCCCTGACTTGTATCTCTTGCCCTTTCAGTATGTTCCATTCCTGTTTATGATTTATGAATTATGATTATGAGTGTATGAATTATAATTATGAATTAACATACTCCGTTATTCCCATAAGCAGTAAACCTAGTTTTGAGAATGCTTTAAGTGTTTTGTTGTATATTAAAAAACACCGTTCCTTAAAATTTAAAGTGTTCTAGGTATTTTAGAAATTTAAATGATTAATTTCAACAATATCAATAAAAATTGACATTATACCAAGAAGCAAATGTGCTGTTACTAGCAAAACGGTTTTTTCAACAAGCACCACAATGAAAAAATAATAGTTTTGTCTGTGTGACAGGCACTATTTTAGGTGTCTTGTACATACTGAATTCATAGACCCCACATACAACAACCATTTTAGGAAGGTGTTATTGTTATCCTCATTTTGAAGAGAACACTGAGTCACAGAGAAGCTGAATAATTAATTCCTCCAGTGGCTGTGCTGATCGTCATTCTATACTTTCTTGCCTTTCACAAAGGATTTTAAACTACATATATAATAGAGTTATATATAGTTAGCTGGTTTCTGGTTTGGGGTTTGATGCTTTATGATGGTTGTTGAACAAGAGAGATTCATGCCTTCTGAGTACTCAGTTTGATGGTTGGCTCCCTGGTTTGTCGGTAAAAGTGAGAGGACAGTAACTGAGATTACTAGTATATTTTTATCACCAAAATGACAATTGATATTTTAAAGTACATGATTTAGAATAAATATGTCACTTTTCTCTTATTTTTCATTCCCCAAAAGAATTTTTATTTTTGGTTGTTTATTTACAGAACCTATCACTTAACTTTTTTTCTTTTTCACCTCAGATACTACAACTGAACTTTCAGGAGCAGAGGACCCTATATTTCTCTACCCTATAGTATTAAACTGGTCAATCAAAGGCTCTGTGAAAGAAGGTAGGCAGCATAAGAGTGTGTGTGTGTGTGTGTGTATGTGCTGTTCATTTGCATATTATTGCAGATAATTCTGTGGATTTTGTTGTTGGTTGTTTAAAAAGTCCACCTTAAAGGTGGAAGATTTAAGGTCCTGGTGAAGTACTGTAAGATAAGCACTGTTCTGCTAACCACAAGGTCTGCTAACCACCAGCCACTCTTCAGAAACCCTAGATAGGATCATGATGAGTCAGAACCAACATGGCAGCACTTAATGACACTAGCAACAAGAGCAACCGATTTAGAATAATGCAGAATCTAAATTGTTAAGTAATGAAAGACCTAAACATTGCTGTGGCTTGTTTTGATAGTGAACATGATACAATAAAGCTTACAAAAACTTGATGTTATTATTGTTGTTGTTGATAAGTGCCTTCAAATTGGGTCCAACTCATAGAGTGACCCTATGCAAAGAATGAAAACACTGCCCTGTCCTGTGCCATCTTTATAATTGTTACAATTGAGCCCATTTTTGCTGCCACTGTGCCAATCCATCTCATTGGGAGTATTCCTCTTTGTCGCTGACCTTCCACTTTACCATACATAATGCGCTTCTCCAGGCTGGTCTTTCCCTGACAACATTTTTGAAGTATGAAAGACAAAGTCTCACCGTCCTGACTTCTAAGGAACATTCTGGTTGTACTTAAAAGGCAGATTTGTTTATTCTTCTGGCAGTCCGTGGTACTGTGAATATTCTTTGCCAGTACCATAAATCAAATGCATCAATTCTTCTGTGGTATTCCTTATTCATTTTCCAACTTTTACGTGCCTATAAAGTGATGGAAAATACCATGGCTTGGGTCAGATGCACCTTAGTCCTCAAACTGACATTGTTTTTAACACTTTAAAGTGGTGTTTTGCAGCAGTTAAAAAACAAAGAACAACAAAAAAACAACTTTTATTGTGAATTGAGTGAAGGTTTACAGAACAAATCATCAGTTTTATATTCAACAAGTCATATATTTTGTTTCATTTCAATGTTTGTAATCCCCTCAATGTAACATAATTTCTCTCATTTCCTTCCTGTGATTTTTGTCCCTTCCTTCTTCTTTCCCAACCCTTCTGAATTTGTCCTTAGGTAAACGCTGCCCTTTTGATCTTTAATGGTTGACCATTCTGTGGTGTGCATGGCTCACTACTATTGTGGGCCCCCAATATATGCCTAGTAACTGCTTGGCTGAAAATAGTGCTATTAGGGTGAGTTCTATTTCAGAGCTGAAGTGTGGCAAAGTGCCATAGTCTTGGGTTGCTCCATTCTCTTTCTGACCTGTAAGCCTGGTCATTTTTTATAATTTTAAGTTTTGTTCTGTATTTTCTCCCACTCTATTCAGAACCTTCTAATGTGATACGCTTCAGAATAGTAGGTACTGGTAGCTGAGCACCATCTAGTTCTAGTTCAGTATAGTGGAGACTGATGTTTTCATGCTCCATTGGTTTATTGCACTAATTGTTAACAAGCGCCTTCAGTTTTCATCATTTGTCTTTCTTCTGTAGTGGAAGAGACCAATAGTGGCACCTAAGAAAGCTCCTCACTAGTTTTTAAGAGTCCAGTAATCACTTACTAAAGTAGGATGTGGAACATTGTCTTGGTGGATTATGTTATGCCAATTGACCATGGTGTCCCCTGAGACTATGGTCCTTTCCCCCTTGTCCATTGTACAGCAGATTTGCCTAATGCAACATGTTTGGTTTCTTGACTGTTGTTTCCATAAGCATTGATTGTAGATTCAAGTAAAAGGATATTTTTGACACCTTCAGTCTTTTCTCTGTATATCATGATGTTATTTATTGGTCCAGTCATGAGGGTTTAGGGTTTCATGAGACTGAAGTACAATTCATATGGAAAATTGTGTTCTGTAATCTTCCTCAGCAAGTATTACAACTCCTCTTGGCTTTCATCAAACAAGAGTATGTCATCTGCATACTGCAAGTTGTTGTTGAATCTTCTTTCAATCCTTGTGATGTAATCCATATAATATAATCAATTATGTGTTACATTAAAAAAATTATTATGAGTTTACTGGTACCGTGTTGATTAAATATGTATTACAATTTTATTTGGAGACAAATCTTTAGTTTTTCAGCTATAAGGAAATGAGGAGGAGCAATAACAGTTTATATAAATTTATAAAACCACAAGTTACAGAAATAATTGTTATTGTTAGGTATCATGGTTCTGACTCATAGTGACTCTGTGCACAACAGAATGGAACACTACCAGGTTCTGTTCCATTCACACAATTGTTGTTATGTTATGATCCACACAGTTCAATGTCTTTGCATAGCCAATAAAGTATAAGTAAACATGTTTCTGGCATTTTCTGATTTTGTTGATGTTGTTCTTAGATGCCATTGAGTTGGCACCTATGCACAACAGGATGAAACACTACCCAGTCCTGGGCCTACCTCACGATCATTGCAACACCTGAGCCCATTGCGTGAGGTCATCCTCTTTTTCTCCGATCCTACATTTTAACAAACATGGTATCCTTCTCCAGTGACTGGTCCCTCCTGAAAATATGTCCAAAGTATTAGAGACAAGGTCTGGCCATCCTGTGCTTCAAGGAGCACTCTGGTTGTACTTCTTCCAATACAGATCTATTTGTTCTTTTGGTAGTCCGTGGTACTTTCAGAATTATCCTCCAACACAATAACTCAAATGCATAAATTCTTCTAGGGTCTTCCTTAGTCACTGTCCAAATTTCACATATGTATGAGGCTGTTGGAAAACCATGGATGAGGTCAGGTGCACTTTAGTCCTCAAACTGACATCTTTGCTCTTCAACACTTTAAAAAGGTCTTGTACAGCAGATTTGCCCAATGCAATATGTCATTTGATTTCTCACTGCTGCTTCCATAAGTGTTGATGGTTGAT
>NW_006408692.1:5127864-5129923 GCF_000296735.1 Chrysochloris asiatica
TTTGTTTTCCATCAATTCCTGGTGCCTTGTTCTTTGCCAATGCCTTCACGTACCTAGGACTTCTTCCTTCATGATCATTGGTTCTTGATTATATGCTGCCTCTTGAAACAACGACCATTTATTTTTGGTACAGAGACTCTATATTTCTTCCATCTTCTTCTGATGCGTTCTGCATTATTAAGTACTTTGCACATAGAATCCTTCAATACCACAAGTTGAAGTTTGAACTTTTCCTCCAGTTCCTTCATCTTGAGAAATATTGAGCATATTCTTTGCTTTTGGTTTTCTAATATTTGACTTTGTCTTCTCGAACTGATCTTTGAAACTTTCTAGTCATCTCTTTTACCTCTTCACTTCCATTTGCTTTCACATCTCTACACTGGAGAGAAAGTTTCAGATTATTTTCTGACATCCATTTGGGTCTTTTGCTTCTTGTCTTCTCAGTGACCTTTTTCTTTCTCCCTGTATGATGTTCTTGATGTCATTTTCGGCTTTTACTCAAGATCCATCTGATGTCAGCAGTGGTATTCTTCATTCCACATTCCATATCCTCTTTGGAATTTTGCTTGAATGTCTGGCAACTCCCTGTGTGTGTCCTGCTGCTAACATTTTGTAATTACTTACATCAAAATTTTACTTGAATGTGATATTAAGAATACTGTTCGATGGTGTCTGCATTCTGTTGGGTCACCTTTCTTTGAAATGGGAACAAATATGTATCTCTTCCAATCAGCTGTCTTGTAAATATCTTGGCATATAAAAGCAGGCCTCTCCAGGGCTGCATCAGTTTGTTGAAAGAATTAAATCTGTATTCCGTCAGTTCCTGTAGCCAGTGCACTCAGTGCAGCCTGGGCTTCTTCCTTCAATACTAAGCTACTTCTTGATATGGTTAAGCATCAACCAATTCTCTTTGGTATTCTGCGTATTCTTTTCATCTTATTTTGATGCTTTCTGTATCATTCAATATTTTTCCTATAAAATCCTTCAATATTGCAACTCGAGGCTTGACTTTTTGTTCAGTTCTTTCAGCTCGAGAAATGCTAGCATGTTCTTCCTTTTGGTTTTCTGAGTCCCAGGTCTTTCCACATTTCGTTATAATACTTTACTTTCTGCTTCTGAGCTACCGTGTAACATTTTCTATTCAGCTCTTTTACTTAATCATTTCTTCCAGTTGCTTTAACGTCTCTACAGTCAAGAGTATGTTTCAGTATCTTCTGACATCAGTTTTGGTCTTTTCTTTCTTCCCTGTGTTTTTAATGACCTTTTGCACTTTTCATGTATGATCTTTTGATGTCATTCCACAATTCATCTGGTTTTCAGTCATTAGTATATAATGCATCAGATCTATTCTTAAGATTGTCTCCAAATCCATGTGGGATATTCTCATGGACTTGTTTTAATTGTCTTCATCTTAAGCCTGAACTTTCATATAAACAGATGAAGGTCTGTACCACAGTCTGCCCTGGCCTTATTTTAGCTGATGATATTGAGCTTTCTCCATCATCTCATCACAAGATGTAGTCAGTTTGATTCCTGTGTATTCCATCTGGTAAGGTCTATGTGTGTAGTTGCTGTTTATTAATTTAAAAAAGGGTATTTCCAATGAATAAGTTGCTGGTGTTGCAAAATTCTATCATGTGACCTCCCACATCGTTTCTATCATTGATCCCATATTTTCTGATTCCAACTTGAGGAAGCACCTCTTTTCTAGTAGTATTTTATGTGCCTTCCAACTTCTGATCCTTCTTCTTTGTTTTCAACTTCTACATTTTCATCAGCAAAAATTGTTAATGCATCTTGAATTCATGTTTGATCAATTTCCAAATGAAGAAGTTCGTAGAATTCTTCAATTTCATCACACATGACTTCAGTTTCATCATCACTGTTTGGTCTGTAAATTTAAATAACAGTGGTATTAACTGGTCTTCCTTGTGTTTTCATGTTGTTAAGTGCCAGTAGGCCGATTCTGACTCATAGCAAGCCTGTATAATGTTTCCAATGATAGGATGGTGTGTGTGAACTACCAGCCTTGTGGTTAGCATTCCAGTTCTTATTCTAC
>NW_006408692.1:5130728-5137436 GCF_000296735.1 Chrysochloris asiatica
TGGCCAAACTTCATCTCTCATACTTTAGACATATTGTCAGGAGGGACCAGTCACTGGAGAAGGATATCATGTTTGGTAGTGTGGAAGGTCAGAGAAAAAGAGGAAGACCTCCAATGAGATGGACTGGCCAAGAGGCAGCATCGATGGACTCAAGTGTGGCAACAATAGTGAGGTTGGCCCAGGATCAGGCAGTATTTCATTCTGCTGTGCATAAGGTTGCTATGAGTCGGTACTGACTCTATGGCACCTAACAACAACAACACCAGGAGTGGCTAGTGCATTTGAACCACTGACCCTGCGGTTAGTAGTCCATTGCTTATCCTACAGTACCACACCAGGACTGACAGATAGTGGTGGTACAGAAACTAGTACATTGAAAAATTATGTTTGTGGTCTTTAAGCTCAGCTATGAAGAAAGTATCAATATTATTGCTTAACTTAGAGTGAAATATAATAAAAATGAGAATACTTATTCAAATAATTATCAGTAATTCCCTCAAAGTGAAGCATGTTTTAGAAGCAACTTTTATGAAATATTTCTCAACTGTTAGATATTTTGAAAACATGTGAAAAATTCACCATAATTAAATTCTTGAGCTTAGAAAAATAATTGTTCACAACACATTTACTCCTATAGATGTTTCTGTAAGGTGAGAAATATAAAAGACAAATTAATAAACTTACCTGTTATAACAAAATGATTCTTAGCAGGAGTAACCTTTTAGAGCCAAGACTGTATTGGTAACTTTGTGAAATTACTCATTTTTACAGTTATGAAATTTAAACAGAAACCCAGATTCCTGGAATTCTTTACACAAGTTATGCTAAAATGCATAAATGAGGAAAAATTTCACCTCATAGTGGAGATCACAGCGTCTGTCCATGACTATTTAAGAAGGTACTTGTGTTGTTTGTTTTATAAATATTAATATACATAAATATACATAAAATCATCATCTGGAAGATGGTGAAGGTTTATGTCTCTGTAAATACATAAATAAAGGAGCTCTGGTAGCGTAGCGGTTATGAGTCCAGCTGCTAATCTCACGGTCAATAGTTCGAAACTACCAGCTGTTCTGCGGGAGAAAGATGAGGCTTTCTGCTACTGTAAAGATTTACAGTCTCGGAAACCCTGTACAGGGTCGCTATGAGTCGGAACCAACTCCACGGCACATAACAACACCAACAACAATTAATTAAATGACTAAACATAAATAATTTTATACAGCTGAAATAAGGATTGCCGTCGTGTCGGTTCTAACCCATAGTGACCCTGTATGTATATGGTTTCCAAAGAGCAATTGGTGGGCTTGAACCTTGCATTTCAAACTGACTTTGCAGTCAAGCACATTAACCCACAGTACCAGATCAGTACTCCTAAATAAGAATAGGACATATTCAAATATCTGACAGGAAATATATTAGGCCCCTTTCTGTAGAGTGAGGATGGATAATATCATCTACACATCATCAGCTCCTTCTTACATGAAATTTTGAGTCCTATTTTTGTCTTTTACCCCGTTTTTCTGATTCTTCTATGGTAGCAAGCAGAGCCCACAGAAGAGACAGCATTCTTTTGGGTTTCCATGTTTGTATATGAATTGGGTGGTCCTCAGAGAGAAATAGTAAAACTTAAAGACCTATTCCTCTTGTTCTCTAAACCTGAATGATTCTTTTTGCCACCAAAGATCACTGAAGTAGTCTCATGCCTCATGTTTATTATGAGAGACGCCAAGAGTTATAATGAATTGAACATTTCTTCTGACAAGTGGGCTCTTTTTAAAAAAAGGGGACTTATGCGTCCCATTTTAATAAAAGTGAACATCCATACTATGAACTCTATTTTTTTTCCCCCAAATAGCTGGAAAAGAGAAGAGAAGCATTCCCTTAAAAACATGTAGGAAAATACTCTTCCTAAAATGGGCACTTCACTTATTAGAATGAAAGCATAGAAAATATGTGCTTCATAGTTTCAAGTGATAGAAGAAAAAATTGTTCCTATTAAATGAAGGCGACCATGTTAATAAGGGAGTTGGTAAGGATTGTTGTTGTTGTTGTTAAGTGCCGTCGAGTCGGTTCCGACCCATAGCGACCCTGTACAGGGTTTCCGAGGGTGTAAATCTTTACGGGAGTAGAAGGCCTCCTCTTTCTCCCGCGGAGCGGCTGGTAGTTTCGAACCGCTGACCTTAAGGTTCGCAGCCCGATTCGTAACCACTACGCTACCATGTTAATAAGGGAGTTGGTAAGGATTAGGGAGGTTAAATTAAAATATGTCATAGCTGAAATTAGATAGTTGGGGTCTGTAAATAATATATTTAACAGTAAGGAAAATCAGAAGATACTTTCAGTGTGCAGTGAAATTTGGAGCTCTGACCCAAGAATAGTATATACTTTCCAAGAGGATACCAGAGTAAGTGGCTTGAAGTGTTGGACAGAGGTCATGTAAGAAAGCTGAGACTGGAGATTGACTAGTGTAACTGAGTTCAGCATGAGGTAATAATTTCATCTTTCAAGATTGAGCAGATTTTTTAAATATGCACTTCACCAACTTAGGACGTATAAATGGAGCTATAGATTTAATATTTTAATTTCTGTTTTGATAATAATATCTATTTTCTTTTTCTTTTCACATGTTGTGTTAAGTGCCTTTGAGTCGATTGTGACTCATAGCGATCCTGTATAGGGCTTCTGTGGAGCAACTGGTAGGTTTGACTCACCAACCTTGTGGTTAGAAGTCCAGTGCTTATCCTATAGTGCCACACCAGGACTCATTTTCTCATATACCTTCCATGGAGTCCTGGAATCCTGGTGTGGCACTGTGGGTTAATGCACTGGACTGTAAGGCTGGTTTGAATCACAAGATTAAAAGAGTAACAACAGCATAATTAGAAGAAAAACTTCAAGCTCACCGGCCGCTCCTCAGAAACCCTGTACAGGGTCGCTAGGAGTTGAAACAAATTCAACAGCACTTCACAATAACAACCTGGTGTGGCATTATAGGATAAGCACTGGACCACAAGGTTGGTTTGAACTGTAAGATCAGCAGCTCACGCCCATGAGCTAGCTGCTCCTTGGAAACCCGGTAAGAGTTGGAAATGACTCAAGGTGAGAGTTGCAGCCTACGAAACCCTATATAGGGTCTCTCTGAGACAGAACTGACTAGACATCACACAAACACCACCTTCACCACCTTGTTTTTAAGTAGAAACTTTTTTTTCTCATATTGCAACAAGCAAATTGACCTGCATATTCTTTCAATAATTTTCATTATCTACATTCCGTGTTTTAATTCAGACGGGATTTATTTTGGTGTGGTGATTTGATTAAATTTTAGTTACTTTTCTAAATAAGACTATCACTTGTGCTGGTAAAACTTAAATAATAATTATTTTCATCATTTGTGCTTCATTTTTCATACTCAAAGAAGTAATTCTACCAATAATGTCTATAAATCACATAAATATATTTCATGAACTTTTGTCACAAAAAGTCAAAATATATGGAAATAACTGCAGGGAAACAAGGCTAATGTTTACATAAATATTGTAAGACTAAAAACAAAAGGGACATTGAAAATGTGCATAATTCAAGATCAATTTAACAAATAAAAACAATGAAGACTAAATGCCCTTAAGGCACTCATGAAATTAAAAATCAAACAAACAAATACAAAAACTATATTCAAGCAGCAAAGTAAAGCTCAACAAATCACCCAGATTAAAATTTGTAAAGGCCACATTCTCTTGCACTGTAATAAAATTAAAACATATAATATACTGACAAAAGTAATTACTGGATTTAAAAAAATCTAACTGAAAGCAGAGACCCTATTGAAAATGATTGTGAGAAAACCCTACATAGCAAATGTACCCAAAGAAACTTTGAGATTAGCTTCAGACCTCTATAACTAAGCAAAGAAAACAATATTAACTGAACTGCCAGTGAACTGAAACAATTAGAAACATAGTGAAACTAAGAAAGCAGAAAGAAAGAAAGAAAGAACACTAAAACTTGAGGCCATCAGTTGTAAGTCATTTCAGTAGTCCAGCTGATAGTCACTGCTGCTGTTGTTGAGTGTCCTGAAGTCAGTTCCAACTCTTAGGGACCCTATTTAGAATGTCCAAGGCCATACACTTTTACAAGAGCAGAAAGCTTCCATCTCTCTTCCACGGAGCAGCTGGTGAACTCAAATAGCTGACCTTGTCATTAGCAGTCCAGTGCTTATTCTACAGATAACTGCTAGAATGTTTTATTTTTTTCCCAAAATATGAATAAATTCAGTAAATTTATAGTAAGAACAAAAGAGCCCAGCTGGCACAAGGGTTAGTTAAACTGTAGGCAGCCAAAGAAAAGGACTGCAGGCTACTGTTACAAACCTACCAGCTACTTCTCCAGAGCAAAGCCGTGGTGATCTGGTCCCTCAACATGTTCTTCTTAGAAAACTCTATGGTGCAATTCTGTCGGATCCTGTAAGCTTGCTATGAGATGACTTGACTTTTAGCACACAAGAATAACAACAGCGTAATTAGAAGATAAAGAAATGCAAGTAATTAAAAAAAATAACCATAAATTTGAAAGAGAATAAACAAATTTTAGATAACAGTATGTACAATTTAATAGTAATACATTAGAAAATCTAGGTGAAAGTGATGATGATCTCAAAAATTTTGTAAGAATTGATCAAAGTAGTAAAAACAAATAAATAGCTTGGATATTTTGGGGGGCAGTTATTTCGTATAATTAAGGAACAAATAATTTCTGTTTTATATAAAGCTACTCTGAATATGGAAAAAGCTACAAAATTTCTTAGTATATTTAACAAAACTGAATCTAATAGCATAATCTGATTTTTAAAAAAATAAAAAGATAGAAATTATGGATCAATCTTAGTAGTATATAGAAACAGAATTCCAAAACAAAATAATAGCATGTAAATTCAACAGTGGAAATGTGTTCTTAATTTTATTCTCAGTGCAAATATATTTGAAAATTTATTAATATAATTATCACTGTTGGTCTAAGAATCTTTAAAACAAAGCCATAAACCCCAGTCATTGAGTTGATTTCAATTGATAGTGACCCTATATAGGGTTTCTGAGTCTATGTGTTTTACAGGAGCAGACAGCCTCATATTTCCTCTGCAGAGCAGCTGGTAGGTTTGAGCTGCTGACCTTGCGGCTAGCAGCATAACGCACAGCAACACCAGAGCTCCTTAAGGAGTCTTTGTTGTTATTGTTCAGTGCTGTTGAGTCAGTTCTGACTCAGAGTGACCATATATAGAGTTTCTGAGGAGCAGCTGGTAGGTTTGAACTGCCGACCTTGTGGTTCAAACCAACCTTGTGGTCCAGTGCTTTATCCTACAGGGCCACACCAGGACTCTTAAACAGTTATTGTTGTTAAATCCGATCCTGTATAGGGTTTTCAAGGAGCAGCTGATGAGTTTGAACTGCTGACTTTGAGGTTCAGACCAACCTTGAAGTTGAGTGCTTATGCTAAAATTAGGATGAGAAGAATATCTTCTGTTACTCTTAGCTTTACAACAGGAATGCCTGCTGTTTCTACTATTTAACATTGTTCTGAAAATTCTGGCCAGTACATTAAAACAAGAAATAGAAATTGGAACCAGAACTTATACGGTTGTCACTTAATAGAGTTTCAAAAAGGTTTGGTAAATGAATTCCACATTGAAGTACTCTGAAAATAGAGATAAAATGATCAGTATTTGCAATTATTTTTTTTAACTTAAGCGCAAGATAATTAACTAAAGCCTATTAGAACTAGCAAATGAATTATATAGAATGGTTAGATGCAAAAGCAATAGCTTTCCTGTACCAATTAGAACATATAATGAAAAAATGGCCCTGTTTCTGTGTGGTTTAGGATCAAATGTATCAGAAATTGTGAAGGATGTAAGCTAAAAAGAAGATCAAATGCCTTTACTAAAAACCAAACCAAACCCACTGCCACTGAGCTGATTCCAACTCCTGTGGGACAGAGTAGAGCTGGTCCTTAGGATTTCTGATATTGTAAATCTTTATGTGAGCAGACAGCTTCATCTTTCTCCCTTGGGGTGGCTGGTTGGTGTGAAACACCCACTTTGCAGTTAGCAATCCAATGACTGACCAGGGCTGTACTAATAAGCAGTCCAATGCTTAACCAGGGCTATATCAATAAAACAATCCAACTCAATCAGGATTGTATTAATAAAACTTGAATAAATGTAGAAACAGTAAATTACTCAATGGGTAGTATAAATATGTAATGGTTTTTGTTATCTTCAAATGAAATTATTGGTTTAATGCAATTCCAATAAACGTTTCCATTAGATTAGCTTATGTATAATAGGTTAGAATTATAAAAAATATATGACAAATAAAAAGCAAAAAAGAGGGAATTGTGCTATTAGATAAAATATATATATAATAGAGTTGTGTTTGTGAGCTAACAGGCAGTCAGCCATTGGGACTCAACTGAGTGCAGAAATGGGAACTAGTGGCACCATAAGATAAGCATTCAGCCTCAAGGTTGGTTTGAACTGCTAGGTTGCTGGTTCAAACTCACCAGCTTGTTCCTCAGAAACCACCATAGGGTGGTTATGAGTCAGAACCGATTCAACGGTACTTAACAGTAACAACAACAACATAAGTAATATAAACAATGAATAAGGGATGGACTAAAAGGTCAGTAACATTGACCCTGCAAAAAAGT
>NW_006408692.1:5137536-5142527 GCF_000296735.1 Chrysochloris asiatica
TTTTTTAAGAAGAGGAAACCCTGTGAAGAGGGTGGGATTTGTGGGAGTTGCATTTACCCAGTGGGTGAGTAGCTGCAGAGCATGGAGGAAAAGATGTTGAAGGGGAAAATGGTAACCCAAGTGGACATACTGCTTCCCTTCCTTCCTCTTTATAGAATATTATATCAACCAGTAACAGTGGTTACTGGAACCTGGATGCTGAATTTCTGACAGAAGTGCCTCTTGGCTTTCCATAAATGGCATTGAGGTCAAGGGATTCATTTTCTCAGGTTCCAGGAGTAGTGGTTGCTGTCGTTAAGTGCCATTGAGTTGGTTCCTCACAGCGACCATATATAGAGTGTCCAAGGCTATAAATCTTTGCAGGAGCAGAAAGCCTCACCTTTCTTCTGTGGAGCAGCTGGTGGGCTTGGTGAAAGGGTCATAATAGAGCAAGAAATTTATGATTGTGAGACCCAGAATAAAAATGATGATTTCATGGACTTCTAAGGTCCATCGAAAGTCTGCAATCCCTCAGAGAAGGGCTGCTTCAAGCTTTGTAGACTGAAGATATTGACCAATCCTGCAGACCTTAGTGCACCTAGAGGGGAACTGCATAGGCAGGTAAGCTTAAATGATTTCCACCTATGAAATTAAGAAAAAAACTTCTGCATGTGCTATGAGAAAGCTAGAATCAGAGGACTTTATAAGATTCAGTAATCTACTGAGTGTAGCGATCCTATTGTTAAGTGCCTTTGAGTTGGTTCCAGCTCACAGTGACCCTGTATAGAATTTCAAAGACTTTTAAAAGTCATTATGGGAGCAGAAAGCCCCATCTTTCTCCTGTATAGCAACTGCTGGACTCAAACCACTAAACTTGTGGTTTATTTGTTGTTGTTGTTAAATGCCGTCAAGTCTATTCCAACCCATAGCGACCCTGTATAGGGTTTCCGAGGAGTGGTTGGTGAGCTTGAACCGCTAACCTTGCAGTTCATAGTCAGTGATTAGTCTTTTTTGTGTTGTTAATTGCCATCAAGTTAGTTCCAACTAGTGGAACCCTGTATAGCGTTTCCGATGAGCAGTTCAAACTGACCTTGGTGTCCAGTGTTTATCCTATGGGGCCCCAGCAGGACTCCTTTTCATATATTGTTGTTAGTGTTGTCAAGTCAGTTCCAATTCATAACAACCCTATATAGGGTTTCTTACGAGTGGGTTTGAACTGCCAACCTACTGGTTCACAGTCTAGTACTGATCCTACAGCACCACACCTTTTCGAATAGACCAGCATAAACCTGCCCCAAATGTTTTCTGAAGCTGTAAATCTTTACAGAAACACACTGTCTCGTTTTTTGCCTGTGAAACAGCTGGCGGGTTCAAACTACTGACCTTTTAGTTAGCAGCCTGATGCTTAACCACTGTGCCACTACAGCGCCTATGACTTGATAGAGGCTAAAACATTGCCAGCTAATTTTCTACTTGCCAACAAGAATCTTTTGACTTCCTACTATTTGAAATAATCCAACATTTTGACCTTTGTGGTTCATTTGTTAGGAAGAAAAATTCCAACATGCTTAAAGGGACTTAGGAACATGGGCAGGGAGGCTACACTGACAAATGGTGAGCTTAGCTCCTCTTAGAGAAACATATAGAAGACATGGAAGAAAACTTTAGCAAGGACAATAACAATTTTCAGAAATTACAGCAGTCATAATCACCAAATAGTCTTTTGAAGAGTAAAGAAATATAATTCCTTTATTTAAATATTCAGCAGATGAAGTGAAAAAGAGCGGGAGCAGTTGAGTACACATTGTACTCTGAAAAATCAGGAGAAAGAAATGTCATATAACAGAAAGTCAAGATAAGAAACGTGAGCAAGAAAAAAAAAAGAAAGAAAGAAACGTTGAAACGTTGAGCAAAAGATCCAACAGATCTAATATCCAATTAAGTGGGAATGTGAGGAGAAGGATCATTGAAAAAATGGTAATTCAAGAAATAATAGATGGGAGTATTTCTAACATGATTATTTGAGTCTTGTTCTATTGATAAAGCTCACTGAATTGGTGAAAGGAGACATATATCCATCTATATCCTGGTGAAATTCCAAGAGTCTAAAGAGAAAATTTTACAAGTAATCGGCATATAGGTTTAGTTACATCTAAGTGGGTTGTGATGATATTCCTAAAACCAGAGGAGACATATTTTAAAGTAAACCTTAATAATAGTGTGGAAAGGTGAGTTCCAAATGTTGACTTCTAACCTCTGGAGCCCATACTTTCCTGTTGCAAACATAAAATGAAAAAGTACCTTATAATAAATAAAAATATGGAAGTAAAAAAAATCGCTGAATTAAGAGGGGGCATTTCTATTTTTAATGAGTACTTTTATCTGTAGAGAGATGCTGAGTAGTCATTTTTAGAAAAATCGAAAATCAAGTATACATGGTAAAAATGTGTGAGTAATCACTAAAATTTTATACTAGAAATAAGAATGACTTTTTTGAGTCAAAGAGTAAGGAAAGAAAATAAATAAATTTCTAATTAAATAAATTTAATTGGAATGTAAAAGTTGGAAACAAAGAGGAACGATCAGTAGTTGTAAAATATGGCTTTGGTGACACAAATGATGCTGGAGAGTGCATGATAGAATCTTGCAACATCAATGAATTCTTCATTATAAATACTTATACATGTGGACTTTGCCAGATGCAATACACAGGGATGAAACTCTGTCTGTGGGAAGAGACAATGAAGAAAGCTCAATGGCATCAGCCAAAACAAGATGAGGAGCCAACTGTAGAACATCAATTGCTCAAATGCAAGTTCAGGATGAAGCTGAAGAAAATTAAAACAAGTGCCTGATAGCCAATATCCCACTATACTCAATACTGAGTATATCCCACCTGGTGTGGTGCTGTAGGATAAGCACTAGTCTGCAAGGTCGATTTGAACTGCAAAGTAGGCAGTTCAAACCCACCAACTACTCCTCAGAAACTCTGTGTAGTGTCACTATGAGTTGGAACTTACTCAACAGCATTTAATAACAAAAACACCTGATTTAGAGACTGTCTCAAGAGCAGAGTTGACACCTCGAATACTAATGACCAAAGACCAGATGACTTCAGTAAAAGGTCATTAAAAATATAAGAAAGAATAAAGGACCAAAGTGAATGTCTGAAGAGACTCTGAAACTTGCCCTTGAACATCGAGTAGCTAAAGCGAATGGAAGAACTCATGAAGTACAAGAACTTTGCAGAAAAATTCAAAGGTCAGCTGGGAAAAACAAAGTAAATGATAGCGAAATATGCAAAGACCTAGTGTTAGAAAACCAAAAGGGAAAATATCTCAAGTTGAAAGAACTTAAGAAAAAAATTCAAGCCTCAGGTTGCAATATTGAAAGATTCTATGAGTAAAATTGCCATTAGTCTGTCAGTTTGTCATACTATGCTGGTTTGCAAGTTGCTCTAATGCTGGGAGCTATGCCACTGGTAGTTTAAATACCAGCAGGGTCACTCATAGTGGACAGGTTACAGTGGAACCTCCAAACTAAGACAGACGAGGAAGCAGGATAGGTGGACTGCTTCTGAATGTTTGGCCTTCAAAAACCTTATGAATAATGGCAGAATATTGTCAGATATAGTGTCAGAAGATATGAAAGGCATCAGTTCATTGTTATATATAGTGTCAGAAGATATGAAAGGCATCAGTTCATTGTCATTTATAGTGTCAGAAGATCTGAAAGGCATCAGTTAATTGTCATATATAGTGTCTGAAGATGAGATCCTTGGATTGGAAGACACTAAAAATACGACTGGGGAAGAGCTGCCTCCTCAAAGTAGAGTTGACCTTAATGATGTGGACAGAGTTAAACATTCAGGACCTTGATTTGCTGATGGGGCACAACTGAAAATGAGAAGTAACAGCTGCAAACATCCATTAATAATTATAACATGGAATGTATGAAGTATAAATCTAGGAAAATTGGAAGTTGTCAGAAATGAAACGGAATGCATAAAAATCAATAACTCAGGTATTAGTGAGCTGAAATGGACTGGTTGGTATTGGCCATTTTTAATCTGATGGTTATGATTTATTATGCCAGGAATGGCAAATTGAGGAGGACTGATGTGGCATTCATTATTAGAAAGAACATTTCAGGATCTATCTTGAAATGCAATACTGTCAGTGATAGAATAATATCCATATACCTACAAGGAAGACTAGTTAATACCTTTATTATTCAAATTTGTACACAGGACACAAAAGCCATTGATGATGAAATTGAAGAATTCTGACTTCTGGAGTATGAAATTGATCAAACATGCAAACAAGATATATCTTTTTATAAACATCATAAAAGTTGTCTGTTCACATGGAATCTCACCAGATGGAATACACAGGAATCAAATTGACTATATCACTGTGAAGAGATGGTGGAAAAGTTCAATGCAATCATCCAAAGCAAGGCCAGGAACATTTGTGGAACAGACCATCAATTGCACATATGCAAGTTTAGACTGAATTTGAAGAAAATTAAGACAAGTCCACGAGAGCCTAAATACGACCTTGAATATATGCCATCTGAATTTAGAGACCATCTCAAGAACAGATTTGATGCATTAGATACTAGTAACCAGAATAGTTGTAGGATGACATCAAGAACATCTTACAGGAAGAAAGCAAAACATCATTAAAAACACAGGAAAGTAAGAAAAGCCCAAAATGGATATTGGAAGAGACTCTGAAACTTGCAAGCCAGCATAGACATGCTAAAGAAAATGGAAGAAATGAGGAAGTAATATAACTGAACAGAAAATCTCAAAGGACAACTCGAGAAGACAAAATTAAGTATTATAATAAAATGTGCAAAGATCTGGAATTAGAAAACCAAAAGCAAAGAACATGCTCAACATTATTCAAACTGAAAGAACTGAAGAAAATTTCAAGTCTCAGGTAGCAATATTAAAGAGTTCTACAGGCAAAATATTGAATGATGCAGAAAGCATAAAAAGAAGACAC
>NW_006408692.1:5143399-5174789 GCF_000296735.1 Chrysochloris asiatica
AATAAGAACCAATAGATTTGTTTTGGAAGAAGTGCAGCCAGAGTGCTCCTTGGAGGCCAGGATGGCTAAGCTTCGTCTCTCATACTTTGGACATACTGTCCGGAGGAAACAATCATTGGAGAAGGATGTCATGCTGGGTAGGGTGGAGGGTCAGAGAAAAAGAGGAAGATCTCTAACGAGATGGATTGGCCAGGTGGCAATCATTGATGGACTCAAGTGTGGCAGCGGTAGTGAGGTTGGCCCAGGATCGGACATTGTTTCGTTCTGCTGTGCATGGGATTGCTATGAGTTGGTTCCGACTCGATGGCACCTGACAACAACAACAACAACACCAAAAAGAAACGGTTAAGTGTTCAAACATTTCAAGAGGTAGCATATGATTAAGAACTTACATTACTGAATAAAGAAATCAAAGTTGCACTGAGGGTATTGGTGACAAAGAAGGCTCAGGAATTGACAGAATACAAATTGAAATCTTTCAACAAGCTGATTTAGCATTGGAATCACTCACTTATTGTATGCCAAGAAATTTGTAAGATAGTTGGCCAACTGACTGGAAGGGATCCATATTTGTTCCCATGCCCAAGAAAGGTGATCCAGTGGAATTCAGAAATCATTGAAGAATATCATCAGCATCACATGCAAGTAATATTTTGGTGAAGATAACTTAAAAATGGTTGCAACAGTACATTGACAAGGAGCTCCCAGAAATTCAAGCTGGATACAGAAGAGGATGTAGAAAAAGGGGATATCATTGTTGATGTCAGATGGATATTGGCTGAAAGCAGAAAATACCTGAAAGATGTTTACTTGTCTCTTATTGATTATGTAAAGGCATTTGACTGTGTGCATCATAACAAACTATGGATAACATTACAAAGAATAGGTATTCCAGAACACTTAATTATGCTTATGAAGAACCTGTACTTACATTAAGAAACAGTCATTTAAACAGAGCAAGGGGATACTAAATGATAGAAAATCAGAAAGGTGTGGACCAGCTTTGTGCTGCCATTACACCATATTTAATCTATATATTAAGGAGCTCTGGTAGTGTAGTGGTTTCGAATCGGGCTACTAATCTCATGGTCAGCAGTTCAAAACTACCAGCTGTTCTGCAGGAGAAAGATGAGGCTTTCTGTTCCTGTAAAGATTTACAGCCTCGGAAACCCTATACAGGGTCGCTATGAGTCGGAACCGACTCCACGGCACATAACAACAACAACAATCTATATGCTGAGCAAGTAATCTGAGAAGCTGGGTTATGTGGGAAAAGAACATGACGTCAGGACTGGAGAAAGATTCATTAACAGCCTGTGATATGCAGATAATATGACCTTGCTTACTAAAAGTGAAGAGGACTTAAAATACTAACTGATGAAGATCAAAGCCCACAGCTTTCAGTCAGTATAAGCTGTACCTCAATGTAAAGAAAACAAAAGTCCTCAAACTGACCCAATAACATCATGACAAATGAAGAAAAGATTGAAGTTGTCAGACTTCATTTTGCTTGGATCCAGAATCAACAATCATAGAACATCATTCAAGAAATCAAACGACTTATTACATTAGGCAAATGTGTTACAAAAGACCTGTTTAAAGTGTTAAAGGGCAAAGATGTCAGTATGAGGACTAAGGTGCACCTGACCCAATCCATGGTACTTTTAATATCCTCATATTCATTCAAATGTTGTACAATGAATAAAGAAGACTGCAGAATAATTGACGCATTTGCGTTATGATGTTGGAGAAGAATATTGAAAGTATCATTGTCTGCCAGAAGAATGAAAAAATCTTTGTTGGAAGAAGTACAGCCAGAATTCTCTTTAGAAGCCAGGATGGTTCTCTCATACCTTGGACATGTTATCAGGAGGGACCTGGAAAAGGACTTCATGCTTGGTAAAATGGAGGGACAGCAAAACAGACGAAGAACTCCAATGAGGTGAACTGGCACAGTAACAGCAGCAATGGGCTCCAGCATAACTACAATTGTGAGGATGGCTCGGGGTTGATTGGGCAGTGTTTTTGTTCTGTTATGAATAGGGTCGCTATGAGTCAGAACTGACTGGATGAAACTTAACAACAATGGCCAAAATGTTGAACAATGTTGAATGTATCAAAAGAAGATGGACTAAACTGAGTCACTGTACAAAGAGATATGATTGCCGCTCAACCATTTCAAGAGGTATCATATGGTCAAGAACCGATGGTTTTGAAGGAAGAAGTACAAACTTCCCTGAAGACATTAGCAGAAAACAGGACTCCAGAAATGGATGGAATACCAATTGAAATGTTTCAACAAACGAATGCAGGACTGGAAGTATTCACTAGTTTGTCTATGCCAAGAAATTTGGAAAATGGTTACCAGGCCAACAGACTGGAATAGTTTCATACTTGTACCCATTTTTTTAAAAGGTGACCCAACATAATGAGGAAATTATCAAACAATACTATTAATATTTATTCACAAGTAAATTTTTGCTGAAAATAATTTAAAAATTATTGCAGCAGTGCAAATTGGGAGCTTCCAGATGCCAGACTGGGTTCAGATGAGGATGTGGAATGAAAGTTATCATTGCTGACGTCAGATGGATCTTGCCAGAAAGTAGGGAATACCAGAAAATTGTTTACTTGTGTTTCATTGACTATGCAAAGGCATTTAATTCTATGAATGATAACAAACTATGGATAACATTACAAAGAATGGTGATTCCACCAGGACACTTACTTGTACTCACTCAGAACCATTATGTAGAACAAGAGGCAATCATCTTACCAAAACAAGAGGTTAATGATTGGTTTAAAATCAGGAAAGGTATGTGTTAGGGTTTTATCCTTTCATCATACTTATTGTATCTGTATGCTGAGCAAATCAATGAAGCCGAACTATATGAAGAATGTGGCATCAAGATTAGAGGAATGCTCATTAACAATCTGCAATATGCCAATGACACAACTTTACTTGCTGAAATTGAAGAGAATATGAAATACTTAATGTAAGTAAAGCAAAAATCCTCATAACTTTACTAATAGACATCATGATAAAAGTAGAAAAGATTGAGGTTACTTTTAAAAATGTTTGTTTTACTTGGATGCACAAAGCTCAGGGAAGCAGCAGTCAAGAAATCAAAGGACGTATTGCATTGGGCAAATGTTATGCAAAAGACCTATTTAAAGTATTAAAGAGCAAAGATGTCAGTTGAAGGACTAAAGTATGCCTGACCCAAACCATGGTATTTTCAATTGCTTCATATGTATGTGAAAGCTGGACAATAAATAAGGGAGACTGGAGAAGAATTAATTCATTTGAAATAATGGGGTGGGCAAAAAGTATTGAAGGCATCATGGATATCCAAAGTTACAAGCAAAGTGTGTCTTGGAAGAAGTACCTTTAGCTGTCCTGGGCCCTTAGAAGTGAGGATAATGCATCTTCCTCTCATGTATATTGATCATCATGCTTGGTAAAGTAGAGAGTAAGCAAAATGGTGGAAGACCTCCAAGGAGATGGATTGACAGAAGTTTGCAACTGCAGGCTAAAGCATAAAGATTGTGAAGATGTCTCAGGACCAGGCAGTGTTTCATTCTGTTGTGCATACGGTTGCTATGAGTTGAAGTTGATTTGAAGGCACCTAATAGCAACCACTGTCAATTGAAAAGAAGAAGGAAAAAGTGATGAAAAGAAGAGCTGAAAATGTAAAACACTGAATAATATGGTAGAAATAAATTCAAACATTTCGGTAAATGGGTTAAACAGACTTGTTGTTAAGTGCCTTTGAGTCAGTTCTGGCTCATAGCGATCCTGTATAGGGTTTCCAAGGAGCAGCTGGTGGGTTTGAAACATCAACCTTGTGGTTAGCAATACACTGCTGATCCTATGGCATCACACAAAAATCCAATTACATTTGGTTTACCATTCTATGATGTGCCCAACCCAAACCATGGTCTTATCAGCTACCTTACTTGTATGTGAAAAGCTGGAAAACTAAAAAGAAAAGCAGAAGAGTTGATGCATTGTTGTGGAGTTAGTAAAGAATATTAAATATACATTGTACTGACTTAGTGGCACTTAACAACAAACAACATTAAAATAACACCATCCGTAGCAGAAATACAAACAGAAAACTACTTAGAAGTGAATATGGGAAGGGTTTGTCACTTTGAACATGACATCAGGAAAGACGAATCACTTGTTGTTAAGTGCTGTTGAGTCTGTTCCAACTCATAACGACCCTGCATAGGGTTTCTGAGGAGCCATTGGTGGGTTTGAGCTTCCCACCTTGTGGTTAGCAGTGCAGTGCTGAATCTACAGTGCCACTCCAGGACTCAGAAAGGATATGCTGGTGGGTAGAGGACCAGCGAATATGAGGAAAACCCTCAATGAGATTAATTCACACAATAGCCACAATAATGACCTGAAACATACCAATGGTCATGAAGATGGTACAGGACTTGGCATCCTTATGTTCTGTTGTACTCATACATAGGTCACCATGAGTTCAAATGGTGCAATGGGAACTAACAGGAATCAGAGCAACACCTAAAACAAACTGATGCAAGTGTTGAAAATAAAGGAGTGAAAATGATACACAGAAAAACTCTGTGAACATGTGCTGTCTATGAATACTATATTCAGCTCCATTTTCAAATGGTAACTGGACATTGTTTTTTTTGGGGGGGGGCAGGGAAGAGGGAGGACAAAGCTAGTTGGGAAGCAACAGATTATGATGAAAGGATCTCAAGTCCCTAGTGGTCACTGGTCCAAGCTTCCTAGTTTGGGTGCAATAAAAGTTGATCCAGTATCTCAGAAGCTTGGAGTCCTGGTGTGGCAATTTAAGAAAAGCACTGGACTGCTAACTGAAAGGTCAGTGGTTCAAATCCTCCAGCCACTCCTTGGAAACCCTATACAGGGTCGATAGCACTTAACAACAACAACTGTTGGCATTCAGAAGTGAATAGTGGCTGGGAGCCTGTACATGATGGAACCACAAAGACTTAAAGCTGCTGGAAGCACACTAGTTTGTTTAGCTCACTCTTTAGTGTTCTCAGTTGTAAGGGACAGGGACAGGGACAGGGACAGGTTGCTTTATTTGCAGACAATTTATCTTCCTCTTTCATGTCTTTAACAGCTCCTCCTCTTCCATCAGTTCTCATTCCATTTTATGGTATGGCTTACATTTTTCTCTTTTGAGAGGCAGGCTAGCCTTGGATGATCAGAGATGCCACAATTGAACTTACACATTGAACACAAGCCATGTGATTAGTGTCAGTACTGTATTTAGGAAATACTGCCTGCACAGTTTCAGTGACAATAATCATTGAGGACATATTATTTTGACTTCAAGGAGTCCTGGTGTGGTACTGTAGGATAAAACACTGGACCCAAGGTTGGTTCAAAATCAGCGATTCAAAATCACCAGCCACTTCTTGGAAACCCTATACAGGGTCACTGTGGGTCGAAAATAATTCCACAGCATGTAACAATAGCAACAACTTGGAGGTAGGTCTGCAGGATTTTACAAATCCATTTGACTGACTTTGTATTTCTGTATTAGGAGGAATGAGTCTTTACTTGGAGGGAAAAAAATGAAAGTTAAGGATAATACTACATGTAAAAAGGCAAGCAAGCCAATTAAGAAGTTCAAAGCTGTAGTAATGGAGATTGGAAAAGTAAGTTTTTATGAGTTTTAAATCTTAAATCCATGAATTAAGCGATTTATATGTCTAACGATGATTTAACTATAATTAATTTTTTATATGAAACAGAAGGAAATGAAAACAGGTGTGATCTTATACTTAAGTTATACTTTTCAAGTCTTAGGTTATTGTATGGATATTTCTACAACCTGGTTTTTTGTTTACAGGGATGCTTCTGTTACTTTCGATAAGAATTTTCATTGGGTGGTATAAATTGAAACTCACTGTATTTCAATGTCATATGGTAAATATTAGATTATGACTACATTATGTAGTATTTTGCTCAAAGTTTAAATTTGGTTTATAACATTTCTGTTATCTCCTTTATTAAGGTTTCAGAAATGGCACAGAGAAGAAAATATAAAAGAAAGGAAACTCTAAGAGAATTTTTTTCTAAAAATCCATCTATTTCTGACATGTTGGAAGAGGAGAGGTATTAATCATTTAATTCAACAAATGTTTTCTTGAGGGTAACTATGTGTTGGGCTTTATTTTGGTTACATGGGATGCACTGGTGGACTAAACAGATAAAAGATAATTGCCTTCAAAGAGCTTATATACAAACAAATGAAAACGGACATAGTAAACAAGTGACCAAAATAAACAAGAGAACGTAAAACTGTGATGAAGTAAATTAATAAAATCTGTTGTAGGTTAATTGGTCTAGGGCAGTCGTAGGAGTAAAAACGATTTAGATAGCTTGGTTAGTAGACATTATTCTTAATTACTGGTAGGCCTACTATCTTGTTCCATACATTTATACCTGATCATTGTGGTCATAGGGTTCTTGGGTGGTGCAAAATGCTAAGTGTTCATTTGCTAGCCCAAAAGTTGACTATCTGAGTCTGCCAGAGTCCCCTTAGAAGGAATACCTGGCAGTATATTTATTTCCAAAATATTTGTCATTGAAAACCCTACGGAGCAGTTGTACTCTGAATACACAAGGTTGTCGTGAAGCAGAATTGACTTGGCAACTATTTTTTATTGTTTATCATGATTGTAATGATTTTGAGGAGTCCTGGTGTGGTGCTGTGGAATAAAGTACTGGACCACAACGCAAGGTAAGCAGTTCAAACTCACCTGCCTCTCCTTGGAAACCCTATACAGGGTCGCTATGAGTCAGAACTGACTCAATGGCACTTAACAGCAGCTATGATTTTGAAGGAATTTGGGGCTAGTCAAGAAATAGGATGATCTGAGATAGCATTGCACAATAAACTATTCAGGCTTATGTACGGACAGTCATGCACAGGGGTCCTCCACAGCAGGAGATCTGCCAGAGGAGTAACTGAAAGGGAAATTGGGCAGGAAAGCTCCCAGAGAAGAGAAGGGGTTTAGGGAAGCGTCGTGGATGACCTATAGCAAGATGGGGACTCCAAAAGCAGTAGCACCATTGTTATTTTAGGTGCTAAGGAGCTCTGGCAGCGTAGTGGTTACAAATTGGGCTGCGAACCGCAAGGTCAGCAGTTTGAAACTACCAGCTGTTCCGCGGGAGAAAGATGAGACTTTCTGCTCCCGTAAAGATTTGCAGCCTCGGAAACCCTGTTACAGGGTCGCTATGAGTCGGAACCGACTCCATGGCACATAAAACAACAACAATTGAGTCTAGTTGATTTTGACTCAACATGACCCCATGTAACAGAGTAGAACTGTACCATTAGGTTTTCTAGGCACTGGACTGCTAACCACATCTCCAAGGGAGAAGGATGAAATTGTTCCCATAAAGATTTGCGGCCTTAGAAACCCTGTGGACTTGCTATGAGTCAGAATTCACTCAGCAGCAGTGAGCTGTGTTTTGTTTGGTCATGTTTTCAGAGCAGTTCTGTAGGTCTTTTGTCTTCGAAGCTGTTGGATGAGTTTGAAGTGCCAACCTTTTGGTCAGCAGCTGAGCATGTCACTATTTGGCCACCCTGCTCACTGCTATCAAGTCAATTCTGACTCAGTGACCCTACAGGGCAGAGTAAAACCTTCCCATTGGGTTTTCAAGGCTGTCAACGTAACAAAGAATCCAGCCTTCAGTATGGATTACAATGCAATATAAAGAAAACAAAAATCCTCATAACCAGACCACTAAACAACATGATGAGAAAAAAAAATTGAAGTTACCAAGGATTTCATTTTACTTGGAGCCACAATTGATGCTCATGGAAACAGCAGTCAAAATTTTTGCTGCATTGGGTAAATCTGCTACGAAGATCTTTTTAAAGTGTTCAAGAGCTAAGATGTCACATTGAGGACTAAAGGTGCTCCTGACCGAAGCCCCATGTTGTAGCTGTTGTTAAGTGACATTGAGTTGGTTCTGACTCATAGTGACCCTGTATAGGTTTCCAAGGAGTGACTGATATATTTGAACTGCCGACCTTGTGGCCTAAACCGACTTTGGGTCCAGTGTTTATCCTACAGTTGCACACCAGGACTCCGACCCAAGCCCCATAGTATTTTCAATCACCTCATACACATGCAAAAGCTGGACAATGAATAAGAAAGACTGGAAGAGAATTGATTCATTGGAATTATCGTGTTGGCAAAGAACATTGAAAGTACCATGGACTGTCAGGAGAACAGACATACCTGTCTGAGTAGAAGTACAGCCAAAATGGCTCCTTGGAAATGAGTATGTTGAGACTTTGTCTCTTATACTTTGGACATGTTGTCAGAAGGGACCAGTCCCTGTAAAATGAAATCATGCTTGATAAAGTAGAGGGCCAACAGAAAAAGAGGAGGACCCCCAACGAGATGTATTGACCAGTGTCACCAATGTGACAACAGTTGTGAGGATGGTTCAGGACCAGTGTTTTGTGCTGCTCTGCTTAGGACCACCTAACAACAACAACAACAACAACAACAACAACAACAGTAATCTTTATGGAAGCAGACTGCCACATCTTTCTCCTGGAGAGCAGCTGTGGTTTTGAACCACCCACCTTTCAGTTAGCTGCCAAGCACTTAGCCACCACACCACCAGGGTCTCTACATTTCATCTATTTTTGTTGTTGTTAAGTGTGGTATTGTTGGTTCTGACTCAAACCCTATATAGGGTTTCCAAGGAACAACTGGTAGGTTTGAACCACTGCCTATGTAGTTAGCAGTCCAGTACTTATCCTACAGCACCACACCATTTCATCTAGAGGTGGCCAATATTACATTTTATTTATAGTCTTGCTAGTTTTAGAAAAAAAAAATTTATTCCATTATTTTCCCCTTTAGAAACAATACAGAGAAGTGACTTTTTTGTTTAATATTGAAGTTAGTTGATAAATGTGAACACTATGTTATAATTCAGTTGTCTAATCTCAATGGCTTTTGGATATGGAAAAGTAAGGCTCTGCTTGAGTTTAGGGAATACATTAGAGAGTGTTGAAGGCAATTGTGTCTCCATCCTTAGCACCTACCCTTGTGCTTTCTTGACCTCTCCATTTCACATTTTTAGCACCAAGAAAATGGTAAATAAGCCAGGAAGATTTGCATAAGGATAGTCAAGTGACTTCTTGATCTATTTTGTGTAAATTGGAATCATTCTTCTTTATTAAGTATCTGGAAGTTTATGTAATTGTACAATTTCTTTCTCCCTTGGTAGAAATAAGAGAACTGATGTTAGAAAAATAGCCTATCGAATCCTGGTGGATAATATGAATCCTATAATATTAAATTATGTTAAAAGAAAGAGGTTCCATCAACTATTTCTTGAGGAGATGCCTTGGAGATCTCAGATGAACCTGTATCTAGCAAATGCACACTTCAACCTACTTTTAATAAAGCTAGGGGAGCATATGAAGATGAAGTTTGGTACTTCACTGGCAATGGTCAGGTATAGTACTCATTAACGTATAATCATTTTTTAATGATATGAGCCTGAATTATATTTGTATTTATAATACTGTAATACTGATAATATTCCTATAAAAGGGCTACAGAATGGCTTTATCTTTATACTGGCCATTGGTGTATTTCCTAATTTCTTATCTTAGAATCTTAAGTGCTTATGAAGAACTTATTTGCATACATCTTGAATATGTTTATTAATATGGCTTGCAGTGCAAGGGTAAAGTGTAATTCCAACAGCAATTTAATATGAATTGTATAATAACTTTAGGTATTAGCCGGCATTAGGCAAAACTCTATTTCATTTAGAAGTATATTGTATTTTACTCTCTATAAATAGAGATCATGCATTCACATCCAGCATCAACTTTAGTAATTCAGCACATCATTAATTCAACAGATATTTTTGAGCTCATACTAAGAGTCTTTGGCTAAATACTGTGGGAGATTAAAAACTGTAGAAGATAATAAGTACATCATTTGGAATATTGTATAATCATTAAGGAGCCCTGGTGGTACAAGGGTCAAGTACTGAGCTACTAACCATAATGTTGGCATTTCAAATCTGCCTGGGGCTCTGTGGAATCTTATCCCCAAAGATCAGAGCCTAGAAAACTCTATGGGACAGTTCTAGTCTGGCCTATAGGATTGTGAGGAGTCAGAATTGACTCAGTGGCATACAACAGCATATAACTATTAAGAAGATGATAGGGAATTATTTATTCGAAAACATTGGTTGTATACCTATTCAGTACAAAACAGTGACCTCGGTGCTATGGATATTAGTTTCTATGGCTGCTTTAACAAAGTACCACAAACTGGGCAGGTTAAAACAACAGAAATTTATTTTTTTACATGTCAGGAGGATATAAGTGAGAATTCAGGTTGTTGGCAGGCCTAAGTCCCACTGAAGTCTCTAGGAAAGAATCCTTCCTTGCCTCTTGTCGATTTTGGTAGTTGCTAGTAACCTTAGCATTTCTTGGTTTATAGTGAATCTTTTGCCATATGGCTTTCTTCCCTATACATCTTTGTGCCCAAATCTCTCTCTCATTTCTCTTATAATGAGACTAGTCATTGGACTCAGGGCCCATCTAAATCACGTCTGATCTTATTGTAGCTTGATTACATCTACAAAGACTATTTCCAAACAAGGTCTCATTCACAGGTTTGGAGATTTGGACTTCAACATATCTTTTTAAGGATCACAATTCAATTTGTAACAGGTATACAAAGATGAACAGGATATACCAAACAATATGGTATAGGATAGATCACAAATGTTCAGATATAGTAATACATTCTGATAAAAAGTGAAGTACACATAAATTCTTCCGTGTCCTCTGCTGAATGAGACAGAATGAAGGAATGGTTTCATAGGAAGGGCCTTGGTCTTGGCCCTGATGAAAGTGGAAGATTAAGAAATGTTGTTATTAAGTGTTGTTGAGCCAGTTCTGACGCATAGCGACCCTGTATAGTGTTTCTGAGGAGCCGCTGGTGGGTTTGAATTGCCGACCTTCCAGTTAGCAGTCTAGTGCTTCTCCTATAGCACTACACCAGGACTCCTTAGAAATGCATAGGGATAAAGAAATAAGCATTCCAGATAGCTGGAAGAACATGAGACAGAGTCCAGGCAGAAGACATAGCATGAGAACTATAATCAAACTGTAGTCTGATAGGAATTGATAACATATGAAACAGAATGGCAGGAAATACTTAGAAAAGTAGACCAAGACCAGATCATGGGTAATATTAAATGTCGATTACCTGAAGTTTAATGAAATATGCAAAGACTTGGAGTTAGAAAACCAAAAGGGAAGAATAAGCTCAGTATTTCTCAAGCCTCAACTTAAAACACTGAAGGATTTTGTGGGCAAACTATTGAATGATGTAGCAAACAGCAGAAGTTGAAAGGAATACACTGTCACTGTTCCAAAAAGAAGTGCTTGATGTTCAACCACTTCGAGAGATAGCATGTGGTCAAGACCCAGTGGTACTGAAAGAAGTCCCAAGCTGCACTGAAGAGATTGGCAAAAATCTTTGAACAAATTGTTGCAGCACCGGAGGCACTTAAACATCTCTGCCAAATTTGGAAAACAGCTACCTAGCCAACCAGTTGGAAGAAATTCATATTTGTGCCCATTCCAAAGAGACGTGACCCACAGAATGGAGAAATGATAGGACAGTATCATTCATATCACATACAAGTAAAATTTGCTAAAGATAATTTAAAAATAGTTATAACAGTACATAGACTGGTAACTGGATTCAGACGTCAGATAGATCTTGGCTGAAAGCCAAGAATATCAGAAAAATGTTTACTTGTGCTTTATTAACTCTGTCAAGGATTTTGACTGTATAGGTCATGATAAACTATGGATAACATTGCAAAATGGTTATTCCAGAATACTTAATTATGCTCATGAGGAACTTGTAGATAGATCAAGAGGCAGCTATTAGCATAGAACAAAATATACTGATTGGTTTAAAAATCAGAGATGTGCATCACGGTTGTATATCCTTTTACCATATTTATTCAATCTGTATGTTGAGCAAATAATCCAAGAAAGTGGATTATCTGAAGAAGAGCATGGCATCAGGATTGGAGGAAGACTCATTAACAGCCTTCAGTATGCAGATGATACAGCCTTTCTTGCTGAAAGTAAAGAGGACTTAAAAGTCTTACTGATGATTGAAGATCAAAGGCCATAGTTGTTTGTTTAAGTTCAAACCTAGAAGGGAGACTCCTTCTGTGTATGTGGTTGCCCAGGGACCAAAATAGTGACCAGGAAGTCAGTCCAAGAACATTAGTTTACTACAGAAAAATATGGCTTACAAAAATAGGGAAACTTACTGACCAGCGGTGAGAATAGCGACTTTTTCTGTGACAACTGACTGGGCAGTCAAAATTCCAAACCAGGTGGAGGGAAGTGGGGGGGCTTGAGGAATCCATTTATACTATATGGTAAAGAAGCCTCATAGTTCAGGAAGGAAGGGGGAGTAGTATGAAGAGAGACTGGGGGGTGGGGGCGGGGCAGAGAAACAACCCAGTGTCAACTGTATGCTCCTCCCTAGTAAATCAGTAGGTAATCCATAGGAACACAGAGCATTGTAGGTAATCCATAGGAATACAGAGCATTGGCATGCAGGATCAGGGATGTATATCAGAGATTAAAAGAGGGGGAATGACAGGACATTTCTCATGGGATGACATTAGTGTAGCTATTTTAGAGCATTCAGCTTTTGTCCCTACACTTCACCCTAAAACTCTGAAATGACCCTTACTGCCTGTCCTCTGCACAATCCCTTGGACCTGGGCTTTGGAGATTTGCAACCAAAGGCCACAGCATGTGTACTACAACAAAGCTCTGTACCCAGGCATAAGATCCCATGATAGATAGGATGGTGAGATGCCATGAAGCCCAGGTATTGGTGTCTGCAGAGGTGATTTTCCACAGCTAACTGACTACAGAGGAGGTGAGACGTTCCTCACATACCCAGCACTCTGATTGGTCCTTTACATCAGCAATCATAGGGACCAAGCTTGCAAAGACTTTACTACAGACACTAAGGACAAAAATACAAAGAGGTGAGAGATACCAAATGCAAGGTTTGGGGCAGTGTAGGATGGAACCAAGGTGCCACTTATAAGCCTATGTCTAGCCCTTTCCTCCATGGGTCCAAAAATCTAAACCATCTGGGGCCATTTTGCCATTCCTAGGGAAGAGAGACAGTGGACTAGGTCCTGGCACAATTACAATAAGAGATTGTTGGAATCCCCAGGTACTGGTAATAGACAGTCATTCAGGGCAGAGACTTGAATTCTCATGGCCTTCTGTGGTCCTTGCATCCGTAATTGGTAGACACTGGGCTGAGTTCGTTGCTAATATTCGTTGACACATCATAGAGCTTCTTGTAGTCTCTTGGACTGTTTCTGTAAGGAATAGGTGTTGTGGCATACAATTTGTTTTAGGGTCCCATTCATTCATTCTACCAGTCTGGCTGCAGTTGAACTGTATGCAAGGTGAAAGTGCCAAACAATTCCCAGATGTTCTCCAGTGGAGAGAAGGATGCTAATACATGGAACACTAAAGTGTGTATACTCTGTGGTTGGGCCCAAATACCTTTCCACAGCCCCCGGCACATAACAACAACAGCAACAATTCCCCAAAGGGATTGTTATTTCACTAGCCACTCTTGTTCTCTTTACTGTGTTAGCCATGATGTTAGTCATTTGTACACTACCCAGCTGTTCATGCAAAGGACTATGGGGCTGGACTCGTGACTCAATACCCTCCAAGATGCCCTCAACTCAGCCCCCTCGCGGCTTCTTCCCATTCCTTGATCAGTCAATGTACCTTCAGTGGTGAGTTAATAGCCACTTCAATCCACCACGGGAGGGTTACCTTGAGTTGAACCATCTGTATACAAAGTGTCTATAGGAATCTGTCCAGCACCGTCAAGTATGTGACTTTCTCATCATGGGTTGCTGGTGCTTTTCATCAGTGACATAGGTAACTGGTCCAAGAATCTGGTGTGAATCAGCACTCAAGGGGCTGATCAAGAGGATACTTCTGTGGTACAAATATGCATGCCATTTGACCAATGTGCTGAACTGGACCATCCCTGACCAGGGTTTAGCAAAGTCCTTAACCTAACCCTATATGGAGTAGTGTGTACATACTGTTACAGGGATCCCTTTTGTGATGTCTCCTATGAGCTGTAAATGGTTGTACATGGCACAAAGTTGCTTTTCTAAAGGACTGTATGGGGTTTCTGCACCTTTCCCTAGCTGAGACCAGAATCCTAAGGGAATATGTCAGCATTATTGCTGTTGCCACAGACCCTAGCCACATCCTTTCAATTACCTGGTGTCATCCAATTCACACTCTTGCTCTACAGCTACAGTCCCAAGTACCTACACCTGCTGCATTGCTACTTTGACCTCATTAAAGGACTGCCAAAGGAGTACAGTTCCAAGTTTTCCCTTTTTTTTACTAGATGGTACAGGTGTGCAAGATCTGTGCCAAGTGGGAAATAAGGGCCTCCAATACCCCAACACTTCCAGAAATGTTTGCAACTCCTTTACTTTGGTAGAACAGCATTATGGTTTAATTTTATCAATTACAACTTTGGGAACCAACCACCTTTGTCTTATCTGAGCACACTACACCCAAGAATTTGACAGGTGATCCAGGGCTTTACAGTTTGGCATTGTTGATGACCCATCCTCATGCGCTTAGGTGCGTTACTAACTATAATGCTATTTGTTGGAGCAAGGGAAGAGAATCATAAGTTAACACCATCAATACAGTGGAACATGTGAACACCTGGAAGTTTGGCCCACTCCTCCAGGTTCTGAGCAACTAACTTCATGAATCAGTGTGCACTTGATTTCTGGTATCTATGCATGCTAAAGCAGTCAGTTTGTTCTTGGGAGACCAGTGAATGGTTAGTTCTCTCTGTGGCCTCTTGTCTCCTGATAGTCTCCATATTTAAGGCAAGGGCGAATCCAGTGGTGTCAGCATTTACCAAGCTGGGGTGCGCTAAGGGTGTCAGGCTTCTGAGGATTTTCTCATTTAACAAACTGTTGTTCAGGGTGGAGCTTTTGCTATAACTTTACTAGCACTTTTGGCTTCCAGTCAATGTTGTCATGTGGGGTGCCAGCAGCAAGCAAGTCAATCTGCAGTTTCTTCCTGGTGATCCAGAGGCTCTTTATTTTATTTTTGTCTTACTTGCTTATTACCTTCCCTCCTGCATTTCTGCAGCCCAGACATTACACCTGTGGAGCTTCTCTGTCTCCCCAGGCCTGTTACAGCCTGAGCAGCCCAGGACACCGGCTATCCTATTATGGAGTTTAATATAGTCACAAGTACTCTATAGCACTGGTTAGGAGCTGATTGTAAAATAGCATTTTTTATCCCAGTGGTAAGCAGATCATTATCAGTGCCTGATAATGTTCAGCATACACAGTGTGCCTCATCCATTGCTCTCTAACCACTTCCTGCAATTCCTCCATGGCTGTCCAGTATATGGGGCAAGCTGGAATATCTCCTTCATTTGGCCAGGCAGCCTTACAAGCAGCTATGATCCAAACTAAAAGGGATGCCCTGTGATCCTCATTCACTGCAGCATAGAGATGCTGCAAAGTGTGGGGGAGTGGTTACAGTTGCCACTTTGTACATTTCAAGGCCAGTGAGTACTATGCCCAGTATCCTATAGGTGGAGGAGCCAAGCAGCCACAGACTCTTTCCTTTCTGCCTGTACCTAGTTACCAGTTCTTCCAACTCAGCAGATGTGTAGTCCCTCAGTGTTTTGAGTTATCAGCATTCAGGAGCGACAGATCAGCAGGATACATACCAACTGGGCAAGGCTAGTCAGTTTTAATTTTAGGAGTCATAACTGGTCAGACCTCAAGATGGACACCTTGATCTCTTCTTCCCAGGTCTCCCCTTCTAACTAGGTTCAGGATTCCAACGGGTCCCACCACTTGGGGTCCCAGTCCACCTTCATAATTACTGCCCCACATGCTGCCACAGCAGGCGCTGTCCTTTCACTTTGACTAAGTGGCAGGCTAGAGACGCCACAGTGAAATCCGATGTTTGGAGACAGGTGGCTAGGGCCTCAGTGATAATAGCCTGCATTACTCAATCTCTGTGCTTCTGTAGTGGCATGGAGCACACAGAGTAGTGACCAGGCTACTGAGTTGACCAGCACCCTAGTGTCCTTAGCCTTGCAGATCCCAACTCCCTATAGGAGTTCCAGCAATCCTTGAAGTATTGTTAGAGTGTCCCTGCACTTACTCTCTAGTCCTCATGTTTGTAACAATTGAATCATGGGGACACACTTGGAGACCAATGGCCATCCCAGGATTTCCCCACCAAGTCCCTTTTCATCTCCCACCTCATCTTGGGACTATTGGGTTTATTTTTTTGTTCTCCTCACCAATTGTTTGGGTTTGTACCCAGACGGGAGAATATATGCTAGAGGGGGAAAGGGCAATATTGGTAACTGGAGAATAGATTGACGTTGTCAAAGACTTCATTTTGCTAGGATCCACAATCAGCACTCATGGAAGCAGCAGTCAAGATTAGGTAAATCTGCTGCATAAGACCTCTCCAAGTATTCAAGAGCAAAAATATCAGTTTGAAAACACACTTGACAGAAGCTATGCCATTTTAAACAGCCTCATACGCATGTGATAGAAAATGAATGAGGCAGACTGTATAATAATTAATGCATTGAATTATGGTGTTGTATAAGAATATTGAAAGTATCATGGACTGTCAGTAGAACAAACAAATCTGTGTTGGAAGTTATACAGCCAGATAGCTCTTTAGAAGCCAAGATGGCAAGACTTCATCTCTCATACTTTGGAAATATTATCAGGAGGGACCAGTCCCTGGAGAAGGACATCATGCTTGGTAAAGTGGAGAGTCAGTGAAGGAGAGGGAGATCCCAGTGAGATGGATTGACACAGTGGCAGCAGCATTGGATTCCAGTGTAACGACAATTGTGAGGATGATTCAGGACTGGGCAGAGTCTTGTTCTATTGTGTATTGGGTTACTATGAGTTGGAACTGACTCAATGGCACAACAACAACAAACCTGACGTTTATTTTTTATACTTAAACGCTGATAGACAATTAAGGATTTTGAGCAGGGCCGTGATAAGAAGTTTCTATGGCAGCAGCCTATCAAATGGATTGGAGGGAGGAAAGTCTTTGTACAGAGATATAAATTAAGTGGGTCTTTATTCTAATAAATCATTAAGAAAAATTTAGAGTTAAAATCCCCAGTGAACTTTGTCCCAGTTCCTGTTCCTCCAGTATTTTGGTTAAAATCACAGCCAGACTGTACCTTCTCAAAAACATCTTCAGCCAGATCCCATGGCTATGGGCTCTGCCAGACCTGCATTCAACTTGCATTGGCTTACCTGACCAACAGAGAAGGCTTTTAGCAAAGTGATCTGCTTATGGGACCAAGCCAGGGGAAGTATTCCAGGCTAAAGGGGCTTCCTTAATGTCCTTTCAAAAGTTTTCTCTGAGCTGCCTTACACCTTCATAATTAACGCCCCACATGTTGCCACAGTAGGCACTGTCCTTTCAGTTTGGCTAAGTGGCAGGCTAGAGACTCCACTGTGATGACCATTCATGTATGGTTATTTGGCAGAACAAGAAGACAATGGTCACATTTGTGTCAGGGTAGCTTGGTATTATATTTGATTTTATTAAAATGATTTTAAATATTCATTGTTTGTATACTATGCATTTTCTGTGGAAGTATATTTACCCTTTATTTTTAAAAGGAAATAACATTGATTGTGGAAACATTGGTCTGTATAGTAGGTGTCTTCACTGAGTTTTGCTTAAATCAAGTGGCTCTTATTTAACTTAAAGTATTCTTTCAGCACTCGTTGAGTGAGTATAGATCTTTCAATCTTATTTTCAAGGCCATTGTACGGCAATAGAAATAGATGCTATAATTCCTCCGAGCAAAATGACATTTTATCATTTTAAAAGTTCACTGGAAGTTGTTTGGTTTTGGACAAGTTGCAAATACTTGTTGTTAAGTGCCATCGAGTTGAGACACATAGCGACCCTGTATAGGGTTTCCAAGGAGCAGCTGGTGAGCTTGAACCACTGACCTTGCAGTTCAAATGACTTTGCTATCTGACGCATTAGCCCACAGTGCCATACCAGGAATCTTAAATACTTGGTGGCCCACAATTTGTGAGCACTAACAAGTTCAAACCGTGAACTTGTTAAAACCCTGAACTGTGGCTCCTTGGAACCACAGTGTTGCTATAAGTCAGAACCGACTCAACAGCATTTTACAACAACAATAACAACAACTGAAAATGTTTTAAAACTCAAAGTATATTGTATTTTAATTGTATTTAATTCAATTTTGCATATATTATTATTTTAATGCATTTTTTTTTCCTTTACAGTTTCCAATCATTTGATCCTAATATATTCTCATTATATAATTCAGGAATTGTATTACCAATAGGAAAGTTTGCAGTAGAAAATCATAAAGCAATGCTTGATTTCCTTCCTACAGCTAAAAAAACAAGGACCAACTTATCATCAGGTAAAACAAATAAGCCAATATACTATCAAATTGCCTCTAGGTTTTTATTCACAAACACAATTCAACACATGTATACACACACAAACACACAGAGCTGCACACACAATATTCCAAAGACACAGAAATTCAGTTGAGCTGTGATACTTTAAAGGAAATTTTGTTTTCTCTTTTAAAAAAATTCTATATTTTTATTTTCTTATCATATATATTTGGAAATATTCATGTTCTGTTCTGACCTAAACCAGTTTGGCTATTCAGCCCATATAAAATTGTTTTGTTAAATATTGGCAGCCTCTAGTGGTTCAAGATAGGTGAGCCCTTGCTAACAAGTTATAGAACCAATTCTATCATATTAATGCCAACAGGCACAAAACAGTCTTCCAGCCTATTCTGTGTTTAGGGCAGTCTCATTCTTGCCCTAGGATCTCCACCACCATGTTCCATAAAAGTTCTTCACTCTATGATGAATGCAACAATATGGGTATGGTAGGGTCAAGTAGTGTTAGTTGACCCTGGTTAGTAATAGGGACCTTTATGAACTAGAGAGATGTGGGGGCAAACAGCTCTTGATCTGAGGTGTTGGAATGATAACTTGCATGTGCTGGACTTGAATCATTGTTCTATCCCATTACTGCAGAAATAATTGAGCCTGAACACTACTTCTCACCATATTTGTTTACCAGGCCTGCCTTACAAAATGATACAGTCTACATGGCCTATAAGAACAGAAATTTGTTGTCTTAAAGTTCTGGAGGCTAGAAGTCCAAATGAATGCATCAGTCGGGCGTGTTGTCTTCAAAGTCTCTAGAGGAAGACCCTTTGTTGCGTCTCCCAGTTTTTGACTTGTAGATTTACCTTCACATGACTGACTGTCTTCCCCCTGTGTACCTTCTGCTCATTTTATAAGGACATTATTCAGATTGGATTAGAATCTCCCCTACACTTCAGTATGACCTCATGCTAATTTAACTGATAATATCTTCAAAGACACCTTATTTCTAAAGAAGTTCACATTCATAGATAGCAGGGAATAGGGCTCTCACATATTCTTTTGAGGAACACAATTTAATATGTAAGTGCAACCAATTAACTATCTTGAATATCACCCATTTCACAAATAAAACTTACTGATAATATCTTAATGCTATGATAAAACCTCATATAGATTTTTAATAATGGTAATCTAAGTGCTGTATGATAAATTATTGTTTATTGGGATACTTTATATACTAGTTAACTTTTTATGCTAGAGTGTTGATTCATTAGAATAGTTGATTATTATGAGTTGGACTGCTAACTGCAGGTCACCAGTTTGAACCTACCAGCTGGTCTATAGGAGAAAGATGAAGCTTTCTGCTCCAATAAAGATTTACGGCCTCAGAAACCCTGTGCAGATTGCTATGAGTCAGAACTGACTTGATGGCACACAACCACTACCACCATATACTTTCTATTTTTTGTAAGGTACATATTAGATGTAACTGTATCTACATGTCATATCATATATATTGAAGTATTTTAAAGAAAATTCAATTGATTTTTGCACATAGTTTAAAAAAAAAATAAACTACCTACCTACTTACCTAATGTCTACCATGAAACTGGCAACAGATTATTCTAATTCTGAGATTTGCTACCTAGTGAAGAGTTTTCTCAGAGATGGTTTGTGCCTGGAGAATGTTCTGTGCTTTTATGCCAATAAGAGAGTGAGTGACTGGAGCCATTCGATGGCACAAAGGCCAGGGAGAGTCACTTGCTTTCTGTTTTGTGTTCTGGGGATGATTAAGGAACAATGTTGGCTCAAAAAACACGTACATTCCCGCCTCTGCATTGCTTCTTTTGCCAACTCCCTTGCCTGGGACAGTCTTTTGTATATTCTTGCCACAAGCTGAGTTGTGACCCTCCATTAAGACATAACATAAGAGCTTCTTTCTCTAGAAACTTTTCCTAGTTCATTGAGTCCATGGTAACCCTGTCCATTCTTCAAACTAAGCATGCATTTTTTATTTATTTTAATTTGACACTCATTTGATATATGTTGTATTTTCTGGAACTAATTTTCTATTTTCAATAACGTTCCACCTTATTTTTGTATTGTAGATGCTGATGAATTTTCAGTGTTTAATAGTTCCAAAATGAGTGAGAAAGATGTTCCCAAGACACAAACAAGTTCTGACTCAGACTCGCTATCATTTCTTAGTTTTAAGGAAAAGGACCGAACAACGACAAATATGGGTCTAGTGGACCATTTTACGAAAATCTTTTTGCACTGCAGAAGAGCAATGGTAACGTCATTTTAATTTGCTAATGTAGTAGACCTAAATCTCATTCCATAAACTCAGGTGTGTAAAATGTATTATGTTTATTTACTTATTTGTTTACATATTTTTAATATCAACTTTGAGATCCTATCTTGCTGAATTTCACCTGGGTTGGCTTTGAGGTTTGCCTGCCATGGCCTCATAGAGAGGAGGCAAGCTCCTTTAACATGCATTGTAGTCGGACATTCACACATTGCCCAAACGAGTGACTCTTGTCCACACAGTCCCTTCATGCACACACCTCTCTGCTGCTTTCTTGCCACAAGTGGGACTGGGGTTTCTGTTGAAACCAGGGGCTCCTCTTTGGATCCTGCTTCCTCCTAGAGTATTGTTCCTCGCACCACAGATCTCTCTCTCTTTCCTCTATCACAGAGGAAGATCAGTCTAGCCTATAGGCTGGTCCTGCCTCACTCCCCATCCCAAATCTCCTACTGCTCTCCAACGACTTTTTGTCTTTTCCTTGTTTATGTTACCTGGGAGCTTGTGAGACTCTGCACTGGAATCATTGGGTGCTAAGCAATTTGTTTCCTTTTTCATAGAACAGGAAGGCCATAGATACTACACCTAGCCTGGCTAGTCAGGAAAGAAACAGTTAAGTCTCCATATTCTTTCTGAAGTGGACAGAGTGATCTTTAAAAATGTTAAATAGACCTACATCGTGCCCCTTGGACTTCTCATCCTGTCCTCCTTTCCTCTGGCTTCAGGGCCATGGAGGAGCTGGGCTCTGCTTGCTACTCTGCTCAGACTCAGCCCACTCCTGCCTCTCTGATCTTATAAGCACTAAGCTTTTTCCCTCCTTGGCCCTCAGTTTCATCCTCCATCCTTGGTACTTGCTCTGCCTGTAGTCTCAGTTGCTCTCCTCCCAGCACTCCCATCCTGGCCACCCCCTGGCTCTGCCTTCGCTTAATTTGTGCAATGCATCATTCAGGTCTCTGTGTTAATGACACCTTCTCAAAGAGGACTTTTCTGACTGTTGTTAGGAGCCATCGAATCGGTTCTGACTCATAGCAACCCTATGTACAACCCTGTGTTGTTATATTTGAGCCCATTGTTGGAGTCACTCTCTCAATTCATTTCCCTGAGGTGCTTCTCCTTCTTTGCTAGTCAGCTTCACCAAGCATGATGTCCTTTTCCAGGGGCTGGTTCCTCCTTCTATTATTTCCAGAGCATATGAGACAACATCTTGTCATCCTTGCTTCTCAAGTGTATTCTGGCTGTATTTCTAACTGCTCTGTCTCAAAGAACATGCTTTCTTACCCTCTATTGCATCTGGCCTGTTTTCTCTTTTATTTTTCCTTACACTTATTATTCCATGAACTTATATTTTTGTCTACTTTTCTAGTGTCTGTCTCCCCTCTAAAATTTAAACAGCAGGAAAGAAGCCCTAGCTTTCCCTGCCCACTGTTGTATCCTTGGCAACTAGAACAATGGAAATCTTTGGTGTCAGACCAGTAGCTCACCTCTTAGTAGACTCATGACCTTGGGCAAGTTAGCTCTATGTCTCACATCCTCATTTGGAAATTGGATATAATACTAATGCATACTGGCTTTATAGAGTTTTTGTTTAATTAAATGAGATAATTTTATTTAATTAAATGAGATAGTGTATCTAGCACATAGGAAATGGTAAATAAAAAGTGATTTTAGCTATCTTTATTATTGGAGTCTTGGTGTGGCTCTGTAAGATAAGCACTGGACTGCAATGTTGCTTTGAGTTTCAAGTTCAACAGTTCAAACTCACCAGCTGCTCTTTGGAAACCCTATACAGGGTTGCTGTGAGTTGGAACTGACTCAACAGCACTGAACAAAAAGAACAATTATTGATGCAGTAATTGCAGAAAGATGAAATTATTCAATGAAAAGGAACTTTGGAACTTTGGAATCATTTGAATGTTGCATGTGTTTTAGGTTCTTGCTCATCGTGGTGGCTACTGGACTCTGCTTCAGAACTCCTGTCGGGCCTTTTGGAACTATTCTCAGGAGCTGCAGATACTTCTTAAACAAGCACTCGATCTTTACAAAACATTTCCTATTAATCAAGATGCTTTCCTCTGTACTTCTGTCTTACCATTCTATTTGGGAGCAGAATTACTTATTGACATGTTAATAGAACTACAAAATACCAATTCTATTAAGGTAAGAACTTTTTTGTAATTATTTTAATTCTATTCAATTAAAAAATATTTTTAGACTATGCAGATTTGAGTGTGTAGAAATCAAGGTTTTTTTGAGATCCTATTTAGGTGGTTTTTATTTCATTTGTTTCTCATTATAATTTGGTTCACAATACATAACTTGCATTGATGTTAATTAAAAATATCCCAGTCTGAAAGTAACATTTAATGAGCTCCAATTTCTACATAAACTGATTTTAATACATTTGATCCACACAACAACCTTTTTAACAGAGAAAGACTATAGTTTGGTCAGTGATGTTTATTTTTCTGCTTCTTCTTTCCCTGGTTTGTTACTGTAGCTCTTGGAGAATTTGCAGCCATTTTAAGTATCACATTGTAATTGAAAGCATGGGAATAAAATGGAAATGTAGTAAGCACCAAAACACATTGAGCCATGGAGAGAATATTTTTTAAATTTTGTATTGTTGGGCTTAAGATATTTCTAAAATATCTAAGATATATGCCCACAATGGCACAAAGGAATAGAGAGGGTATTGATATTAAATTGGTTTGAAGGTGTTGGTGGGTTTGAAATGCTAACCTTCTGATGTTTAACCACTGCCCCATCAGGGCTCCTTCTACTGAATGAGTCTTAATTTAATATCACTGATTTCCTAATAAAAGAGGAGAAGACACAAAGAGCCAGAGACACCAAGGGAGAACACCAAATGATGCCAGATTTGCAAGTCAAGGATTGCCTCAAGGTACCAGAAACTAGGAGATAGGCATAGAACAGTTTCTGAAAACACTCTGAGGGAATCAACACAGCTGATACCCTGATTTGGACTTCTGGCTTCTAGGATTGTTAAATGATTTTATAAGAAAATATATGTTCTTAGAAGTTTGTGGTATTTTGGTATGGCAATCATAGCAAATGACTTACACATACCAATGATAAATGTGTATGCATCTAATAATGGAGATTCAGAATACATGGAACAAAATTCATGGAACTTTAAGGGAAAACAGGTAAGTCTACAGTCATGGGTGGAGATGCCCTCAATAATTTTTAGAAAGCTAGTCAAAAAATGACACAGCATAATGAATATTTGAATACTATCAACCAATTTGATTGATATTTATGGAGTCATACACCTAATACCTGGAATCCTGGTGTGGCACTGTGGGTTAATGCACTGGACTGCAAAGTCAGTTTGAACAGCAAGAGCGGCAGTTGAAGCTCACCAGCTGCTCCTTTAAAACTCTATAGAAGGTCAGTATGGTTGGGAACTGACTTGACAGTATTTAGCATCAACAACAATGACACTTAATAACTGCAGAATATATATTATCAGGTGCACATGATATATTCACCAAGATGGATCATATACTGAATCAAGAAAATAAATCTTAATAAATTTAAATATAGAAATCTTAAAGAGTATGTTCTCTGACCACTACAGAGTTTAATTATACATATTGTTGTTCGGGTCTGTTGAATAGGCCCCCGTCCATAGCCACCCTGTGTACACCAGATCGAAACACTGCCCAGTCTTGTGCTACCTTCACAGCTGCCATGTTTGAGCCCATTGTCACAGCCACTGTCATCCTTGTGAGGATTTTGCTCTGTTCTAATTACTGCCTCTTGGTGTTCTAATTACTGCCTCATTGAGGGACTCCCTCTAGTTCTGTGATTCTCTACTTTATCAAACATGATGTCCTTATTCAGTGACTGGTCCCTTGATAACATGTCTTGTCATCCTCACATTCTGGCTGTACTTATTCCAAGACAAAACTGTTTGTTCTTTTGCCAGTCCACAGTACATTCAGCATTTTTCACCTGCACCAGAATTCCTCAGCCTTCCTTATTCATTATTCAACTTTTGCATGCATATAAGGTGATTGAAAATACCATGACTTGCATCAGGCTCACTTTAGTCCTTAAAGTGACACCTTTGATTTTTTAACACTTGAAAGAGCTCTTTGGCAGCAGATGCAACATGTCATTTGATTTCTTGACTCCTGTTTCCATGGGTGCTAATTGTGGATTCAAGTGAAATGAAATCCTTGAAAACTTTAGTCTTTTCTTCGTTAATCATGATGTTGTTTATTCATTGTGAGGATTTTGCTTTGTTCTAATTACTGCCTCTTGGTGTACATACAGGTTTCTCGTGAGCACAATTAAATGTTTTGTAATACCCATTATTTACAATGTTATCCATAGCTTGTCATGATCTACACAGTCAAAAGCCTTGAATTGTCAATAAAGCACAAGTAAACATCTTTTTGATATTCTCTACTTTCAGCCAAGATCCAGGTGACAACAATGATACACTCCACACCCTTGTCTGAATCCAGCCTGAATTTCTTGCAGTTCCCTGTCAATCAATGTACTGTTGTAACTGATTTTAAATTATCTTCAGCAAACTTTGACTTGAATGTGATATTAATGATATTGTTTGATGATTTCTGCATTCTGTTGGGTCACCTGTCTTTAAAATGGGCACAAATATGGATCTCTTCCTGTCGATTAGTCAAGTAGCAATCTTCCAAATTTCTCATCATTGATATGTGAGCCCCTCCAGTGCTGCAACAGTTTGTTGAAAGAGTTCATCAATGTGTATTCCATCAGTTCCTGCAGCTGTGTTTTTTGCCAGTGCCTTCAGTGAAGCTTTGACTTCTTCCTTCAATACTATCAGTTCTTGACCAGATGCTACCTCTTGCAATGGTTCAGCATCAGCCTTTTGGTACAGTGACTCTGTGTATATCTTCTTTCTTCTTTTGATGCTTTCTGCATCATTTACTTGTCTGTCAGTTTGTTGTACTTTTGTGGCTTGCTTGTTGCTGTGATGCTGGAAAATATTCCACCAGTATTTCAAATACCAGCAGGATCACTCCTGGTAGACTGTTTTTAGCAAAGTTTCCAAACTGAGACATACTAGGAAGAAGGCGAGGCAGACCACTTAAGAATGTTGAGCCACTGAGAGCCTAATGAAGAGTAGTGAAACTGACATTACTATAATACATGAAAAAAAAAACACCTCACTTATTTTGAATTTGAGCAGCATGTTAGTTACTAAATAGTCCATGTGGCAAAGAAGAAAACACAAAGGAATACAAAATATTTCAAACTGATGATACATAAAAATTTAAAACATAAAATAGTGCTTACAGGGAAATTTGTTGCTCTGGATACTTAATAGAAATGAAGAAAACAGTAAACCCAATTAAGTATTCATCTGAAAGAACTATACAAATTTAGCATATTAAAATGAAAGAAAGAAAAGAAATTATAAGAGAAAATGAAACAAATGGTTAAAGTAGAAATCAATTGAATATAAAACAAAAGTAATAAAGACAAAGATTAATCTTTTAAAAAGATTTTGAAAAACAAAAGCAATAAGTGCAAATTATCAATATTATCAAAAAAGAGAGTCATCACTTCAGAAACAATTGATATTAAAATGAAAATAAGGGAAGAATGTGATTAAATTTAATAACAAATTTTTCATCTTAGAAGGACAAATTTATTCCAAAGTACAATTTAATAATCCTGACATAAGAAGCTACATTACTAATTTCAAGACTCATTAAAGCTAAAGTAGATAGAAGAGTATGATGTTGCCATAAAGGAAGAATTGTATCAATTGAACAATGTAGAATTTAGAAGTAGACACATGCAAAGTCATTCAAAGGACTCAAAAACAAACAAAAAGACACGTTCTAGTGCTCTTGTTGTGGTCTCTAAAAATCATTTCTCAATAAAGGATATGGGGAAGATGTGCTGGTTGACCTGTAAGGTAAATGGTTCAAACTCATCAGCCGCTCTTCAGAAACTCTGTACAGGGTCGCTATGAATCAGTACTAGCTTGATGGCACTTAACAACAACAACAATGGAGTCCTGAGATAGTACTGTGGGATAAACACAGGGCTGCTAAACACAGGTTTGAACTGCCAACTACTCCTAGGAAACCCTATACAGGGTCACTGTGAGTTAGAACCAACTCGATAGAACAGCTTTTGTATTCTATATGAACTATGTGAAAGGGTAACCAAATAGTTGATGATGAGAAACATCCACGTAATAAATGAAGAAAACATGTTGGAATTAGAATATCAGAACTTTGCACTACTTAATGAATTAATGAGAGGATAAAACAGCACCTATGAAGTATGTTATTATTGTTAGGTACATTCATGTTAGTTCTGATTCATAGCTATCCTGTGCACAACAAAATGAAACACTGCCTAATCCTTACACATCCTCACAATTGTTGTTATGTTTTAGTCCATTGCTGCTGCCACTGTGTCAGTCTGTCTCGTTGGGGGATCTTCCTCTGTTTTGTTGGTACTTTACTTTTCCAGGCTTGAGAACTGGCCCATTCTGACAACATGCCCCAAATATGAAAGACGAAATCTTGTTGTCCTGGCTTCTAAGGAACATCCTTGCTGTACGTCTAAGATAGATTTGTTCTCCTGGGAGCCCATGGTACTTTCAGTACTCTGCTCCAAGATCAAAATTCAAATACATTGATTCTTCTATGATCTTTTATTTTTATTTTCCAGCTCTCACATGTGCATGAATTGACTGAAAATACCACGGCTTGGGTAAGACACACCTTTTTCCTCAAAGTGACATCTTTGGTCTTGAACACTTTAAAGAGGTCTTTTACCACAGATTTGCCTGAATTAGGCATGTAATTTGATTTCTTGACTGCTTCTCCCATGAATGTTGATTGTGGATCTAAGCATATTATTTATTGGTCCAGTTGTGAGGATTTTCATTATCTTTACATTGAGGTGCAATCCATACTGAAGGCTATAGTTTTTAATTTTCATCAGTAAGTATTTCAAATACTCTTCACTTTGACTGGACGAGGTTCTGTCATCTGCATATTGCAGGTTGTTAATGATTCTTGCTCCAATCTTGATGCCATGTTCTTCTTTATATAACCCAATTTCTTGGATTATTTGCTCAGCATATAGATTGAATAAGTATGGTGAAAGAATACATTACATTCCTGGTGTACACCTTTCCTGATTTTAAACCCTTCACCATCCTCTTATTCTGTTGGAATGACATCTTCTTGGTCTATGTACAGATTTCTCATGTGCACAATGAAATGTTCTGGAATACACATTTTTAGCAATGTTACCCATATTTTATTGTGATCCATAGAGTTGAATGCCTTTGCATAATCAGTAACAAATAAGTAAACATCTTTCTGGTATTTTCAGCTTCCAACTAAGATCCATCTAATGTCAGCACTGGTATACCTAATTCCACATCCTCCTCTGAGCCCATGAATTTCTGGCAGCTCACTGTCAATGTACTATTGGAACTGTTTTGAAATTATCTCTAGCAAAATTTTACTTGCATGTGATTTGATTGTACTGTTCGATGATTTCCACAATCCATTGGGTTACCTCTCTTTGGAATATGCACAAATATAGCTCCCTTCCAATAAATAGACCAGGGAGCTGTTTTCCAAATTTCTTGGCATAGATTAGTGAGTGCCTCCAGTGCTGTATCACATTATTGAAAGATTTAAACTTGTATTCCATTAGTTCTCTTAAAACCTTGTTTTTCAATATTGCAACTTGAAGCTTGAATTTTTTTTTTCTTCAGATATTTAAGCTTGAGAAATGCTGTCTGTGTTCCTCCTTTTTGGGTCTTTGTACATTTCATTAAAATACTTTACTTGGTTTTTTTGGCTGCACTTTGAAATTTTCTTTTCAATTCTTTTATTTCCTTATGTCTTCCATTTGTTTTAGCTTCTTTATACTCAAGAGCAAGTTTCAGAATTTGTTCCGACATCCATCTTGGTCTTTATTTTCTGTCTTCAATGACTCTTTGCTTTCTTCATTTTTGATGTTCTTGATGTCATCTCATTGATCAAAAGCACATGATATTAATGTATAATGCATAAAATTTGTTCTTGAGATGGTCTCTAAATTCAGATAGGGGATATTCAAGGTCATATTTTGGCACTCATGGACATCTTCTGATTTTTCCAGCTTCAGCCTAACTTGCATATGAGCAATTGATAGTCTGTTCCACAGTCTACCCTCTCATTATTTGTTGTTATTTGATACCACAGAGTCAATATGACTCATAGTGACCCTGTGCACAACAGAACGAAAAACTACCCGGTCCTGGACCAACCTCACAATTGTTGCTACGACTGAGTCCATTGCTCTGTCACTGTGCCAATTCATCTTGTTGGTGATCTTTCTCTTTTTCTCTGACCCTTCACTTTACCAAACTTGATATCCTTCTCCAGCGACTGGTCCTTCCTGATAATATGTCCAAAATATGAGAGATGAAATCTGGTCATCCTGCCTTCCAAGGAGCATTCTGGCTGTACTTTTTCCAACACAGATCTGTTTCTTTTGGCAGTCCATGGTACTTTGAATATTCTCCTCCAAAACCATAACACAAATGCATCAATTCTTCTGTGGTCTTACTTATCCACTATCCAACTTTCACATGCATACGAGGTTATTGAAAATACCATGGCTTGCATCAGGCACACCATAAACTGACATCTCTTCTCTTCAACACTTGCACTTGTGCAGCAGATTTGCCTAATGCAATATGTCTTTTGATTTCTTGAATGCTGTTTTCATGAGTGTTGATAGTTGATCCAAGAAGAATGAAGTCCTTGATAACTTCAATATTTTCTTCGTTTATATGGATGTTATTTATTGGTTCAGTGATGACGATTTTTGTTTTCTTACGTTGAAATGCAACCCATACCAGAGGCTGTGGTCTTTGATCTTCATCAGTAAGTATTTTAAGTCCTCTTCACTTTCAGCAAGCAAGGTTGTATCATCTGCATATCGCAGGTTGTTAATGAGTCTTCTTCCAATCCCAATGCCATATTTTTCTTCATATAATCCAGATTATCAGATTATTTGCCCAGCATACAGATTGAATAGGTGTGGTGAAAGAATACATTTCTGGCTCATATCTCTCCTAATTTTAAATCATTTGGTGTTCTCTTGTTCTGTTTGGACAACTGCCTCTTGGTCTATGTTCAGGTTCCTGATGAGCACAATTAACTGTTCCCAAAATACTCATACTTCATAGCTTGTCATGATCCACACAATTGAAAGCCTTTGTGTAGTCAATAAAACACAGTTACCATCTTTCTAGTATTCTCTGCTTTCAGCCAAAATTAATCTGACATCAGCAATGATATCCCTTGTTCCACGTCCTTTTCTGAATCTGGCTTGAACCTCTGGAAGTTCTCTTGTCAACTTATGGTCACAGTCATTTTTGTACTGTCTTTAGTAAAACCTTACTCACTTTGGATATTTATGATATTTTTCTTGTTTAGGCTGATGATATTAAGCTTCTCCATCCTCTGTTCCCACAAATATAGTAAATTTCATCTGGTGAGATGTATGTATATTTGCTTTTTATGTTGAAAAAGGTATTTGCAATGAAGAAGTTGTTGGTCTTACAAAATTCTATATACTATTTCCAGAAACATTTCTGTCACCAAGACCATATTTTCCAACTACGATTCCTTCTTTTTTGTTTCCTACTTTCTCATTACAACCACAGTAAATATCAGTGCATCTTGATTGCATGTTTGATTCATTTCAGACCAAAAAAGTTGGTAGAATTCTTCAGTTTCATCATCACTGACTTCAGTTCAGTGGTTGGTGTGTACACTTGAAAAATAGTGGTATTAACTGGTCTTCCTTGTAGGTGTATGAATATTATCCTATCACAGACAACATTGTACTTCAAGATAAATCTTGAAATGTTCTTTTTGACAATGAATGTGACACCACTCTTCCTCAATTTATCATTTCCAGCATAGCAAACCATATGATTGTCCAATTCAAAATGGTTAATATCAGTCCATTTCAACTCATGTTGTTGTTGTTGCTAAGTGCCGTTGAGTTGATTCTGACTCTTAGCCACCCTGTGTACAATTTCAAGGATCAACCTGGTGGGTTTGAATCACCTACCATGAGGGAAACAATCAAGTGCTTATCCTACAGGTCCATACCAGGAATCCTTTCAACTCATTAATGTATAATTGATCTTTGTGCATTCTAGACCATATTTTACAACTTCCAGTTTTCTTGGAATCATACTTTGTACATTTCATGTTCTGATTATTAATGGATATATACAGATTTTCCTCCTCATTTTGAGTTGTGCCTTCTCAGCAAATGATGGTCCCAAAAATTTTATTCCATTTATGCAATCACGGTCAACTCTACTTTGAGGAGGCAGCTCTTCCCTAGTAATATTTTGAGTGCCTTCCAACTTGAGGGGCTCATCTTCTGGCAGTATATCTGACACTATTCTGGTGCTATTC
>NW_006408692.1:5175535-5194796 GCF_000296735.1 Chrysochloris asiatica
GATTCATGGCTGCTCTATGTGTAAGAGTATACATAGAGCAGATGTATACACATAGAGCAGATTCATGGCTGCTCTATGTGTAAGAGTATGACTATTCTTGTAGGCTTTTCAATGACTGATTTCTCAGAAGTAGATCAAATGATTAACCTGTAACATAATAGATAAGGGTATAAAGCTCATACGACCTAGGTACTCTTCAATGATTTTAAGGAACTTTTGCTCATTTCTTTTTTTTAAGTCACATAATAGTATTGTGGATTATTGGTGTGGTGCTGTAGGATCAGCACTGGACTGCGAACCACAAAGTTGGCAGTTCAAGTCCACCAGCTGCTCCTTGGAAACTCTTATATGAGTTGGATGACTTGATGGCACTAACAAGAGCAACATATTATTGTGGTTATATTTTTGTAAGAAAGTTCTTGTCTTTTCTGATATTACAAAAATGATGAGGTCAGGGAGGTGTCTGACTACCTTTAACTTCGGGGGAAAGAAAATCTTTACCAGCATCAACAGCCCTAGGCTGATTTCTGTGAACAAGAGGTCAAACTTGCCTCCACTCTCCAAACTTTTACCAATTTGGACATTAATTTCCCTCCCTGGACACTCCCTATTTCTCTGGCGGATTTGACAATTCATTGCAGTGTTGGGTTGGATAATTCACAGACAATACTCAAGGCCAGATCAGGAAAGGCACTGGATACACTTCTTTGGTCAAGACAGCCTCTTTTCAGCTATGCCACGACGCAGGCCTGTCTCTGGCCCTCTCCTCGTCAGCCTGGTCTCTGTCCTGCTCAGGTTCTTTAGGCTCTTCTGACTAAGTGCACTCAACTACACCAGTAAACCTCAGCCAGAAGGCAGTCAGCTCTGGCTACATGGTTCAACAAACATATCTCTTCTGACAAGTGTCTGGAAGAGCCCCACCCTGCCAGCCAGACTCCCGCTCACAGGCACTCAACTTTCTTGCTCTGTGGGCTGGGAAGCCCACTGCTATCTCTTGTGCTGATTGCTTGGTCCTTCTGCCTCCATTTCTCTGCTGCTGTGTCTCACTGCCTCTCACCATCTCCAGTGGTGAGAAGCAAACACTCTTTGCTTTCCTGATTGAGGAGATTCTCAGCACAGGGATCCTGTGTACAAAGGACAGACTTCACTCCAGGCTTGTATTTTTTGGTGGTTGGTGGAGACCCCCCTTTTCACCTCTGGGATGCTTCATTTTGAAAGTCCTCGCATGGCATCATGACAAGCATTTATCTGCAATGTCAGCCGTTCAAATTCACCACCAATTCACATGTATTGAAAACCCTATACATGGTTGCTATGAATCAGAACTTACTCTACGGCATCTAACAACAATAACAACAGGATGGCAAAACTGACCAATCACTATGTTACGGTTCCATACACCTTATTTGCATGGTCTCATCCCTACTAGGGAGCCCTGATGTGGCTGTGTAAGGTAAGCACTGGGCTGCTAATCACAAGGCTGACCCTATTATATATAGTGTCAAAGGCTGTAAACCTTTATGGGAACAGGAAGCGTCATCTTTCTCCCACAAAGCCACCGACCTTGCGGTTAGCAGCCCAGTTCATCATACACTGCTATCAGGGCTCCTTCTGTCTATAGCATAACCTGTTTTTTCCTCACAATTTTATCCTATTGACTTAATATCCCTACTTAAGTAGGTAGTGACTATGCGCCAAGAAGTATTAGACTTTAATCTGTGCTGTCTACTGAAGTAGCTGTCTAATTTAAATTTAAACTTTAAAATTAAATAAATTCAGTTGCACTAGTCACATTCCAAGTGCTCAGTAGGCACATGTGGCTAATGGCTACCATGCTAGAAAATACTGATAAAGCACATTGCCATCATATGAGAAACTTTATCAGGCAGAACTGTGTCAAATTCTCAAAGTTTGATTTTCATAATAAAAACATTTTAAGTTTTTCTTTTGTTTGCCACTTATCTCTATGTTGCAGTTTTATCACATACATTTTTTAGAAAAAAATATATGTAAACTCTGAAATTATGGAAGTTTTTGTTTAATATGCTATTTTCAGATTATTGAAGGCAAAGGAGAGTTCAGTGTTCCAAGCTGCTATGGAAATATTAAAAATGATAACGGTGGTTCTAGCCTTACTTTTGAGCATCCTTTAGATGATGTGAATGTAGTTGATTTGAAATGGATCCATGACTTTGTGTTAAAGTCTCTGGAACTTTTATATCAAATGGAGAAATGGGAAACATTAGTATCTCTGGCCATTCAGTTCAATGCAATTTCACAGTAAGTACTGCTATAAGGGCAATTTAAAGTAACAGTCTTCACTGAGAAAAACAAAGCCAAATGTATTATAAACTAATCTTTGACTTATATTGTGTTTGTTATTTTAGTGAGAGGTACACAGAACAAGTGACACCATTACTGGTGTATGCTCAGCGCCAGCTTCTTCTAAGAATCCAGACCTTCGATGGCCCAGATAGTAGCCAGCAACCTTGTGGAAGGTATGAGGCCGATAATGCAGAGAAGGTAAGTCTCTGGCTGTATCATGCATGCAGTGATGCTGTCTGAAAGAGTACAAACATTATGCATCAGATAACTGATATATTATCACTACCTCAGGCAGTAATCATCACAATGTTGTTGTTAAGTGTGCTCTTGAATAGGTTCTAATGAATATCGACCCTGTATAAGGGTTCCAAGGAGTGGCTGATAGGTTTGAACCGTGGACCTTGTGGTTACCAGTCCAGTGCTTATCCTACAGTGCCACTCCAGGACCCCATAAACAAACTTCATTGAGTGTTTGCTATGTGCTAGTATTTTTCAGGTATTCTGTTGTGGTTGTTAAGTGCCATTGAGTTGATTCCAATTTATAGCGACCCTGTATAGGATTTCCAAGGGGTGCCTGGTGAGTTTAAACAGAAATTGCAGTCCGGTGCTTTATCCGGTGCTTTAGCCCATAGCTCCATGACAGGACTCTAGGTATGTTGTTGTTAATTGTTAATTGTTTCGATTCGAGTTGGTTCTGACTCATAACGACCCTATGTAGGGTTTCCAAGGAGCAGCTGGTGGATTTGAACTGCAGACTCTGTGGTTTGCAGTCCAATGCTGGTCCCACAGAACCACACCAGGAGTCTAGGTAGAGAGGACATAAAATTAAGCTCTTGCCCACAAATTGCTCATAGTCACGTCAGGTCTGGTTTCTCCATTGGGGGCAGTGGGGAGAGTGCTTCATGTCCATGATACTTTCGGAGGCCCCTAAAAAATACTTTAATTTCTTTTAGAAAGTCAGAAGAAAAACTGTGCTTTTTGGGTCAGAGAAACTGTCCGAAGTGGTGGACATATAATCAGTTATGTTTGTGTGATACTGATTCGACTCCAACTCCTAGCCACCCTGTAAGACAGAGTGAAACTGCCCCTACTGTTCTCTAGGTCGGCAGTTGAGCGCTTAACCATCGCACCACCAGGGCTTCTTTGAATATACGATATGTGTTATATATTTTATAGTATAATTATACATTGTGATTATGTTTTATAAATAGATCATAATAGGAGGAGGTGTCAAGAAGTTGTAGAAAATGAAAATTAAAAAAATAATGAGAAATTTCTGCAAACATTTTGAAGCCCCCTCGTATATTATGTATTAGAACAACACCCTCATAAAATATAATTTTTGTTTTTATTTCTTAATGGAAGAAGAGGGCTATGAAAACAAGTGCCTAGGTGAATGTTTGGTTGAATAACTGGGCGAAGGTTTGTGTGCCATAGAATGGCAATGGTCTTCCCTTGGGCCACAGTTTATCCTCACCAAAACACTGCCTCCATCTTCTCATAGATGTTTAATACACATGTGAAACTTAACATAGCTCAAACAAACCTGGGTCTCCCCCAATCTTCCTCATCTCAGTGAATGGCAACTCAATCCTTGCAGCTGTTTAGCTCAGACACTTCTGAGACATCTCTGGCTTTTTCCTTGACCCTTAAACTGTGTCTGTCAAACTGGCTTCATTCAACTCCTGTGACCAGAACTGCCTTCAAATTTTAGCCTGTCCCAGGTGGTGAAGAAAGTTAATGTGCTCACCTCCTAATCAAAAGGTTGGAGGTTTGTGTCTACCCAGAGGTGTCTCATAAAAAAAACACAAAAACCTGGCAACTTATTTCTGAATGAAAATACTGTGGGGCACAGTTCTGTTATGACACATACAGGGTCATTATGAGTTTAAATTGAAGGCAACTTTTTTCTTATCCAAGTCATCATTACGTTTTCTTGGATTTTAGCAATACCCTCCTTCCTAGTTAGGCATCATCTTTTGTTGTTGTTGCTAAATATTTTGTTGTGAATTGACTGAATGTTTACTGAACAGATCATCAGTTTACATCCAACAAACCACACGAATGTATTTGCAGCAGGATAAATTACCATGTACAAACATCCTCTGTGAAAGTTTTGTATATGTGTGGGTATACTCTCCTCTCTCTACCATACCCATTCAGCCTTTGTATCTGTCCATGGAGCTACCTGGAGAACACTGTTTTAGCAGAGTTGTGATATAACACTATTTACCTCTGTCCCCTTTAACTCTTGCATTCCTCTTGTGTCTTCAACTGTCTTAATCATTCTTCTGCCAATCTTTCCCTTTTGTATATTGCCTTCTCCATCACCCAAGTTAACACTTGTTTACCCTCTAGCCAGTAAATGACTCTGCTTTCCCTCCGACCCCTGTCAGCCATCAAATAATATTTCTTTTAGTATGAAAACCTTTTCTTGAGTTTTGACAGTAGTGGTCTTCCAGAGTATTTGTCCTTTTATGATTAAGTTAATTTCACTAAGCATAATGTCCTCCAGGTTGATCCATGTTATGAGATGTTTCACAGATGCATCGTTATTCTTCAGTGTTGCATAGTAGTCCATTGTGCGTATGTACCAAAGTTTGTTTATCCATTATTCCACTGATGGACACTTAGTGTGTCTCTATAGTTTTGCTGTTGTGACTAGTGCTGAGATGAATGTGGGTGTGCATATACTAATATCATGGCTTTTATTTCTTGGGGATTTATGCCAAGTAGAGGATTGTTGAATCATATGGTATTCCTATTTCCAGCTCTTTTTTGGAAGCACCATACCATTTTCCACAGTGGTCGCACCATTTTACAGTACAAACAGTAATGCTGGATCATCCTAGTCTCTTCACACCCTTACCAGCATTTGTTGCTTTTATTAAATTTGCTAGTAATGATGGGTTGAGATGATATCTCATTGTTGTTCTGTTTTGCATTTCTCAAACAGAGTCCTGGTGTGATGGTATAGAATGAGCACTGTACTGTTAACTTCCAGGTTAGTTGTTCAAACTCAACAGTTGCGCCTCTCAAATCCTAGAGAGGGTAGTGGTCTTCTACATGAGTAGAAGTCAGAATGAATATGAGTCGGAATTGACTCAATGGTACTTAACAATAACAACAAAGGGTTTCTGGTATGTTGCTGTATGATAAACACTGGACTTCTAACCACATACTCAGAGGTTCAGTCCCACCAGCCACTCCTTTGAAACCCTATTCAGTGTTGCTGTGGGTTGGAACAGACTTGATAACACTTAATAGCCACAATGGCTAATGATTAAGAACATTTCTTCAAATGTTTGAAATGTCTGTTTATCCTCTTACCATTTTTTATTTGGGTTATTGATTTTTTTCTTTTTTTAGAAGTTAGTCTATTATCTGATAGGTCATTGCAAAAAAATTTTTTCCCAGCCTGGGCTTTCTTATTACTCTTTTGGTGAAATCTTTTGATACACTTAAGTGTCTAATTTTTAAGAGGTCCCAGTCTTCTATTTTGCCTTCTGCAGCTTATGTGTTTTTAATCATGTTTGATAGTGGACTTATGCCTTGTATCAGTGGCCCCAATTTGTCCCTACTTTTTCAGTGAGGATCTTTATAGTTCTAGGGTTTGCATTTGGATCTTCAATCCATGTTGAGTTTGTGTGGTGTGCGATATGGGTCTTGCTTCATTTTTCTGCAAATGGATTTCCAGTTTTGCTAGTACCATCTGTAGAAGAGACTATGTCTTACCTGTTCAATGTGTTTTGGCTGTTGATCAAAGTTCAGCTGATGGTATGTGGATGAATTTACTTCTGGGTTCTCAGTTCTGTTCCATTAATCGATGTATATTTTATTGTACTAGTACCAGGTTGTATTGACCTCTGTGACCATGCTGTAGAGTTTGAGATCAGGAAGTGAAAACTCTTCTTAAGTAATGTTTTGTTTATCCAAGGTCTCTTTTCTTTCCACATAAAGTTAGTGATCAGTTTTTTCCATCTCTTTAAAGGATTATGTTGGAATCTGGATTGGGATTACTTTGTGTAATTTTTGAAATTTTCACAATGTTAAATCTTCTTATCCATGGAAATGGATATTCATCCATTTTTACAAGTTTCTTTTGGTTTTTTATGTTTTATATTTTTCTTTATATAGGTCTTTTGTTTCTCTGGTTGGATTTATTCCTAAATATTTCATCTTTTGGGTGGTTATTGTAAATGGCATTGTTTTCCTGATTTCTTTTTCAGAGTTCTCTTATTAGTGTAAAGGAATCTGACTGATTTTTGTTTGTTGATCTTATACCCTGCCACTATGCTGAATCTTTCAATGAGTTCCAATAGTTTTCTTGCTATCTTTGGGAATTTCTATGCATAGTATCATATCATCTTCAAATATAGAGATTTTTACTTCTTCTTTGCCAATTTAGATGTCTTTAATTTCCCTTTCTTGCCTTATGCTGTTATTGTTGTTAATTGTCATGGAGTGGTTTCCAACTAATAGTGACCCTATTATATAGGGTTTCCAAGGAACAGCTGGTGGGTTTGATCTGCTCACCTGTGGTTAGCAGTCCAGTGCTTATCCTAAAGTGCCACACCAGGACTCATTATAGCTCTGGCTAAAACTTCCAGCACAATATTGAATAGGAGTGGTAATAAAGGGCATCCTTTTCTGGTTCCTGTTTGCAAAAGAATCAGAGATATTTTGAGAGTAATATTGATGGATTTGTATATATATGTTGACTGTTGGATTTTTATATGCGTCCTTAATTATGTTGAGGAATTTCCCTTCTATTCCTATTTTGTTGAGTGTTTTCCATCAGGAATGTTAAATGCCTTCTGTGCATCAGTTGGTATGATCATGTGGTTCTTTTCCCTTATTTATTTATGTGGTGGATTACATTAATTGTTTCTCTAGTATTGAATAATGCTTGCATCCCTGGTATGAATCCCACTTGACCATAATGTATTATTTTTTGATATGTTGTTGAATTCTGTTGGCTAGGATTTTGTTGTAAAAGTATAGACCAATATTCATAAGGGATATTGGACTCTATTTTTCCTTTTTAGTGATGTCTTTCCATCCTCTTTGTTCTGGAATAGTTTGAGTAGAATTGGCATCAGTTCTTCTCTGAATACTTGGTAGATTTTTTCCAATAAAATTGTCTGAGCCCAGATTTTTTTTATTATTGGGAGATTTTTAATGACTATTAATTTCTTCTTTGTTATTGGTCTGTTCATGTTTTCTACTTTTGTCTCTGTTAGTTTAGGTAGGTCATGCTTTTCTAAAAAATTGTTCATATCTTCTAAGATTTTCAAATTTGTTGTAATACAATTTTCATAGTATTGATTTTTATTTCCATTGTTCTGTTGTGATACCACCCATATGATTTATTATTCATGTGATTTGCATCTTCTCCTTTTCTTTTGTTATATTTGCCATTGGTTTGTCGATTTTATTAATCCTCTCAAAGAACCAACTTCTTGTCTGGTTCATTCTTTCTATTTTGTTTTGTTTTCTGTTTCATTTCTTTTTGCTCTAATTTTTATTATTGCTTTTCTTCTGATGTCAGTAGGCTTACTTTGCTGTTCTTTTTCTAATTATTAGAGATGTTGCATTATTTGCTGATTTTGGCTCTTTCTTCTTTTTGAATGTATGCATTTATTGTTATAAATTATCCAGTAAGCACTGCTTTGGCTCCTTTTCAAAGGTTTTGGTATGTTGTATTTTCCTTTAATTCAGGAGATTGTTTTATTTCATTTTTCATTTGTTCTATTGCTCTGTAGCTTTTGAGTAGCGTGTTATTCAGGGTCCATGTATTTGAATTCCCCCCCCCTTGCTCTTCCTATTGCTGATGTCTAATTTTCTATCATTGTGATCTAAAAAGATTCTTTGTAATATATCAGTGTTTTAAAATTTGTTGAGGCCTGTTTTGTGGCCAACATATAGTTATGGTCTATTCTGGAGAATGTTCCATGTGCACTAGAAAATAATTTGTACTGTGCTTTTGTTGGGGAGGTCGTTGTTTATTGTGATGTTTAGTTCTTCTGTGCCTTTATTGAGTTTGTTTCTAGCTCTGTCCTTCTTGAAAGTGGTGTATTAAACTCTCTTACTATTATTGTCCTGGTGTGGCTTCATGGTGGGGCACTGTAAGATCCACACTGGACTCCTAACAACATGTCTACTGTTCAAATCCACCATCCACTCCTTGGAAACCCTATACAGGGTTGCTATTAGTTGAAATGACTCAATGGCACTTAACAACAGCAACACTATTATTGTAGAGTTGTTTGTTTCCTTCAATTCTATTAGAGTTTGCTTTGTGTGTTTTGAAGCACTTTCATTGGGAGCATAGATATCTTTTATATTTATATCCTCTTGTTTAATTGACCAATTTAATTATAAGATAATGCTGTTTCGCCTCAAAGTCTATTTTAACAGAAATTAATATTGCCACTTCTGCTGATTGCTGTTAGCTTGATTGATACATTCTTTTCCATCTGTAGATTTTAATCAATGTTTGTTTTTGTGTGTAAGGTGTGTTTCTTCCTTTCTTTTTTTAAGGTATGTTTCTTGTAGACAGCATATTGAAAGTTCCCTTTTCTTATCCATTCTGCTACTCTCTGTGTTTTGAGTGGTGCGTTTAATTCACTGACATTAATGTAATTATCAATAGGTGTGAATTGATTGCTGTCATTTTCTGTGTTTGTTGTTGTGTTGTCCATGTGCTGCTGGTTTCTTTGTTCTACATAATTTTCTGTGCTGAATTCATTTTGTATGTGCATTTTCCTCATTGCTGTTATTTTAATGTTTACTAAATATTTATGGTTTTCCTTTTTATTATTTTGATGTAAAAGTATTAATCTTCTTTGAGGTTATCCTGTAATTTATTAATTTCTTCACCAGTTTAAAACATTCTACTTTATCTTGAAATCTACTTGACTTCCTTACAATTTGAAACTTCTATAACTACATACACTTTTCCCTCTTTTTGCTTTGTATTTGTCTTCATTATAAACTGGTATCTCTGGTTCCTTATTTTGAATCTCGTAGGTTTATTTTACTTTGGATGTGTCTATATCTAGATAGCTAGAATAAGGAAGACCTAGAAGAATTGATGCTTTTGAGTTATGGTGTTGGAGATGAATATTGAAAATGCCATGGGCTGCCAAAGAACCAATAGATCTGTTTTGGAAAAAGTGCAGCTAGAGTGCTCCTTAGAGGCCAAGATGGCCAAACTTTGCCTCTCATACTTTAGACAAATTGTCAAGAGGGACCAGTCACTAGACAAGGATATCATGTTTGGTAAGACGAAGGTCAGAGAAAAAGAGGAAGACACCCAAAGAGATGGATTAGTCAAGTGGCAGCATCGATGGACTCAAGCGTGGCAACAGTAGTGAGGTTGACCCAGGATTGAGCAGTGTTTTGTTCTGCTGTGCATAGGGTCACTATGAGTCAGTACTGACTCAATAGCACCTAACAACAACAACAACAATATCTAGATTGAATTTTGAGTGGCATTGTCATGTATGTCAATCTTAGATTGTTGGTTCTCAGTGCAAAGAAATTTCTTTACTATTTTTCTCAAAGTTGGTCTGATTGCTACAAATTTCTTTGGTTTTGTTTATCTGAAATTGTTCTAATTTCTCTATCATACTCGATAGATAATTTTTCTGTGTATATGATTCTTCGTTGGGAATTTTTTTTCTTTCAAAATTTTGTTTATGTCTTTCCATTGCTTTCTTAACTGCATAATTTCTGCTTCGAAATCAGAGTTTAGTCTGCTTTCAGATTCTTTCCTTGTCTTTGATTTTGGAGTGTGAAGTATGATATGTCATTTTATTTTCGGATCTATCCTGTTTGGCATTCATTCAGCATCTTGAATGCTTGTTTTCTCATCTTTCATGATTTTAGGAAAGTTTTCTCCCAACAATTCTTCAACTTTTTTTTTTTTTTTTTAATGTGCTTTGCTTTGTATCTTCCTGTTCTAGAACTCTGATCACCTTTAAGTTACTCCTCTTCATGATTCCACATGAATCTTAGGCTTTCTTTGGATTTTATCCTTCTTTTTTTCTGATTGTTCTTTTAGATTACTAGTATTGAGAAATTTAGCTTTAAGGTCACTAATTTGGGTTTCCATTCAAATCTATTTCTTTGCCCTTTCAATGTATTTTCCATTACTGAAATCTTAGTATTAATAATCTGGATTTCTATTTTCAGGTTTTGTATTGTCTCCAGTCGTTTATCAGCTTTGTTTGTTTGTGCTTTTAGTGTTTTCTTGAATTTTTCTTTGTTTTCCTGGACCTTTCTATCAATCATTTGGAAGGTATCTTAATGTTAGTCTCTTGAATTCTTTCTCAGGGAGTTCCAATGCCTTTTGGTCCTCAAAAATGTTTTCTAGTTCTTCCTATTCGTCACTTGTTGAAACCACTCCATATTATTTTTTCATGAGAATGGAAGTTATCTTTGCTTCTAAGATATTTTGGTATCATTGTATTTGTATTTAATTGGTGATTGTATATTGTTGTAGTCATAGGCAATCATCAACTGCTTCCTGGTGGGTGTGATTAGAGAATGGAAACATGTACACTATTCTCGGTTAACTGTGCAGGCCTCTCAGTTTAGGGTGGGTTCAGCAGATTTTATTGTTGTTGTTGTTGATCAGGAATATAGCAGTTGGTATTGGCTATTGTCCAATGGGTGGGACTTCAGAGGGTGTGGCTATGGCTGTGTTTTATGGGCACAATTGTTGTCTCCTGTCAGGTGAGGTAGCAAGAGAAAGCATACACACAAGAAATTAAACAATGTTGAGCAAACAACAGTAAAAAAAGAAAATACTAAAGGAGAGGCAGGGAAAGCAAGCAACAGCTGGAAAAAGACTACAATAACAAAAAGAAGAAAAGAGGGAGCAAAAATAAAAAATAAACTAAAACCACAGAAGAGAAAATAAAAAGAATGGAAAAACACTAAACACAATTAGGAAGTGAGAGGAGTAAAAGTGAAAGAGACTAGAAAATGGCTAAGGAAAATCAAGAGCAAAAATTATAGAAAGAAGAAGTGAGGGTGAGGAGGAGAAAGAGGAACAAAGAAAAAAAGGACAAAATGAAGGCAGAAATAGAAAGGATAGAAAGCAAGTGAAGCTAAAGAGAGGAAAAAGGGGGAAAAAGAATAAACAAAATCAAGGAAAGAAAAAAAGAACAAGGCACATATCAGACCCAGAGAAGAGTAAACAATGGGGGCTTCTGTCAGCTAAGGAGCTCACTTGGTGAGTGAGCAAGGGATGAGATAGTGCTCTTGACCCTAGGTGGAGCTCCTATAGGCTAGGTGTTTTGCTTTTTGGACACCCAATCTGGAAGTAGTTCGTGCAGACACTAAAGAAGTTGGGGTCAAGGTTTCTCTGTCCCAATGGGCAGCCAGAGTGAGTGTTCCCACTAATCCAGAGCTGGCTAGAACTGGCTTTCAGATCTGGGGCCAACCTCAAGTGAATCCAGGCACCAGAGTTGGTAAAGACAGCTCACTACTCTCTTTGATGTGCCTCTCAATTGCGTGACTCACCACTCTGTGGTTTTCATCATCAGAGAGTTGGAGTTTTGCTCAAGGTGTATGCAAGTGGGGGCCAGTCACACCTCTGGTCAACAGGGGAGTATAAGGGACAAGAAAAAAAAAAATGACCTTTATCTCCACAAATTACTGGTATGCCTCTCAACAACTAAGCTTCTGTCTTTTCTCTAGAGCTGCTCATGAAAGTTTAAGATGGCCACACTGCGTCTTGTCCGCCAGCACAGGTCACCAGTCTTTCTCATCATTTCTGTTCAGTTTCCTTTTCTAGTACTCATTCAGCCCCCTTCTCTATCCCTTCCTCAGAACCTCGGTTCTGGGACTATCATCTGTGGCTGTTTCATTTGGTTTTCTGTATCTTTGTTGTAGAGGGTCTGTGTAGCATTTCTGCCTTGTCCTCCAACATTGCCGCCTTCTTCCTTAGTAAGTTTTCTTGCTTTCAGCCTTCCTTCATTCCTCTTTTCACTCTGTTCTCAATACAGCAGTTGTAAAATGACCCTTTAAAAATCCAAGTCAGACTGTGTTGCTCTTTTGCTTAAAACTCTACATTGACTTTCCATCCGATTCAGAATTTTAGCATGAATTATCACTAATGCCCTACGGGAATGATACCCCTGTTTTTTTTAGGAGCTTTTATCCTATTATTCTGCTGCAGGTGTCAGCCTCACTGTTTTTGGTGTAGTGCTATAGGATGAGCACTGGACTGCTAACGATGATGTCAGCAGTTCAAACCCACCAGCTGCTCCTTGGAAACCCTATACAAGGTTGCTATGAGTCAAAACTGACTCGACAGCACCTAATAACACTACCCCAAGGTGTTAGGTTTGGAATTCTACTTCCTCAAGTATCCACATTGATATTTTGCCTCATCTTTTCTTAATCTTTGCTAAATGTCACATTCTCTATGAGTCTTTCCCAACAACTCTATTAAAAACGGTGCGCTTCTTTGCTCTATTGCTGTAACATTTATAGTTACTTAATATATGTGTACTATATAATTTTACTTGTCTGTTTTGTTCATCTTTCTGCTCTTACTAGGATATAAGTTCCATTAGAATAGAGAATAGGGAATCTGTTCTCTGTTATATTTTCCCTAGAGCTTGAAACAGTGCCTGGCATGTAATAGGTCTTCAATAAAGACACATTTTTTTAATGAAGTGGGAGTGAGAGCAAGAAACCAGATTAAATGGGCTTTATTAGACCTGTTCTATAAGACTATATTTATATTTTGAAGTCCTGGTATGGTACTGTGGGATAAAGGACTGGATCACAAGGTCAGTTTGAACAGCAAAGTCAGCATTTCAAACTCACCAGCCACCCCTTAGAAGCCATATACAGGGTCACTATGAGTCAGAATCAATTCTACAGCACTTAACAACAACAACAACAACAGCATTTATATCACATTCTAGAACTATTCACAAGGGACAATAATAGAGAGAAAACATCTAAATCAGACTAGGATTCAAGGAAGACTGTTTATTAAGTGATAGGTTGGTTCAAGCATTGGAATGGGGAAGTGGAAAGAAGAGAGACCTTGAACATTTAAACAACTTCTATTTAAAATATTTCTGTGTTTTGTTATTTCGTCATTTAAGGATTTGAAAAATTGTTAAAAAGTAAATTGTCAGAATCCTATAGAGGAAGTTGTTCTTAAGTACCATGGAGTTGGTTCCGACTCATAGTGAACCTGCCCAGGGTTTCTGAGGCTGTAAATCTTCACGGGAGCAGAACGCCTCATCTTTCTCCAGCATAACAGCTGTTAGTTTTGAACTGCTGACCTTGAGGTTAGCAGCCCGATTCGTAACCACTATGCTACCAGAGCTCCTTTATAGAGGAAGTTAGTTCTGTAAAAATTGTAACAGAAAAGTCTAAATTGCATTCGTGATGGGTTGTTGTTGTTGTTAAGTACCATTGAATTGGTTCCAACTCTTAGCAACCCTGTATGGGGCTTCTGAGGAGCAGCTGAGGGGTTTGAACCATTGAACTTACGGTTAGCAGTCCAATGCTTATCCTACAGAGCCATAGCAGACCCCATGAGTATGGTTGGAAAATCTTCCATTGAAAAACCAGCTTATATTTTAAATAGTTATCAGTATGTTGTTGTTAGATGCCATTGAGTTGGCACCGACTAATAGTGACCCTATGTACAGCAGAACGAAACAATGTCCAGTCCTGGGCCAACCTCACTACTGTTGAGTCCATAGATGCTGCCACCTGGCCAATCCATCTCATTGGGGGTCTTCCCCTTTTTCTCCCACCCTCCATCTTACCAAGCATGATATCCTTCTCCAGTGACTGTTCCCTCCTGAAAATATGTCCAGTTTTCAGTATAGATAATATAAAATGTAGTTAGACTAATAAACTTATAGACTGTTTGAAAATCTTATTTTAATTGCTGTACATAATTTGTGTAATGCTCTTCCAGCTGTGGTGTACAAAAGAGATATGAAAAACTATGTAGCCAATTTTTCCCAGAAAATTGCTCATGTTTGAATGCTGTAAGTCAGCTTCTATTTGTAGCATCATTTTGTATCTCTTATTTTGACAAATGCAAAATGAGACCAACATTTCAGACCATAATTTTTAGCTATAAATACCTGACTAAATAATATTTGTTTTCGTTTTTCTTTTTTAAGATAACCTGCCGAAACTTCATTGGGAAACAGCTCAAGATTAATCCTCCAACCAGTAAAGTGACAACTGCAGAAAACTGGGCAGATGTACTAAGAAAGCTTGTAATCTCAGGTCAGAAGCAATATTAGATTGAAGTCCTTCCTATTTTCTTTAAAGCAGCGTTTATTGTTGTGTTCTGCATGATAAATCATCCATAGTTAAAATGTTTGGAAAATTTCTTTTCTAGATCTATTTGTCTGAAAGCAATCCATATGATATTGCTAACTTATTTTGCTGTGAATGTCATTTAAGATGAATAAAAATACATTTTTGTTAATGTTTATGTTAATGAAGGTAATAAAAGGAAAGGTGATGAGAAATTAATAGGGCAGTAAAGATGGAGGAAGCTGTTTTGTACACCTTCCCTTGTTGTTTGTTTTGCTTTATTTGTTGTTTCACTCAGGATGCCTTCACATTGACCTTTTGACATTTCTTTATTCTAACTTGACTCTCATAATAGCTTCCATTTCCATAAACTAAACATAGTATTTATTTGTTACTTTTTATTGTGAATTGAGTGAAGGTTTACAGACAAGATTATCAGTTTTAAATTCAACAAATAATAAAATCATGCGCTTTGTTTCATCTCAATGATTGCAATCCCCTCCATGGAACAACAGTCATCCAATTCCTCCCCGTGGCTCCTAGTTCCCTTCCACCTACCTTCCCATCCCTTCTGACCATTGTCCTTAGGTACATGTTGCCCCTTTGATTTTGAATGATTGACTGTTCCATCCTTCATTGTGAGTATATCTTACTAGTGTTGTTCTCCCTGTACACGTGTCTACTGCCTGGTTGAAAGTTGTTTCCCCTATATGCCTGTGTACTGCTATGTTGAAAGAGGGTAGTATTCCATTGTGTGTACGTACCAAAGTTTTTTTATCCATTCATTCAGTGTTGATTTTTTTCTAATATCGAACCATCCTTGCATCCCTGGAATGAATTGCACTTGGTCATGATAAATTTTTTTGATACATTGTTGAATTCTGTTGAGAATTTTTTCATCTATGTTCATGAGGGATATCAGTCTATAATTTTCTTTTTTCTAGTGATGTCCTTACCTGGTTTTGGTATGAGAGTTATGCTTACTTAATAAAATGTATTCACAAGTTTTTCCATCCTTTTCTATATTCTGGAATAGTTTGAGTAAAACTGGTGTCAGCTCCTCTCTGAATGTTTGGTAAAATTTACCAGTGAAGCCATATTGGTCTGCACTTTTTATGTTGTTGCAAGTTTTTTAATTTTTCTTTTGTGATAGGTCTGTTTAAGTTTTCTACTTCACTATAAATAGAGTGTTTTCCCATTGGCTTTTCTTTGGTGAAGTTGTGGGTCATCCAAGTAGACCATAAAAGAAAGTGTGGGAATGGCATTTCTTTGCGTTTCTTGGATAAGCCATCTTGGGATGCTTTTGGCAGTGCAGCTTGTAGGACCCAGACAGTGGAATGATATAGAAATGGAAATAATGCCTGCTCTGAATGGCACTTTCTCTGTGTCTGTTTCTGGCATAGAAAAGAAGTTTCTTTCCTTTGAAGTGTTAGGATTATTTCACCTATATATATCTATTCATTTTGTTTTTATTTTATATATGTCTGTGTGTTTTCATGTATTCATTAATTTATCCAGTAAACATTAATGAGGAAGGGAGAAGTTTAAGTTTATGTGATAAGTGATGTATTATGCAATGAGAGTACAAAGATGAATGAAACTTACTTTTTGTCATTCAGGAGCTTACAATCTATTGACAGAGACCAGTAAATAAAGCAGCCATTGTAGTATAGACTGATAGGAACTGTAATATTACTGCTGCTGCAATAAGCAGTAATAGCTGGAAGCTACTTTTGGGAGACTGCACGTAATTCATTGGAACAATAGAAAAAGGAAAAGGCAAAAGCTGAGGTGAGAAAGGCTGACAAAACTTAGATACTAATGAATCTTAACAAGGAGGACATAGACATCCTGGATTTCCAAAGGAGAATTAGTGAAGGAGTTAAAAGATAAAAGAGAAATAACCGTATTCACATTCTCGAACCTTCGGCAGTAGTGTGGTGAATGGGCTGGAAGGAGAACATGTGGAAGCAGAGAACAGCTACTGCTGGCTTGTGTGTGATAGTAGCCACAATGAAGGCTTAAACTTAGGCAGTCAGAATAGAGTGCTGGGCAGAGAGAGACAGGAAACCTGCAGGTTAGATGCCAGATATGAATGAGGAAGGGAGACGTTCAAGTTGTCTTGGTTTCTGGCTTGACTGGTGAGATGAATTGCAGTGCTTTCCTCTCAGTCAGGGAAATTGAAGGAGAAAGAGCAGCTTAGAGTAAAGGATGCTTTTCTGATAACTGGGTAGAACAATCCAGTCTATTGTTGGATGACTAGATATACTAGTAAAGCACTCTCAAATAGGTGGGTTGGAGACTGGCTCTTTAGTCATCCATATATTGGTGAGAGTTGACGTCAAAGACTTGCATGAGATAACCCCAGCAAAGTTATGTGGAGTGTAGATCTGAGGATGGCCTCCTGAATTAAGCTGTAAGAACTGAGGAAAAAAATCAAGCCTTGACTTTCAATACTGAAAGATTCTATGGGCAAAATATTGAATGATGTAGAAAGCATCAAAAGAAGATGGAAGGAATACACAGAATCACTGTACCAAAATAAATGGTTGATGTTCAAACATTTCAAGAGGTGACATATGACCAAGAGCCAATGGTACTGAAGGAAGAAGTCCAAGGTGCACTGAAGGCATTGTGTGAAACAAGACTCCAGGAACTGATGAAATACAAATGGAAGTGTTTCAACAAACTGATACAGCACTGGAGACGCTTGCTCATCTATGCCAAGAAATTTGGAAGATAGTTACCTGGCCAAGTGATTGAAAGAGGTCCAGATTTTTGCCCATTCCAAAGGGAGGTGACCCAACGAAATGCAGATATCATTGGACAATACCATTAATATCACATGCAAGTAAAATTTTGCAAAAAATAATTTAAAAATGACTGCAAAAGCATTGACAGGGAACGGGAACGACCAGAGGTTCAAACTGGATTCAGACAAGGATGTGGAATGAAGGATATCAGTGCTGACATCAGATAGATCTTGGCTGAAAGCAGAGGATACCAGAAAGAATTTTACCTGTGTTTTATTGACTCATAAAAACTTTCAACTGTGTGAATCATGACAAACTGTGGACAACATTACAGAGTATGACTATTCTGGAACACATAGAATTGTGCTCATGGGAACCTGTACATAGACCAAGTGGCAGTTATTCAAACAATACAAGAGGACACTGAATGGCTTAAAATCAGGAAAGGTGTATACCAGGGTTGTATTGTTTCACTATACTTATTCATTCTGTATGCTGAACAAATAATCTTCGAAACTGAATCATATGAAGAACGTGTTATTAGGTTCGAAGGAAGAATTTTTAGCAATCTGCGATATGCAGATGATGTAACCTTGCTTGCTTAAAGTGTCGTTGTTGTTGTTACGTGCCATTGAGTTGGTTCCAACCCATAGCAACCTTGTGTAGGGTTTCTGAGGGGTGGCTGGTTAGCTTGAACCACCAACTGTGAGGTACAAATGACTTTGCAGTCCAGCGCATTAATTCACAGCACCACACCAGGACTCCTGCTGAAAGTGAAGAGGACTTAAAATACTGGTAAAGATCAAAGACCACGCCTTTTGGTATGTATTGTACTGCAATATAAAGATGACAAAAATCCTCACAACTTGACAAATAAATAGCATCATGACAACTGGAAAAAAGATTGAAGTTGTCAAAGACTTCAGTTTTCTTGGATCCACCATCAACACTCATGGAAGAAGCAGTCAAGAAATCAAATGACATATTGCTTTAGGCAAATCTGCACAAGACCTCTTTAAAGTGTTCAAGAGCAAGAATGTCAGTTTGAAGACTAAAGTGCACCTGACCCAAGCCTTGGTATTTTCAGTAGCCTCATATGCATGCAAGTGTTGGATAATGAATAAGGAAGACTTGGTGATGTAGAAGAATTGATGCATTTGAGTTATGGTGTCTTAGAAGACTATTAAAAATACTATGAACTGCCAGAAGAACAAACAAATCTGTGTTGGAAAAAGTACAACCAGAATGTTCCTTAGAAGACAAGATATCTAGACTTCATCTCTTATACTTCAGACATTTTATAAGGAGGGACCAATCCCTGAAGAAGGACATCATGCTTGGTAAAGTGAAGGGTCAACGAAAAAGAGGGAGTCCCCCAATGAAATGGGTTGGCACAGCGACAGCTGCAATGGGCTCAAGCAACAATTGTGAGGCTGGTCCTGGAGCAGGCAGTGTTTCCTTCTGTCGTCCATAAGGTTGCTATGAGTCAGAACCAACTCAGTGGCACCTAATAACAACAAGTCAGAGACCAAGTGCACAGAACTGTCTACTGTATTTGGCAATATGGCTATCATGTGTTTGACAATAATGTCACTGGCCTTTTTGCTAATGTACACCCACCTTAGTGCCTTGCTTTAGCTGTCCCCTTCCTGATCTGATCTCCCCAATCCAGATACCTGATCGGCAAACTCCTCACTGCCTTTCAGTATTTGTTCACATTTTTTTTTTTTAGTGAGGCTTACCCTGACCCATCCTATTTAAAATTGCTCTTTGCCCACTCTCTCTCATTTCCCTTTACTCTGCTTGACTGTTTTGTTTTCTGAAGCAGTTACCACTGAGTTTTATACTGTATAGAATTTAGTTGG